>NC_138549.1:1739461-2144461 GCF_964273705.1 Natrix helvetica | reverse complement strand
CCAAAGTTACAATGATAAAATGAAAACAGTTTAAGTTTGAAGTACTTAAGTGGTAACTAAATGCTGATATTTCTAATTACTGTTGGGCATTCAATTTTAAAAAACCAAATAAATGCTTGCAAGGTAATGCTGCTTTAATTCTTCCTTCTTTGGACCAACAAGTTTAATAGACGGCATAATATTTTTCCAATAATAAAAAAATGTTTTAACATCAGACAAATAAAACTTCATATATATTAGCTATGTGATACCTAACTGCAGAGAAAAAGCAGAGGTTTTTTGCTGGGAGGAAATGGGGATTTTGCAGTATCCTTCCCCTGCCATGCCCAACAAGCCACACCCACAGAACCAGTAGTAAAAAAAATGAATCCCACCACTGGACCGAAAGGCAGCATATGGCAATCAAAGACCTTGGACATCTCCTTTGGGATTCTCCCATGGGGTGAAAGATGGGTCCACATTTTGGCACCAAAACCTGAAATCAACATCTCCCTCAGCAGAAAATACTAGAACAAGAATGGAGACCAATCCTAAATTGCATGAACAGAGGGATAGAATCAATATCAAGGGAGGTACCACTCTAAAAAGCTTAGTAAGACCACACCTAGAATATTGCATCCAGTTTTGGTCACCACAATATAAAAAAGATGTTGAGACTCTAGAAAAAGTGCAGAGAAGAGCAACCAAGATGATTAGGGAACTGGTGGCTAAAACATATGATGAACGGTTGCAGGAACTGGGTATGTCTAGTTTAATGAAAAAGAAGGACTAAGGGAGACATGATAGCAGTGTTCCAATATCTCAGGGGTTGCCACAAAGAAGAGGGAGTCAAACTGTTCTCCAAGGCACCTGAGGGTAGAACAAGAAGCAATGGGTGGAAACTAATCAAGGAGAGAAGCAACTTAGAACTGAGGAGAAATTTCCTGACAGTGAGAACAATTAATCAGTGGAACACAAATTGCCTCCAGAAGCTGTAAATACCCCAACACTGGAAGTCTTTAAGAAGATGTTGGATAGCTATTTGTATGAAACGGTATAGGGTTTCCTGCCTAGGCAGGGGGTTGGACTAGAAGACCTCTAAGGTCCCTTCCAACTCTACTATTGTATTGTATTGTATTGTATTAGGGAACTGGTGGCTAAAACATATGATGAATGGTTGCAGGAATTGGGCATGGCTAGTTTAATGAAAAAGAAGGACCAGGGGAGACATGAGAGCATCTTCTAATATTTGAGGCACTGCCAAGAGAGGAGGTGGTCAAGCTATTCTCCAAAGCACCTGAAGGCCAGACAAAGAATAATGGATGGAAACAAAACAAGGACAGATTCAACCTGGAAATAAGGAGAAATTTTCTGACAGTGAGAGCAATCAACCAATACCTTCAGAAGTTGTGGGAGCTTCATCACTGGAGGCTTTCAAGAAGAGATTGTACTGCCATTTGTCAGAAATGGTGTAAGGTCTCCTGCTTGGGCAAAGGGGTTGGACTAGATTACCTATAAGGTCCCTTCCAATTCTGTTCATCTGTACATCTGTATATCAACCTCTTTTGTCAACATCTTTCACTTATTCAAAAACAGATGGCCAATATATCGCCGCATAATCTCCATCTCTGAGTCCACCGCACCAAAGACCTTCAAAAAAACAGCTTGCAGAGTTGACCCAAGCTCTTCCATCTCCGGGGAAACCTAATCCAGAAAAGTTTGAAATCGTAATCCAGGCACTGGGGTTGAATTTTGCAGGATTTTCAATGGAACAAAACTGTCACGGACTTCCTTCACAGCGAGGGGAGCAAAATGATATTTGACAAACGGAGGGGCCGAGAAGTGAAAACCATCCATGCCTATTTTGAGACGAAGCACATGACGTGATTTTTTTTTCTTTTTTCCACAAAACGTCCAAGACAATCATGGCAAGAGTCAGTCAGTAACCATTTCCCAATTTTTAGGAACAAGCTCAGCCATGCAAAGTGATTTGCCCCGGGGGCAAATGAAGAGCCACAGATTTCCCCCTCCCAAAACACCCCCTCCCCTGTTGGAAGCTTTCACAGTTTGAAGCCACCGAGTTACCCATCTGACTTTGACAGGCACATCTCTAAACCTGTCAATCACTCACTCACCAAGGCCGAAGGAGAACAAGGACAGAGAAAAAGAGATGAAGTTTTGTATAGGGAGTCAAGGGCAGTTCAGGAAGAAGGATAAGGATAACACCAAGACCTGTGCAGGAAATTATGGGGGGAAAGTCCCTACAAATACAGCTTGTAGAATTGAAACAGTTATCACTATTTTCTATCCATTGAGGTTACCAGTTCTGAAATGCAAACAACTATAGGCACACTAGATGGCAGCAGAGAAATAAGAAAACTTCTCTTTACTGCCACCTAGTGTCAATGGAAAAACTGTGGCTAAGCTCCAGTAAAGGTAAAGGCAAAGGTTCCCCTCTCATATATGCGCTAGTCGTTCCCGACTCTAGGGGGCGGTGCTCATCTCCATTTCAAAGCCAAAGAGCCAGCGCTGTCTGAAGACGTCTCCGTGGTCATGTGGCTGGCATGACTAAACGCCAAACATTGTTCCCTTCCCACCAAAGGTGGTTCCTATTTTTCTACTTGCATTTTTTATGTGCTTTCGAACTGATAGGTTGGCAGAAGCTGGGACAAGTAATGGGAGCTCACTCTGTTACGCGGCGCTCAGGATTCAAACCGCCAACCTTTCTGATCGACAAGCTCAGTTTCTTAGCCACTGAGCCACCGTGTCCCTCAAGCTCCAGTAACCTTAGTCAATAAACACATAACCTTGATTTAATTTCTACTCGCAAGACCCAGCTTATGAAGGCTGACAAAGTTCCCTTGGAAGTAAAAGAAAAAAGTAGCAAGTTATTCATTTATATACTGCTAAAATAGGTTCTTTCAGACCGATTTTTA
This sequence comes from Natrix helvetica, assembly GCF_964273705.1. Lineage (NCBI taxonomy): Eukaryota > Metazoa > Chordata > Lepidosauria > Squamata > Natricidae > Natrix > Natrix helvetica. Next base: position 2,141,546 of record NC_138549.1, on the reverse strand, counting down.
GATTAAAAAATATATATTTAGGCTTATTAACAGCTGTTGTTTTTTTCTTACTACGGTCTTGGCGTTCATTGACGTGGTTTTCTCAGATCATATTTAATGTTGCTTTTCCCCCCTCCTGTTTGCCACTGTGATATCCCAGAGGCTGTAGGCTGTAGCAGCATAAATAAAATATATCAACTTCCTTGAAGAAACTGAAATGAAGATATTTGATGGAAGGCTTGTTTTCAAACATTTTAACTATATCAAACTAGCAGAGAGAGTTAGGAAGTATTGGGCAGGAAATGAGTCCAAGAAAAAAGGGGGAAAGTCATTGAATTTCCCATTCTCAAAACCACTGATTTGAGCCAGGCCTCCAAGGGACGCTATTCTATGATTAATCCTTCAGAGAGAGAAATTTACAATTAGTAAACATCCACATAGCATCAATTTACAAGCTTTCTAGGCTGTGAAAACTTTCTTAAAATACTTATTTACTTGGCTTTTCACAATCTCTTTCCCAAGGATTTATATTGCATATAAATCCAATAAAACAAACAAACAAACAAACAAGTCAAATGTTATTCTGCAGAGTAAAAGTTAGGAGAAGTTGGAGACAGACCTTCCCATCTCAAAGAATTTCCACGGATAATTTGGGTCTCTACAGAATTTCTGCTCAACAGAGTTTTAAAATAAGAAAGATGTTTTTTTCCCCAACGGAGTTCGTTTTTCACCTGGAGATGGGTTTGGAGGGAATCAAAAAGAGGAATGCTTAGATCACCAGCATGGTGTCCTCTAAAATTCATATTCATCTGAGCAAGCTGTTGCTGGTTTAAGGAGACATTTTCCAGGAATTAATTGGTCAAATTAAAAAAACAGGTTTCTTTTTGAGAGCAAAACAAGAAACAACCAATGGAAACTAATCAAGGAGAGAAGGAACCTAGAACAGAGTAGACATTTCTTGACAGTGAGAACAATTAATCAGTGGAGTAATTATGGGTGCTCCAACATTGGAGGTTTTTAAGAAGTAATTGGGCAACCATTAGTCCAGAATGGTGTACGGTCTCCTGCTTGAGCAGAGGGTTAGACTAGAAGACCTCCAAGGTCCCTTCCAATTCTGTTATTCTGTTACCCTGTTATAAATGAAACTTACAATTTATTTGAGGGGCTGCCACAAAGAAGAATGGGACAATCTAATCTTCATCACACCTAAAAGCAGGAAAAGAAGCAACAGATGGAAACTAATCATGGAGAGGAGAACTTATAACTAAGGAGAATTTTCCTGACAGTGAGGACAATTAATCATTGGAACAACTTGCCTCCAGAAGTTGTGAATGCTCCAACACTGGAGGTTTTTAAGAAGAAACTGGACAGCTCTTTGTCTGAAGTTTTAGAGGGTCTCCTGCTTGAGCAGGGGGTTGGACTAGAAGACCTCCAAGGTCCTTTCCATTTCTGTTATTCTGTATTCTTTCTCCAGAGATTAAATCTCCAATATTTATCTAATGCTTCTTTCTGCTCATTCCTGATTTTGAAAGCAAGGCTGGGGAGGGGGGGGGATGAAGATGAGAGAAGGCACTCTATAGAGAAGATATTAACCGGAGGCACAATATTCATTTGTTTTCTCCTGCAAATTCCTTGTGCCTCCATTTTAGTGTGAGCAACAAGCTTTCATCTACGTCATGGGATATCTTGGAAAAGGAAGGTGAAAATATTGCCACTATTTCTCCAAGCAATCATAACCTCTAATTCATTTTCCATTAGGGAAAATAGAATTCAGAATAAATTTGATTAGAAAGCTTTGGCCAGACACCACAATTTCTCCTTCCCCCCCCCTTTGAAATTAAAACAAATTATTCAATCTGTCAACGTAATGTGATTTTGCTCGATATTCCGGTGCTTTTAATTTTCTCCAAGATAACAGGCCTTTCATAAATAAAACTTTCTCCATTTGCTTCGGCATCCAAGGGGGGTGGAAAGGAAATTAAACAAACGTGTTGCTTATGGAAAAGTGTAAAATAAGATGCAGAAGATCGGTTCGTCATTTGATTTCTCTGCGCATTTTTCTGCGAATGGAGTAAGCGCCCTGTTTTTGAGGGAAATCTGAATTTTTTCTGGGCTTCAGAGAGCGCTAACCCTTTCTGCCCCTTTCAACGCCTGCTTAATCACAAGGAGAAAAACAGTGAAAGCAAATTAAGATATCCATCTGATGGCACCAAAATGATTCTGACATGGCTTTATCAGAAAAGTCCTACACTCGTCTTCTGTCAAGACAATAGACACCCATTGCTGGTGTTGGCCTTGTGGCAACAAATAAAAAAGCTAGGAAAAACAATGGGGTGTTAGGAGAACACAGAGGAGACAGCTGGTACAGTCAACCAGCTTGCAAACACAGCTGATTATAGGGGTCTTAAATGGGCCTGGGGCTGCGTTTAAGGCTCTGGTGGACAGAGGGGCAGAAAGCTTCAACTGAAGACAGCTCCCCTTCATCCTCATCCACCCAGCCAGCTCTGGAGGCCCGTTTTTAAAAAGGCATAAATATCTCAACTAGCCATCAAAGTTGTGAACTATCTACAAAGAAGATTTAGGGTCTCAAGTGTGTGGGGTCCTTGGGGCTTTCTGAGCTTGGTGGTTTTCTTGTAGTTTCATGACCCAACTAGGGAATGTTATCAGTTATCATGCAGCAGGAACGATATTCCCTAGTTGGGTCATGAAATGTTTGCAAGAAAAGCACCAAGCTCAGAGAGCACCAAGGATCATCATCATCATCATCAGCCTCCTCCTCCTCCTCTTCTTCTTCTTCTTCTTCTTCTTCTTCTTCTTCTTCTTCTTCTTCTTCTTCTTCTTCTTCTTCTTCTTCTTCCTTCTCCTCCTCCTCCTCCTCCTCCTCCTCCTCCTCCTCCTCCTCCTCCTCCTCCTCCTCCTCCCCCTTCTGATGATGTTTCCTGGGTGGATCATGAAACATCTACGAGAAAACCACCAAGCTCAGAGAGCAGCACCATTTTGTAGCTATAAATATTCAGAATAGTAGATTCGGAAAGGACCTTGGAGATCTTCTAGTGTCCAACCAAGACCGTTATTCATCCATCTCTATAACAAAATCCATTCGTATCACGTTTTCCCTCCCATACTCTCAACACTCTCCAAAGCGATGGATCAATGTAAAGTCTACTTTGGGGTCTCTAAGCCAAGAGCTTCAAAAATGGTCTTCCAAGGAAAATTTCATGTTTCTCACCCATTTGCGAGGCCACTTTTTCTGCCAAGGCCCACTTCTTCTCCTCTCTTCCACCTCTTCTCTGTCACCGGAGAAAAAGTGGAGGAAGCCTCCAAGAATTAATCCAGCCATGGTGCACCGCACTGCAGCCACCCACGCACAACAGCTGACGGTGACAGAACACGGTGGTGGTGTTGTCGTCCGGTGCCTCCTTCCCACTCGCTTCCCACAATGACAAACTAGTGCTGTCCAGAAGTGGCAACTTCAGCAGAGCTGAGCTCAACACAAAACAGAGCAAAATCTGTCTTTTGTGATGCTCAGGGCAAGAAGCTCCATTAAAGGCACGTTGGCCTCGTGCCAAGGCCCAGGAAGGGAGCCCAGAAGTCTGGCTTTTGAGAATCTGATCCAGGAGAAAGGGGGGTGGGGAGATATTAAAGGAAAGAGAAGTTGTTGCTTTATGTACTGATCCTCTTTGCACGAAACAATGGATGATAATCCCCAAAATGTAAGTTTGTCACTTAAATAGACCAGTTTTATTACCCAAAGTGCATGTGGTTTATTCATTTTACGTATGTATGTATGTATGTATGTATGTATGTATGTGTGTGTGTGTGTGTGTGTATGTGTGTGTGTGTGTGTGTGTGTGTGTGTGTTTTCGTAGATTTTCACAGGTGTAGGTATGCTGGTTTTGTTGTATTCGGGTCTTTTCCCGTGTAAGATTGAGATTGACATACTGATGATTTTGGTTTTCTGGTCTGATGACGGAGGAAGGAAAAATTGAGGAGTGGTCAATGCCTGGAATGCTCTACCCAACTCCGTACTTACATCCTCAAACTCCCACAGTTTCCATCTCAAACTGTCTACTGTGGACCTCCTCACCCCATTCCCAAGAGGTCCGTAAAGGGGGCGTCCATAAGCACACCCGCGTGCCTTCCGTCCCTCTCCTACTCTCCCCATTTATTCGTACCCAGTTCCTGTGTTCATGTCCGTGTTTATACTTATACCTGTTACCTCATACCCAGAGGTAGGTTCCTACTGGTTCGGACCGGTTTGGCTGAACTGGTAGTAACTTGGCAGCCTGGGTCGCTGGAACCGGCAGTGACCCAGGCCTGCCACGCCCCCGAACCGATTCTCCTACGGCTCCGCCATCTTGAATTCTGGCTCTTTCATTGCAGAAATTGATTTACTTTTTCAATTTTTTAACATTTTGCGCATGTGCAGACTTATTTATGTGCAAACGGGCATGTGCACGGAGCATATGCGCATGTGTGCGCCGAACTGGCAGTAATGCCAGCAACAACCCACTCCTGCTCGTACATGTTTGACAAACTAAAAAAAATAAAAATAAATAAATAAATAAATTCTCCACCTATCTGGCTAATCTGCGTGACTTTTGATTTATTCTGTGCCACCAACAAAAGTGTTTCTACAACCTTCCATGACATCATTTTATGCAGATGCAAACTGTAGCATAAATCAACATTTATGCCCGCGAAGCTGTGGAAAAAAAACCGGTCCCTTCAAAATTCCCGCAGCCCTTCCTGCTCAGCAACTCTTGATTGGGCATTTAAACCCACAAAACGGGGGCTGAATGTCGGGCTATAAACCAGCATTATAAAGTAGATTTGTGGTGCGCATTAAACCCAAAACTCCTCGTCTGAATGGGTATAAAAAGACAGGGGGGGGGGGGCGTTTCAGCATCTTCACTGCAGGACGAAAAGCTTTGTATTTTCTTGGTGGGGGTGGTTCAGACAATATAAAATGCATTTTGTTTGGGGTTTTTTTGGAGGAGGGGGTGTCTTACCGAATGGCTGCAATTCATTTTTGATGAGAATTTGGGGTGGGGGGCTGTGCCTTTTGCAAACCCTCCCAGGGGCTGCCGAGATCGGTTTTAAAATATTTTAATAAACTAAATAAAACGCGTAAACGAAATCTTAAAATAACAGTCCTAAAATAATAATCCTTCCCATCTCAGGAACCTATTTTCCCCCGCCGTCTGTTTGAGGGAGACTGGATCTCAGGAAAAACTTGAAGGTTTGATGTTATTTAACACCAGACACATTGTCCAGGATGTATAAAGGTATTTTGAATGAATGTTGGAAATGCAAATGTAAAGATGGCACCTTTTATCATTTATGGTGGACGTGTATTAAAGCAAAGAAATATTGGAGTAGAGTTCATATTCTAATACAGAACATTCTTAAAGTGAACATAAAGGTAAAACCAGAAACCTTTCTCTTGGGTTTAATGGTGAAAGACCCTGCACCATTTCTGACAGATGACAGTCCAGTCTCTTCTTGAAAGCCTCCAGGGATGAAGCTCCCACAACTTCTGAAGGCAACTTCTGTTTCATGGGTTGATTGATCTCACTGTCAGAGAATTCTTCCTTATTTCCAGGTTGAATCTCTCCTTGATAGGTTTCCATCCATTCTTCCTTGTTTGGCCTTCAGGTGCTTTGGAAAACAGGTTGATCCCCTCCTCTCTGTGACAGGGTTTTGCAGCTACTTTGTCTCCCAACCCACCCATCGGGAGCCCAGTGTTAATAATACTGATTTAACTCACAGCATCCCATTGTAAGGGAAGGCTACTGAGCCAAGAACCATCTCTCCAACTCATATTCAAGAGGTCCATCCCAAAGGGACAGCTGGTCAAAGGGTTGAACCTCAACCCACCAAGGTCCCTTCCATCCCTATTATTCTATGTTCTATGTAGATGTCCTTTCTTGATCTCTTTTTGCTCTCCCTTCCTTCCCCCCTTCCCCCATCTTCCTTCCTTCCTTCCTTCCATCATCCCCTCCCTCCCATCCATCCATCCACCAATCCTTTTCCTTCCTTTTCTTCCTTCCTTCCTTCCTACCTTCCATCCATCCATCCATCCACTGATCCTTTTCCTTTTTTCCTTCCTTCCTTCCTTCTTTCCTTCCATCCTTTCCTTCTATACTTTCCTTCTTTCCTCCCTCCCTTCTTCCTTCCTTCCTTCTTTCCTTCCTCCCTCTCTCTTCCTTTCCTTCTTTCCTCCCTCTCTTCTTCCTTCCTTCCATGCATCATCTCCCTCCCATCCATCCATCATCACCCTTCCTCCCTTCCATCCATCCATCCACTAATTCTTTTCATTCCTTCCTTCCTGCTTTCTTTCCTTCCTTTCCTTCATTCATTCTTTCCTTCTTTCCTTTCCCTTCCTTTGCTGCTTTCCTCCCATCCTTCTTCCTTCCTCCCTTTCTCTTTCTTTCTTTCTTTCTTTCTTTCTTTCTTTCTTTCTTTCTTTCTTTCTTTCTTTCTTTCTCTTGGTCTCGCCAACATTGGGGGACAATGTCCTTTCTTTTCCCCAGGCAGGAAACCCTACCCTGTTCTACTGAGCTTTTGGTGAGGATTATGGAACCAGGTTGCCTTTATGGCTTCTGGTAATACAACCTTGGTTATCTCCATTTTTATTTGTGCTGTACTGCAGACCTCCAAGAATTTTTATCTAAACTGCTCTACAAATAAGCAAATAACTGCAGATTGTTAATTCATGTAAAGTTTTTTTAACATGCATTAACATCAGAAATATTGTCCAAATATTTGTATAATATTAACTTATTAAATAATAATCACAGCTTGGGGGGGGGGGAGAAAAAAATGCAAAATGCAAAGCAATATTGTGATTTTATGGAGGCTGCTGTTGTACGGCCAGAAGAGGATTCTTGGCATGGGATTTCATTAAAATAGCTTAATAGTTTATTACACGGGCAGCACTATCGGCTGCTTTACTTAGCCTTATTAGCCTAATGAGTATCTATCTATCATCTATCTATCTATCTATCTATCTATCTATCTATCTATCTATCCATCATAAATTTATTTTTTTCCTGTTTTATGTAAAAAGTCCATAAAGGTTTTCCAATCAGCAATAAACATAGATATTGTCTTCAATAGCCATCTCATCAAATTCCATCATCTTCCTCTGTTGTCATTTAATGCCCTGGGTAACTTTTTAAAAACGCAAATGTTTCTTCAAATAATAATACTTTCTATCATTTCAAATAATACTTTCCTTGCCCTTTACTAAAAAAATATAACTACCATACACGGACCAGAATGTTTATTTGTATTTATTCAATTTGCATCCTGCTTGTCTAAACTTGAGAAGTTAATATATATATATATGGATTTATGTATATGCATACAGCTACAAACACATCCATATGAATATTCAAAAAATAATAATAGTTGATTCAATTAATCATTGCAGCCCTGACAATCTTCTCTTCCAAACCAGCTTTCCAAGAGTAAAATACAGGACGTATTAAGTTTTAAATTTAAAGATTGTGGATTTGAGTTCATCTGAACTGCGATGTCGCAAATCTCAGGCAAAAAATGCAAGAGTAACAATAAATTTGAAAGTTAGCATTTACAAAGCTCTCCTCCCCTCCACAGACATTTATATACAAACCAGCAATGGCATATATAGCAGAGAGCAAGCCACATTCCCTTCTAGCACTGATGATGTTACCTAGTTGGGTAATGAAACGTCTGCAAGAAAACAACCAAGCTCAATACACAGACCCCGCAATTCTCCTCCTCCACCTCCTCTACCTCCTCCTCCTCCCCACTCCCTCCTAGCACTGATGAAGTTACCTAGCTGGATAATGAAATGTCTGCAAGACAACAAGCAATCTCAGAGAGCCCCAAGGATCTCCCAGAGTCAATCTTCTCTTCCATCTCCATCTCCCAGTGACCATTCTCCAATTTCTCCCATGACCATTGCTTGCTCTTTTTCCAGTTAGGTTTTCTATAAATGGTCTGCAAATATCTATGTGTCCACTAGATGGGAGCAAAGATGTTGAGGCTTCTACTTCTCCCTCTCTCCATCTAGTGGTAATCCATAGCCTTGCAGTCCAAGTACAAAGTCCTGCTCTCTCCCATGCTGAGTTTTTCTCCAATATGCAGCATCTTTTTCCGGCAGCTGTGGAGGTCAGCTGTGCGCTTGCATAAAGAAGTCAGGTTGTTCTGAAATGTGTGCAGGCAGGTGCTATGTTTGCATCCCACATGCTGTGAAGCATCTTTAACAGATTGAATCCGAAGCACAGCTCAGACCGAAAATAAACTTTTCATCACAGAGGAACAGCAATCCCACCGAGTAGTTAATAAAATCCATTTGCCAACCACTCATTCAAAGCAAAGTTTGAGCTCCAGTCAGACGGCAATCTTGGTCTTCCTAAGGAGTCTCCAATCCCAGCACAACAGAGGAGATACCAAAAGGGTGGGTGGGTGGGTGGGTGGGTGGGTGGGATTGGACGGACGGATGGATGGACGGACAGACAGATAGATAGACAGACAGACAGATAGATTGGGTGGGTGGGTGGGTGGGTGGGTGGACGAACGGACGGACAGACAGACAGACAGACAGACAGACAGGGTGGGTGGGTGGGTGGGTGGGTGGGAGGGAGGGTGGGTGGGTGGGTGGAGAGAGAGAGAGATTGGATGGATGGATAGATGGATGGATGGACTGATGGACGGACAGAGACAGACAGACTCATTCATTAGCCAACCAAGCACCCCAATTACAGATAGTCTTCGATTTACGGCTACAATTGGGTCCCAAATTTATGTTGTTCAGTGAGACATTTATTAAGTTACTCTTGCTCCGTTTTACAACCTTCCTTGCCACCGTTGTTAAGTGAATCTGGCTTCCCCATTGACTTTGCTGGTCAGAAGGTCACAAGAGGGGATCACGTGACCTTGGGACAGTGCAACCGTCATAAGTACATGCCAGTTGCCAAGCCTCTGTGTTTTGATCACATGACCACAGGGATGCTACAAACGTCGTAAGTGTGAAAAAACGGTCATAAGAAGACACTTTTTTCAGTGTCGTTGTAACTTCATGCGGTCACTAAATGAACTGTTTATAAGTCAAGAACTAGATTTGATGGCATGAGCAGCCCTTCCTCTCCAACTTCTCCCAAAGTTATAAGGCAGCTGGGAAGCTTTGCTCCCTTCTCAAATTTCTCCATGTTTGTGATTTTTATAACTATAGGAGCATTTATTTATCTTGCCACAATTAGGGCCCTCTGGAGTAAACAAAGGGACATTTCATAACTTTGGGATTCCTTCAGAGACTGATTTAATCCTATCTCCAAGCTATTCCTCTGCTATTTACATTAGACAACTTAGTTTTTCTAACAGATATACATTCTAGCTCATTACTAGAAGTACCGATTACGTCTCCTAATTAGCGTACATTCTGTACCGAATTGCTTAAAGGAGCCATTGCTTTCAAATGGGTGAGATGGGAACAGCCAAAGGAGTCCCAGGTGTGAAAATATATCTCATCTCCCAAGACTTAAAACTTAAAAATTTCTTCCATTAGGAGGGTACAAGTCACCATGATATTGAAAAGGATGTGGAGACTCTAGAAAGAGTGCAGAGAAGAGCAACCAGGATGATGAGGGGACTGGAGGCTAAAACATATGATGAACGGTTGCAGGAACTGGGCATGGCTAGTCTAGGGAAGAGAAGGACCAGGGGAGACATGTTAGCATCTTCCAATATTTGAGGGGCTGCCACAGAGAGGAGTCAGGGGGTCAAGCTATTCTCCAAAGCACCTGAAGGCCAAACAAGGAATAATAGATGGAAACTGATCAAGGAGAGATTCAACCTGGAAATAAGGAGGAATTTCCTGACAGTGAGAACAATCAACCGATGGAACAGAAGTTGCCTTTAGACATTACGGGAGTTTCATCAATGGAGGCTTTCAAGAACAGACGGGACTGCCATTTGTCGGAAATGGTGTAGAGTCTTCTGCTTGGGCAGGGGGTTGGACTAGATGACCTATAAGGTCCCTTCCAATTCTGTTAATCTAATCTAATCTAATCCACCCACATCACAGGTGGGTTGATGCTGTTGCAGGAAAGTTAGGAGGTGTTGTGTTGCATTGTCCATCATCAATGGAGGCTTTCAAGAAGAGATTGCACTGCCATTTGTCAGAAATGGTGTAGGGTCTCCTGCTTTGGGGGGGGTGGACCAGATGACCTACAAGGTCCCTTCCAATTCTATTAATCTGTTATCTGAATGCAGAGAAAATGATTAGGGGCCTGGAGGCGAAAACATATGAAGAAGGGTTGCAGGAATTGAGTTAAATCTAGTCTAGTGAAAAGAAGGACTATGGGGGACATGATGGCAGTCTTCTAATATTCAAGGGGCTTCCACAAAGAAGAAGAGGGAGGGAACCTATTCCCCAAAGCACCTGAGGGCAGGACAAGAAGCAACTGATGGAAACCAATCAAGCAGAGAAGCAACCTGGTATTAAGGAGAAATTTCCTGACAGTGAGAACAATCAACCAGTGGAACAGAAGTTGTCTCCAGAAGTTGTGCCTGCTCCACTACTGGAGGTTTTCAAGAAGATGTTGGACAACCATTTGTCTGAAACGGGTCTCCTACTTGAGCAGGGGGCTGGACTAGAAGACCTCCAAGGTCTTTTCCAATTGTGTTATTTTGTCAAGTCCCCTACCACCCTTTAAAGAATGGGAGAAAAGTCAAGGTTAGAATCCTACATGAACTGAAGCCAAGCTGTAGAGAATTGTAACCAGAGATCAATTTCGTTGGAAGTCGACTTCACCCTTTGAATCCTGACAGCTGAAAAAAAACAAGATTGTTTGGTAGCAATTTCAATATTAAATCAGATTACGATGCATCCCACATTTATGGCCAAATGTCCTCCTGACCCATGTCCTTCTCGAAATCTCTAAAGTCCCTTTCCTCACAATTTTTTTCTTCCTACCCATTTGCCTTTTCTTCTACAATCACCCCCAAAATTCTTAATTCTGAGCCCCAGAAAAACTGCCACCTCTATAGACTGCTATGTTAACCTCTAATTAGCAAGCTGAATAATTTTGTGTACACGCATGGGTTTTCTGTTTTCATACAGTTTTTCACTTCGGGAAGCAACGATATTGTCAGAGCAGAGATTTACACTTTTATGAAAAACACATCGGGAAACGGTCTTTATGTTCACCCACTAACAAGGACAGGAAGGAATTGAAGAAGAAAATGTCAGAATTGCTAAGCTCAGAGCACCAACATTGCACATTTCTGGGTTTTAATTAGGAGCTCAAGATATCTGCAGATGTCAGATCTAACAGAAGGTAGGTAGCATTTTCTGCTCAGACTTTGGCTCCCCAGAGAAAAAATAAGCCAGGATGTCGGTCTGAATGACAGCTCAGAGAAATCTTTCCATCAAGAACAAAATATGCAAGGGCCAAAGAAGCTCAGCATATGTCTTCTGCCAACGAGGAATCTCACGAACTTCAGCTCCAACAATGACTCAAAGATAAAGCTGAGTGCATAATCCAGCTGGGCTTCCTATTTATTTTACAGATAAAAACCTTCACCACATCCTTCAGTGGTTAAGAAATACCCAAAACCACATACAATATTAAGGCATAGCAATAAGACCAGAGGTTGGTATTCTGCCAGTTCACACCGGTTCAGGTGAATGGGTAGTGGTGGTGGCGTGAGACTCTGCCCACCCATCCAGACGTCATCAAGGACGTTCTGCGCATGCGCTTCAGCTACCAAACCAGTAGTGAAGGTAAGAGGATGCCATTACTGAATAAGACCGATGGCTAAATGTTTGCTTAGGAAGCATTGAGAAATTTAGGGACACTAACAAGATGGTTAGTTTCTCCTTGAAAAAGATGCAGACTTCCGTATTCATTTTTCCCCTCTCTTTGGGAGGGATTGCTAGCAGTGTTCCAATATCTCAGGGGCTGCCACAAAGAAGAGGGAGTGAAGCTATTCTCCAGAGCACCTGAGGGCAGGACAGGAAGCAATGGGTGGAAACTAATCAAGGAGAGAAGCAACCTAGAATGAAGGAGAAACTTCCTAAAAATGAGAACAATTAATCAGTGGAACAACTTGCCAACAGACGTTGTGAATGGTCCAACACTGGAAGTTTTAAAGAAAAGATTGGACAACCATCACAAGACCTAGAATGGGCACCTAACATCAAAAACATCATCAGAAAAGCACAACAAAGAATGTTTTTTCTGTGCCAAGTCAGGTAGCTCCAACTGCCCAAGGAGCTGCTGATACCACTTCAGACAAATGGTTATCCAACATCTTCTTAAACACTCTTCCAGTGTTGGGGCATTCACAACTTCTGGAGGCAAGTAGTTCCACTGGTTAATTGTTCTCACTGTCAGGGAATTTTTCCTCAGTTCTAGGTTGCTTCTCTCCTTGATTAGTTTCCACCCATTGCTTCTTCTCCTGCCCTCATGTGCCTTGGAGAATATCTTGACTCCCTTTTCTTTGTGGAAACCCCTGAGATATTGGAAGACTGCTATCCTGTCTCCCCTAGTCCTTCTTTTCATTAAACTAGACATACCCAGTTCCTGCAACCGTTTTTCGTATGTTTTAGTCTCCAGTCCCCTAATCCTCTTTGTTGTTCTTCTCTGCACTCTTTACAGAGTCTTCACATCTTTTCTATATCGTGGAGACCAAAACTGAATGCCGTATTCCAAGTGTGGCCAAATAAGGGTAGCTACATATATATCCCAAAGAGAATTTCCCAATGTTATTTACGGAGCTCTGCATCTTGTCTCCTTGTAGCAGATCCTTATTACGTCCAGTGCTATAATAAATTATTTCTATCTCCACCCCTTCACAGATGCAACACAAACTTACCAACACAGCATAAATCAAACCAGACAGGGCATCCATGCTTTTAAAAGCAAGGCAACAAGCTTCCATACATCATGCAGAATATCAATTTTTCACCAATATTGTTCCCCTCCCCTCTTTACCACAATAATTTGGTATTGATTTGGCATGACTGTTTCATGCCGCGTTTAATTTGCTCACTGGTTGCAGTGCGCGAATGGAAACCTGGGTATAATGTTCACTTAGGTAACGGTTTCAAATGTTGAAAGCATTGGATCCACATTCAATTGCTGTAATCTTCATCGCTTAGAAAGAAAACGAGATACGACGTTGTTAATGGGTTAATTCTGTTTCTGTTTCAAATAGTGGCAAGGTTAATGGGTTCCATTCTTGTGAACCCGTGAGGTTCATAGCAGGGGTAGGTTTAATTTTTTGTTTACTACCGGTTCTGTGGGCATGGCTTATTTTGTGGGCGTGGCTTGGCAAATTTATGTTTCGGATTGGAGATGGGAAATAAAATATGCTGTAAAACTTTGTTTTTTTAAAAAAAAAGACCAAAGAAAGCAGCAACCTGAGCTGAACACAGGAGAGCTGGAGGGTCCAAAGACTGCAGGTTTTGTTTGTTGCCTGTGAGCTCCGGGGGGAGGGGGCAGCAGCCGAGCAAGCCCGCAATCTGCAGGCCACCGAGCACTCTGCTCACGAGGAAACTGCAGATTAGAGGCAGCTGGCAGATACTGGCATGCTCGCTTGGGTGCTCATCCCCTCACACACACCCCAGGCGGGTAGGTGGGCCCCCCAGAGCACCGCACCAGAACGTCCCTTGTGCTCCCAGCAGGTACTGGTGCGCCTGTATTGTGCATCTGTGCATGCTTTGCCTCCGTGCATTGAGGAGCGGGGGGCTCGATCCCACTCAGGAGGTGGTGGTTGCAAAGCCTTGGGGCTCCCTGAGCAGCCCATGCTGCTTACCTGTGTGTAGGCACTAGGAGGCAGTTGTGTGGATGCACGTGGCGAAGACAAGGCAGGGCGAGCGTTCGGAGCAAGCCGGGTTAGGGGCGTGGCCAGCCAGCCATCACTACCAGTTCGACGACCCACGCCCAATTATCACTACCGGTTCTCCCAAACCGGGAGCAACCCACCTCTGGTTTATAGGCAACACACATTTTGCTCAAAAAGTGGGAAGATTTAATATGACTGGGGTCATTGGATAAACCATTGTTTGTTAGCATCTGAAGGCGGAACAAGAAGCCATGGATAGAAACTAATCAAGAAGAACTAATTTCCTGAGAACAATTAACCAGTGGAACAGCTTGCCACCAGAAGTCGTGGGTGCTCCATCCCTGGAATATTTTAAGAAGGGATTGGACAGTCTTGTGTCTGAAATGGTAAAAGGTTTCCTGCTTGAACAGGGGGCTGGACTAGAAGGCCTCCAAGAGCCCTCTTGTTTATTCTGTTATTATTCCAAAAATTGTCTCCAAAGGGCGAGTCTTTCCATACTTAAATTGTCTGAAAATACTTTTAAGAGGAACAAGCTACAATCCCCACTTCCTGTCCCAGGCATAACCCCTGGCTGCATATTTTAAATCCCCACCCGAATTCTAAGTGGAAACAAATATCCCCATTTATAATAAATGAGAGCGCAAAGACAGAGAGAGAGGGGGGGGGAGAGAGAAAGATAGCCATCTGAAGAGTCTGGAAAAAGCTTAAAGGCCCAAGGCAAAACATCACAGTACAACACAACCGCCCTTGTACTACTTGAAATAGATGTCATTTGCTATCAGTTTATCTCTCCATAAATCTTTCTGACCAAATCATGCTGTTTCTTAATAAATCACGTTGGGTGAGCTAAGCCCAAGCTTTTGAGGGGGGGAAGGAAACCCTTGGGGAAAAGAAGAATCAATAAAAGCTTTATGTGCCGAAGGAAAAATCACTCGACTTGATGGGTATCATCAAAAACCATTGCTCAATAACAAGGCTGACGAATCTGATCTGGGCACGAATTCCAGTTGAATCATTAGCTCAAGGAGGTGATGGGAGAAATTCAGATTAAGACCAATATTTGTAAAATAGGAAGGAGGGCAAAGGGAAACAAGAACTTAAAGACAAAGGGCTTTTGACATGAGAGCTGATTTGGATGGAAGACACATCATCTTTTTTGCAAATCCACAGAGAAATATTTGCATGTCACCTAGAAAAGGTAAAGGTAAAGGTTCCCCTCGTACACATGTGCCAGTCGTTCCCAACTCTAGGGGGAGGTGCTCATCTCTGTTTCAAAGCCAAAGAGCCAGCGCTGTCCAAAGACATCTCCGTGGTCATGTAGCCAGCATGACTCAATGCCGAAGGCGCAGGGAACGCTGTTCCCTTCCCACCAAAGGTGGTTCCTATTTCTCTACGTGCATTTTTACGTGCTTTTGAACTGCTAGGTTGGTAGAAGCTAACAAGTAATGGGAGCTCACTCCGTTATGTGGCACTAGGGATTCGAACCGCTGAACTGCCAACCTTTCTGATCCACTGACAAGCTCAGTGTCTTAGCCATTGCACCACCTTGGCTCCTCCTTCCAGAAGTCCATAATGCTCCCATCCTGATGGTGTCCAAGAAATCATCCAAAATTAGGCTGTATGCCCTGGTCTGAGGAACCCCAACTGGTTCTTAACTGAAATTCTTTGAGGTGTTTGTGTTTATCCTTGTACATACATATAAGCGGCATTGTTTTTCTCTTGATTTCTGCTTTCTATTTTTATGGTCTTTTATTTGATAATGTAAACCGCCCTGGGTCGTCTGGAATTGAACGGACTCTATGATTAAATAAATAAACATGTTCAAACTCTGATATTTTTTCTTTCCATTTAAAGTCCTATATGGTTTCTTTAAAAACCACTTAAGTTGAATCTGAAGATGTTTTCCAGGGTCCATGAAAAAAAGGAAGAAATAATGGATTTATTCTGTACAAATTTGCCTGGTGTCCTTTGTATACAGTGCTTTTAGTGCCCTGGAAAGACCTTTTCATTCAGACAAGCTTTTAAAAGAATGTATAATTGGACCGAGCATTTCCATTCAAATTCAGGTTGAAACTCTGCGGTGGGTGGCATTGTTTTTATCTCTTTACGCTGCGCATTTATTTATTTATCTTAAAAGCTTCAGAAAGATGCACAACAACCGTGGGCGGGGCACAAAACGGCAAATAGCCGTATCGTATTTATTGGTGGTCTCCTTTTATCCAACATCTGAGATGGATGAATGGGTGGATGAAGAGACAGAAAATAACATGACAAATAAAACAAGGACGAACTCCTTTCTGTTTTCTTTAGACATTTAAATCGCACTGTAGAGAGGCAGATACAATATATTGCCAAAAGTATTCTCTCCCCCATCCAAATAATCAGAATCAGGTGTTCCAATCACTTCCATGGCCACAGGTGTATAAAACCAAGTACCTAGGCATGCAGGCTGTTTGTGCAAACATTGGTGAAAGAATGGGTCGCTCTCAGGAGCTCAGTGAATTCCAGCGTGGAGCTGTGATAGGATGCCACCTGTGCAACAAATCCAGTCGTGAAATTTCCTCGCTCCTCAATACTCCACAGTCACCTGTCAGCTGCATTATAAGAACGTGGAAGTGTTTGGGAACGACAACAACTCAGCCACGAAGTGGTAGGCCACGTAAACTCATCCAACATCAGTGTGTGACCTCACAAATGCTCTTCTGGAAGAATGGTCCAAAATTCCCATCAACACAATCTCGAACCATGTGGACAGCCTTCCCAGAAGAGTTGAAGCTGTTATAGCTGCCAAGGGTGGACCGACGTCATATTGAACCCATATTGGATTAGGAATGGGATGTCACTTACGGTAAATTCATATGCGAGGAAAGGCAGGTGAGCGAATACTTTTGGCAATATAGTGTACCATACATGAACTCATTTACAAGTAACTCTTAAATATATAGATTAATAAAGTTGGAAAGGACCTTGTAGGTCATCTAATCCAGTGATGGCTAACCTTTTTCTACAGGTGTGGCAAAATTGTGTGTGCGCGCACTATCACGCATGCGGGCATGCCCCACCCACTTGCACATGCGCACATGACCACCACCACCTCTGCGCATGCACTTCTGACCACCCCTGGGGGGGGAGCTTTTGCCCTCCCCAGTCCCCAGAGGCTTTCCTGAAGCCTGGGGAGGGGAGGGTGAAAATAGCCACTCCCGGCCCTCCGGAAGGCTGAAAATCAGCTGGCCGGCGCACATATGCGCACTGGAGCTCAGCGCTGTCGTGCCAGCAAATATGGCATGCGTGCCATAAGTTTGCCATCATGGATCTAATCCAATCCACCCCCCCTTGCCCAAGCAGGAGATCCTACACCATTTTTGAAAGATGGCAGTCCAGTCGCTTCTTGAAAGCTTCCACAGTGTAATTCTTTCCCAAACAGATTGAAATTATCTCTTCTCACAAAGCTTTGGACAATATTATCCCTAGGTCAAAAGAACACAATGGCCAGGATTTGCACAAAAATTTATCCCCCCACACAATTCCCCAACTGGTTTAAAATAAAAATAATTCTAATCAATATCCCGGTTATATAATTCTTTATTATGTCGCTCCACAGTCAAGATCCGTAAATAAAATCAGACTTCTGTTAATAACGGTTCACGCGGAATAAACAAAACCAGCTCTGATAAAATCTCTAATTCAGTTACTGCGAAGATACTATATTTTCTTTTATCTACATTCCGCGAGGACGCTCAGCTCAGAAATATGGATTACCTCAGCCCTATTTTAATATTCACTTTTGTCCTGCGAGAGTAGATAGACCGAGGAAGGAAGATCAATTCAAAACAGCCTTTGAATTGAACAAAATCACAGCGTGGTTGTTTTTTTTTTAAAAAAAAGAACAAACTCAGAATATCCAGCAGCTCTAAGTAATTATTATGAAACCATATTCCTCATACATTATCACCTATCAGCTACCTCATCCAAGGAAGATTATATCAGAATAATGAAATGCATTCAGCAACATCGTGATTCAAATGCCAGCCTTACAGGCTTAAAAGTCATAAAAGGGGGGCGAACTCACTTAGCAACTGCCTAACTTAGCAACCGTGCTCCATTGCGGTGGTAAGTCAAGGACTACCCTGTACCTTCACAAGCCACGGGTCTTGACCTAGGACACAGATTTGTGAGTTAGGCCTCCGTCTAGTGGTTTTCCTAACCAGTTTACTACCGGTTTGCTAAGAGGGCGTTTTGTTCGCTTGCGCCTGCCGTGCATTGCTGCGCATGCGCAGTTGACTGAAAACTGTTCTGTGCATGCGCAGAAACATGCCAGCGACAGGAGAAAAGACCGGGGAACTGGTTCGAGGGTGTGGCAGGCCTGGGTCGCTGCCAGTTCCAGTGACCTATGCCGTCATACCACTACCAGTTCAGCTGAACTGGTCTGAACTGGTAGGAACTCACCACTGCCTCCATCCCAGGAAATCTTAAGTTAGCAGGAAAATATTTCAAAATACAATGAAGCAAGCACTGTAAAAGAGGTCGGGGGAATACATCCAAATCAGGCTACCAAATAAGAACACTAAACCTTTACTTGAAACTTAAACACAGAGGTGCAACTATTAAACAATCTCAGTTAAATCAGATGTACTGTATTTTCCCCAAAATAAGACCAGATCTTATATTAATTTTTTGCTCCAAAAGATGCATTAGGGCTTATTTTCCAGTGAGGTCTTATTTTGGGGAAAATACGGTATTAGATAACACATTTATTATTAATATATATGTGATGCAAAATAAACAGGGAAAAAGTGGCCAAATACAGTCAACAATATGGGGAAAAAGTTATTGCATATTTTTTATTACATCCACAGTTCAATTTCTTCACCGTAATCTTCCGCCTCGGATTTTCACCTTGAGATTTTTCATCGTATTATACGACGTCCCAATCGGCAGTCAGCCAAGAGGAATAGGACGAAATCCCAGTCTTTTTGAAATCACGTAATTCCCACTAAATCCATATGGATTTCTTTGGGGGGGAAAGAGCTACATCTCAGATATAGAGAAAATTAGCTACACCCGGGGGAAATAAAGCAGTAATATTTATGGCGCCAACTACCGCAGTTTGGATTTTACAAGCTTGTGAAACAGTGATTTTGGGAGAAAGGGCTTAAAGCAAAATAGGAGAAAATGTCGTTCATTGTTCAGACAGTCCTTGATTTTACAATAGTTCGTTTAGTGATCCTTCGAAGCCGCAACAGCACTGAAAAATGTGACTTATGACCACAGTTATGACCGTTGCAGCATGATCAAAATTCAGCCAAACATTATCATCGCATCTTCCCACCCAGTCCTGGAAAAATAATTTTAAAAAACCCCAATCCACAACCAAAGAATAATCCACCATCGACCAGCTAATTAAAACAAAAAAAAATAAGAACAACAGAAGAACAGAGTTGGAAGGGACCTTCAAGGTCTTCTAGTCCAACCCCCTGCTCAAGCAGGAAATCCTTTAAAAATGTTAATGGTGAGATTACGTGTTAAATGAAGATAATTTTTCTACACTAAAAAGGGGGAGAAAGGAAGCTAGTGAACTCCTAACATGAAACATTGCTTTCTGGCCTAGGCTGTTTGAGTTTGTATCAAGCCAAACATTTAAATGTAACCATAACCATAAATAAATTATGCCTTCATTAATTTCTTTGATCAATGCAAAGGTGGAACAGAAGGTTTTGAATTAAACTGGATGTTTTGGATGACACTTGATTTGAATGAGGTCCAGGTGACACAGTTTATTCATTCTAAGGGAGACCTAACTCTAATAGACACATTATCAACTTAAATTTCAAGTACTGTAATTTGGCTGACTCCGACATCAGACAGAACTTAAACTAACTTTCCGCTAATCCCTAAGTTTCCAAATTCTCGGTACTTAACAAACTAATGAGACGTGACCAATTCAGCATCTTTTAGCCTTACATGCTATTTGGAGAGTCTTAACCCAGACTGGTCTCCGTTGGTTGCCAATTCAGTAAAACCTGCTTAAATCAGCCTGCTCTAAACATCACTTGAGACACAAGAATTGGGACACAGGCACAACAAAATAGCAGAATAACAGTTGGAAGGGACCTTGGAGGTCTTCTAGTCCAGCCCATCCTTCTCAAGTAGAAAACCCTAGTACATTTCAGACAAATCTTTTCTTTTTTTTAATAAAAAGTTTTTTATTTTATTTTTGTTTCATAATAAAAATTTCTTTTGTGAACAGAGTATTGTCCGAATTCCCCCTTTAACATTTCCACAAACACATAAATCATTCTACATTATATTTCCATTATTTCCATTTTTTAGCTGTATTTCCTTTCTTCTCATATTTTCCAATTTCTAATTTTTTACATGTATAAACAATATCATTTTTCCCTTTTTTTAAAAATAAATAAAATAAATCGACTTATCATGTCTTCTCCATCCTTTTTCTATTA
Organism: Natrix helvetica; assembly: GCF_964273705.1. Lineage (NCBI taxonomy): Eukaryota > Metazoa > Chordata > Lepidosauria > Squamata > Natricidae > Natrix > Natrix helvetica. The sequence goes on along the minus strand of NC_138549.1, from coordinate 2,121,264 downwards.
ACAACATATATCTTCAAATTTTTATATGATCAGTATTTTAACATAATTACTACATTTAGAAGTATTAATATAGCTCACGCACATCCTAATTAGTGCATATTATTACCTTGTTTACAGTATTTCATTTCATTCACTAGATCATACCCTTGCACTAATCTATTCCTAGATTTTCTTTATATCTTTTCTTCTGAATTTTTTTCTATTGCTCTTCGATAGGTTATTTGGACATTTCTCCCCAGACATATACATCTCTTCTTAAAAAGAGTTAAACTATTTATTATCTGGCCTTTCCTGCATGGAGTTTGTTTCCTCCCAATAATTAGATTGTACACAGAACAAGGTTGTTCAACTTTGGCAGCATTATGACGTATGGACCTCAATTCACAGCTGGCTGGGGAATTCTGGGAGTTGAAGTCCACAAGTCTTACAGTTGGGAAGGTTGACTTTGACTTAGAAGGTGGTGTAGTCTGACCTCAGGTCACCCAAAAAGGTGGGGCATCATTTGCAAGTATGCAAATTAACTTCAACCCAAGTACATAAGAGAACCTCCATTTTTATCGAATACAGGTAGTCCTCGACTTACGACTAAAATTGGGCCCAACATTTATGTTGTTAACTGAGAAATTTGTTACGTGAGTTTGCTCCATTTTACAATGTTTCTCGCCACATTTGTTAAGTGAATCGCTGCAGTTCTAAAATTAGCGACACTAGGTTGTTAAGTGAATCGGCCTGCCCCGTTGACTTTGCTTGTCAGAAGGTCACAAAACGGGACCACTGCAACTGTCACAAATGTGAGTCATTTGTCAAGCATCCATGTGTCAATCACATCACCACCACGGGGATGCTGCCACGGTCATAAGGATGAAAAATGGCCATGTGTCAATTTTTTCAGTGCCGTTGAAACGTTTGAATGGTCACTAAGTGAACTGTTGTAAGACGAGGACTACCTGTGCTGAAGCAGTCCTTCAAAATCAGAAAGGTCCTTACGGGAAAAAAGGCTCAGATTAGGCTGGGAATTTCTGGCCATCTTAAAAGTTGCCGAAGTTGAGAAACATTTATCTTAATAACATCACTGAGCCACGGTGGCGCAGTGGTGAGAGTGCAGTACTGCAGGCTACTTCTGCTGACTGCCGGCTGACTGAAATTTGGCAGTTCGAATCTCATCAGATTGTTGGGGGTAAGAGGCTGACTCTGTAAACCGCTTAGAGAGGGCTGTGAAAGCACTGTGAAGCGGTATATAAGTCTAAGGGCTATTACTATCTCTCATAAAGGACTCTTTAAAAGAAATAGTTCTATTCTTCCTCCTGCACACACATTTGAACAATTCTTTCAAGAAACCAATATTAACTCTAAAAATGTACCACAAAAAATGGTATGATGGAATTTATATACACTAACACTAGCTAGCCTGCCAAAGAATCATTTGCATCTTGAAAGTGACCTATTTATTTCTGCATCTTCTAAAAGGGAACTATAAAAAATTGGTCCTAGCAGCCGCATTCCTAAATCTAGAATGCAGTTTAAACTTATATGCCAGTGTGACACTTTATACCAGTGGCCCCAAAACCCTTTTGGCTTTATGGACCGGCAGGGGGTGGGGAGAGGCCATGGTCCTGCGTCAGCAGTGGGCATCTGCTGTACACAGCTGCCAAAAAAGCCAACACAGTTCTAGGCTGCATAAACAGAGGGATAGAATCAATATCACGTGAAGGGTTAATACCACTTTATAATGCCTTGGTAAGGCCACACTTGGAATCCTGCATTCAGTTCTGGTCGCCACGATGTAAAAAAGATGTGGAGACTCTAGAAAGAGTGCAGAGAAGAGCAACAAAGAGGATGAGGGGACTGGAGACTAAAACATATGAAGAATGGTTGCAGGAACTGGGTATGTTTAGCTTAAGAGAAAGAAGGACTAGGGGAGACATGATAGCAGTCTTCCAATATCTCAGGGGTTGCCACAAAGAAGAGGGAGTCAATCTGTTCTCCAAGGCACCTGAGGGTAGAACAAGAAGCAATGGGTGGCAACTAATGAAGCAACTTAGAACTGAGGAGAAATTTCCTGACAGTTAGAACAATTAATCAGTGGAACAACTTGCCTCCAAAAATTGTAAATGCTCCAACATTGGAGGTTTTTAAGAAGTTGTTGGAGAACCATTTGTCTGAAATGGTACAAGGTTTCCTGCCTAAGCAGGGGGCTGTACTAGAAGACCTCTAAGGTTCCTTCCAACTCTCATTCTGTTAGATCTATCCAGAAACAAAGTTAATATTGCTACTGTACTTTTCCTACCATAGAGTAATCAAATATAGACAGACAGATTGTACTATTCGTCAAAAGTGAAAGGACATTTAAACTGTTCGTAGACATCACTGTAATATGTCAAATGTTTCCTTCAGATCTTATTACTGCAAAGAAGGGGGATTTTAAAAAAAAGCAAAACCCTGTAGATTTTTATCGGACTGTATTTTTCAAGGATTCACAACAACCAAACCAACATTAACCAGCTTAAATTGCATGCAGATTGAAACATCGGGATGAAGATGTCCTTAGCTTAATCCAGATTCGCCCCAATTCGCAGATGATGTGATCGGCAAAGCACAAAATCTTTATTAATAATCAGTGCTCAGAAAATTTATGCACACAGGCAGACAGAGCACGCTCAGGAAAACGGAGGTTGACCATGCCTGCGTAAGCTGATGCTTTATTTTCACTGCACGACGCATTTCATTGCTGCGTGGACATCAGCAAGAATCAGCTTAACAGGAAATGTATGCATACCACCTGGATGCAGCCCCAATATAAATTTTACAAAAAACCCTATTAAAAGGGACAGTATAACGAAATGTGTCTTATTGTTTCAGATCCCCATAAAAACAGATGCTCAGCCCTTCGGGAGTTAAGAAGCAGAATAACAGAGTTGGAAGGGACCTTGGAGGTCTTCTAGTCCAACCCCCTGCTCAAGCAGGAGACCCTGTACCATTTCAGACAAATGGTTGTCCAATCTCTTCTTAAAAACCTCCAGTGATATAGCACCCACAACCTCTGGTGGCAAGCTGGTTCATTGTCCTCACTTATAAGGAAGTTTCTTCTCAATTCCAGGTTGCTTCTCTCTTTGCTTAGTTTCCATCATGACTTCTTGTCTTGTCTTCTGGTGATTTGGAAAATAGGTTGTCTTTGTGGTGGCCCCTCAAATATTGGAACACTGCTATTGTGTCACCCCCATGCCTTCTTTTCACTGTGCCCAGCCCTACAGTTCCTCCTTCTTTCCAAAGAAGGTGAATTTATGCTTGTTTCCATCTCACCACACTTTCTCAGATTCTGTAGGTCTACTGACCTCATTCTGGAAAACAGACATGACCCTCATCTTTGGTTCAATTGTTCTTTCCAAGTTGACAATGAGAAGAATTGATCAGTGGAATAGCTCCCAGATATCTTGGGTGCTTCATCACTGGAGGTTTTCAAAAATAGAGTGGACAACCATTTGACTGGGATGGTTTAAGGCAGGGGTGTCCAAACTTGGCAACTTTAAGACTTGTGGACTTCAACTCCCAGAATTCCCCAGCCAGCTCTGCGCTGGCTGGGGAATTCTGGGAGTTGAAGTCCACAAGTCTTAAAGTTGCCAAGTTTGGACACCCCTGGTTTAAGGTCTCCTGCCTTGAGTAGGGGGTTGGACTAGAAGACCTCTGAAGGACCTTCCACCCTATGAATCTATGTTGTGAGAGAGAGGGAGAGGGAGAGGGAGGGAGGAGAAAGGAAAGAGGAAGGGGGGAGGGGGAGGAGGAAAAGGATAAAGAATATGCAATATACAATACATAGAACATACAGACTAGGATTTTATACCTTCATCTATAGGGCATTTTTGTTCTTGTGGCAAAGTGAGGTCACTGTAGTGTAGTGTTTAAAGCCATAAGTACAACAAGGACGGCGTTTAGTTTTAAACATACAACCGTTTCATTACAATGATCATTTATTTACAAGTTGATCTATTTTAAAGCACTGCAAAAAGGTGTTAACCTACAAAATTCAAAGGCGAAGCAACTCCAAATTCTCTCCTCCTTCACGTCAGAAAAAGGGACAGATCCTATACTATGGATTACCTGAGCAGGTTGACCCAGAAATCTCTCCTGAATCCTTTTAAAACAAGGAAATCTCGAGGCAACAACTGATAAAGCTGCCCCGTCATCTTCGAGGAAGGTTGGTGGGACCAGGCGGTCTAAGTCCCCAAATGAATGAATATATATTCATTCTCATTTTAAAATTCAGTCATGGACTATTTTTAAAAAAGGAGTTTTGCTCCACTCTCTCTTGAACAGATGGCTTCAGCAGTTAAATCTGGAAGGGTTTTGAGATATATCAGTTCAAGGAATGTGCTCGGTGGCTAACATTCTCACAGCACGAGAGAGAATACGGCATACTCTCCGGATACTTTTTTTAAAAAAAGAAAAGGAATGTTGGAAACGTTAAAAGAAAAATATGGTTAAATGTATTATAGGGGAATATATTTTAAGATGAAGGTTATAGCCTTTTATTTTATGGGTGAGACTTCAAGATTAAACCATCTCAATTTAATTGGTTGTACTAACGTTCTACAAACCACAAATCTGAGCCAAACCTTTTGGAATGCATCGCTTTTAACCCGTGTTTGTTGTCTCTCTGCCTTGATATGCTAATTTTCTTACATGGGAATGTAACCTTAGCTGGCATTTGATAAGGTCATTGGACTAATTCAATAAATGCATTAATTCGGTAAGTCCCTATGAAGTGTGCATGGAAAGCTATTATTCAACATGGAGCAAAGCGGTCTTAAATTTGGGGAAATCTCCTGTGTCATCCACGTTGTTTTTTAACTTGTGCCAGCTAAGGCAGAAAGAGGGGATTAAAAGGATAAAGGAATGTGAAACGGTATAGGGTTTCCTGCCTAGGCAGGGGGTTGGACTAGAAGACCTCCAAGGTCCCTTCCAACTCTGCTATTGTATTGTATTGTATTGAATATTTCCCCCCTTTTATAAGGTATATATCCTTTCTGAACAAAACTCCACATTGGCAACAGGGAAGGGCATCCGGCCATTAAAACGCTGTGCTAGCTCCATTCAGTTGCCCAGACCATCCCGCAAGGGAATATGGGGTCATTAAATTATGATGATAAGGTATATCCTTTATACAGGCAGTCCTTGACTTACAAATGTTCATTTAGTGACCATTCAAAGTTACAACGGCAGTGAGAAAAGTGACTTATGACTGTTTTTCACACTTATGACCGTTGCAGCATCCCCATGGTCACATGATCAAAATTGGGAGGCTTGGCAATTGACTCATATTTATGATGGTTGCCGTGTCCTGGCATCGCGTGATCTCCTTTTGCGACCTTCCGACAAGCAAAGTCCATGGGGAAGCCGATTCACTTAATGACCGTCTTGCTAACTTAACAAATGCAGCGATTTACTTAACAACCATGGCAAGGAAGGCTATAAAATGGGGAAAAACTCACTTAACAAGTGTCTCACCTAGCAACGGAAATTTTAGGGTCAATTGTGATCATAAGTCGAGGACTCCCTATATTATAGAATTCTCAAGAATTATTACTACTTTCCGAATATATATATACATACATACATACACACACACACACACACACACATATATATATATATATATATATATATATAATTATTTCCTCCAGGTTATCTTATTGTTCGAGCATCTTCTGCAATATTGTGAAACGTGCCAGGATTGCTAATCATGATTTCGTGAAAATACCCTGGTTGTCCACTAATAAATTCTGCTCCCAGCGATGAAATGAGGCGAGATTGGAGGGCACCCGAGTCCTTTGAATTATTCATAAAGAAGCCTCTGATACTTGAGAACTTGGCAATTTTGCTAAGATGGCCACAAATTGATCTGTTTGATTAGAGAAAAGACAATATTATCCGTTTATTGCTGAGTGGAGGGACTTTTTGCATAAAACTGGGGGGGGGGAATTGAACCTATGACCCATAATTTTGACAATTTGACAAAGGATAGATTACACAAAGAAGAAGAAGAGGATGGCATGGAACTTTAGAGAAAGAGGTAAATCTATACAGGTAGTCCTCGACTTCCTACCACAACTGAGCCCAACATTTCTGTTCTTAAGTGAGTTTTGCCATATCTTATGACTTTTGGTGCCACAGTTGCTAAGTGATTCCCTGCAATTGTTAAGTTAGAACTGCGGTCGTTAAGAGAATCTGGCTTCCCCATTGACTTTGCTTGTCGAAAGGTTGCAAAATGGGATCAGGTCACACACACACACACACACACACACACACACCGAGACACTGGCAACCATCATAAATATGAGTCAGTTACCAAGCATCCGAATTTTGATCGCATCATGGGGCTACTGCAATGGCCGTATGAAAAACAGTCATAAGTTGCTTATTTGGGTGCCGTTGTAACTTTGAATGGTCACTAAAGGAACTGTTGCAAGTCAGGGGCTACCTGTAATTATGCTTATAACTGCTGGAAAAAAGATCAGAAAACCTTCTTTATATCTGTTTTCTTTCTTTTCTATTTTTTTCTATCTCTTTTTGCACTTTAGCTATCCCTGTTATTTCTTCCTTTTTCTTTCCTTCTTTCCTTTCCTTCTTAGTCTGTGCACATTTTTAGTTGCTTTTAAAACTTTCAATTTTATATTTTAAACGACTGGTTCCAATTTTCGGGACTCAGCAACAAGGAGAACCTACGTCCAGGTTCAACAAATATGTGACTAATATGTGACTTCCTCTCGATTAAAATAGTAAAATATCTAACTTTTCCCTTCCCACACAATATTTACTATCATAAATATTCACACCGCACACCTAAGGCTACCAGGAATATCTGCAAGTGGGCATCGCTCATCGCTCAGAGGCTACCCCACGAGAACAAATGGCGCATTGCAAAGATCGCTTGAAGGTGGGAGATACTTCCAATGTAATCTACCAGATCCCCTGCATGGATTGCCCCTTTGATTATGTAGGACAGATGGGGAGGAAGCTAACCACCAGATTGCAAGAAGACAAGTGAACGGTCAGACGAGGAGACCCGATCTCATTGGTAGCCTCACCTTGCAATGAACAAGGGCATACATTCAGTTTCGCAGCTACTATGATTGTTGGCCGAGAAGGGACAAAAACAGCCAGGGAAATGATTTGAGCCTGGGAAACAGCTTCCTCATCAGTCAACAGGAGTGCGGATTTACTACCAGCTTATCCAGTACTTAGGAGCTGAGGACTTGGCAGCACAAGGAAACTACAGCCAATTGCTTAACAGCCAGACATCAACAACCCTAAAACGCTACACACAACCAGGCACCATATAAAGACCTCACACAGCATAGGACAAAGCACACACTCTGCTAGAGACAAGTTCTCGGAGGATGGGCTCCATCACGAGCCTGAAAGCTCGTAAGTCTAAACCTCTGGTCCCAGTGACCGACCCAGATTGGACCTTGCTACCAGGAATAATTTTATCAGATGGAAATAATTGGATTTACCAGCATCAAAGGTTAAAAAGAACAATGAGGAACGAAGCTTAAATCTCTCCCTTTGCTGGGTTTAGAGATGACCTAATTTGTCCCTCAACATGATGTTGGCCGAGATAACTCCTTCCTTCCACCTCAGAGCTGTGGGAAGGTCAAACAGCAGACGCATTTAATCAGGGCTGCAACACAGATAGCATCAATAACTCTGAAACCTTCCACTCTTCGCCATTATTAAATTACAAAAGATACACTAAGAAATCAACGTTGGCCAAAATAAGATTTAGAAGCAGCAAAATAATCCCAACGTCTATCACGATTCCATCCTGAGTTATGAATTCATTCAGCCTGGGCAAAAAACATTACATGGGTGTGGAACAGGGGTGCCAGTTCTAAGCTCTTCTATAGAAGAGGTTCCACAAATCTACAAGTGCCGTTTAGAACCGGTTCCAGCTCCCTCCCCCCGCCTGTCCGCCCATCATCAAGTTGAAGAGCGAGAAGAGGAATTCTGGGAGTTGAAGTCCACAAGTCCTAAAGCTGTCAAGTTTGAACACCCCTGGGTTTTTTTTCTAAAGGGCTAGGGGTGCAAGGGTCTTGTAACTTGACAGCTTTAAGACTTGTGTGCTTTAATGCCAGAGTTTCTGTGCCAACATTTTGGTTGCTAATGGAGGCCTTTGAACTCAGGTGCTGGAGAAGACTCCTGCGAGTCCCTTGGACTGCAAGGCCATCCAACCGGTCAGTCCTACAGGAGATCCACTGACTGCTCTTTAGAAGGCCAGATCCTGAAGAGGAAACTCAAATCCTTTGGCCACCTAAGGAGAAGGAAGGACTCACTGGAGAAGAGCCTCATGCTGGGAAAGATGGAGGGCAAAAGAAGAAGAAGGGGACGGCAAAGAAGGAGGTGGATGGATGGAGTCACCGAAGCAGTCAGCCTGAGCTTAAATGGGCTCCAGAGGATGGTAGAGGACAGGAAGGCCTGGAGGAACATTGTCCATGGGGTCATGATGGGTCAGATATGACTTTGCAATTAACAACAACAAGAAGTTAAACTTTGAATCTGAACAAGAAGATCTATAATTCCTTCCATAAAATAGATGCCTTCTCCCTGCAGTGCTAACAAGGATTTATTAGTCACAGAAAATGCCCCATCACATTTAATTTTATCTGCATCTGCAAAAAGATACAAAGCTTCATTTTTTACAATCTCATGCCCAGGAGTAAACTATATCTTGACAATCAGTCATCTTTAATTTATCTAAGTTTTTCTTTTAAAAAAAATCAATCCACCAGAGGACCATTGAATTAAAAAATAAACATGCCCAGATCAAAGCAGCACTTATCCAAACAGCAGCCAAGGGGGAAAAATAATTTTAAATAGCTGTTTCTGCCCAGTTTCAAATTGGTGACCCTCCGTACATGGCAAAAAAAGAAAAGAAATATGACAATGACCACATCCTTACTGTAAAAATAAAAGGAATATTTATTTTGATTGCAAAACTGGTTGTGGCCAGGCATTTGTGTGCAAGGAAAAAGGAAAGGGCTTTCGGCTGTCTCCAACAGAGGTATGTTTAGCTTAAGAGAAAGAAGGACTAGGGGAGACATGATAGCAGTCTTCCAATATCTCAGGGGTTGCCCCAAAGAAGAGGGAGTCAAGCTATTCCCCAAAGCACCTGAGGGCAGGATGAGGAGCAACGGGTGGAAACTAATCAAGTAGAGAAGCAACTTAGAACGGAAGAGAAATTTCCTGACTGTTAGAACAATTACTCAATGGAACAGATGTTGCCTGCAGAAGTTGTGAATGCCCCAACACTGGAAGTCTTGAAGAAGATGTTGGATAGCCATTTATCTGAGACGGTGTAGGGTTTCCTGCCTAGGCAGGGGGTTGGACTAGAAGACCTCCAAGGTCCCTTCCAACTCTACTATTGTATTGTATATAAGGTGAGATCAGGGAGAGCGCCAAAATCTTGTCCTCTGCTGGTGAGCCTTGCTGTCTACTGGTGGCCAAGTGCTAAAGCAGGACTTTCCTTCCTTCCTTCCTTCCTTCCTTCCTTCCTTCCTTCCTTCCTTCCTTCCTTCCTTCATACATTCATTCATTCATTCATTCCCTCCCTCCCTCCTTCCCTCCTTCCTCCTTCCTTCTTTCTTCTTTTTCGTTCCCTCTTCATTCTCTTTTCTTCCTTCCCCTCCTTCCTTCTTTTTCTCTTCCCATCTTCCCTTCTTTTCCTTTTCCTTTCCTCTTTCCTGTCCCTTCTTGCATGCTCAAACGCAAAAGGGGAAGAAACATTTCTCCTTTTGTTTTGGTTTTAGTTTGTTTTCATAGCCCTCTGCCAGCGAAAACGGGGCACGAAGTGGGGGGCACACAGCACTTCCAGGCCCCATTTCCGCTGGCAGAAGCACGACGGGTTTCTACAGCTGCCCTGCTGGCCATAAATAAGCAACCCCTGTGGGCTAAAGGTGGTATTCAGCAGGTTCTGACCAGTTCTGAAGAACCAATAGCAGAAATTTTGAGTAGTTCGGAGAACCGGTAAATACCACCTCTGGCTGGCCCCGCCCAAGGGGTGGGTTGATGCCGGCATTACTGCCAGTTCGGCGTGCAAAAAAAATGCATGTGCATAATAAAAAATCAAGAAGGCGGTGCCAGGGATAAAACCAGTTCGGGCGCATGTCCAGCCGAGTTACTACCTACTTGGCCGAACTGGGCTGAACCGGTAGGAACCCACCTCTGCTGCACCCCCATCTGTTCTCTGCCTCCCGAGTCCCACCTGATCGGGAGGAAATGGGGATTTTACAGTATCCTTCTCCTGCCACGCCCACCAAGCCCCGCCCACAGAACTGGTAGTAAAAAAAGTTGAATCCCACTACTGCCATGGGCCGTATCCAGCCTGCGGGCCTTGGGTTTGACACCCTTGCCTTAGCCACTGGAACAGAGGAATTTGCTAGTTACCCTCCTTTCTTCCAAAGGAAAATGGAAAATTCTAATTTTCAGCCCATGGCAAACCCAGGTCTCGCCTGCACTTCATTGAGACCCTCTAACTGTAAGAAGCCAGAAATACACATGGATTTCAGAACGGCCTTCTTAATGCTAGCAGACTTAAAGCAAGCCAATTATCTCCGAAGCATTTCCTTCCCTCTGAAGTGTCTCTTCCCACCCCCACCGGGCTTCTGCACTGCCTAGTTCCTGCTGCTTCTCCCACGTTCCCTTCGGGGTGTGACGCCAACAATGTCACACATTCTTGTGGTCCAGAAATTGTGGGTGGCTCGTTCCCGGCACAGCAGGAAAGTGTGGATTTGTCCCCCGGATAAATCTCCCAGGGCTGAATGCAACATAAAGAAAACACAATGGGACCCAGTGCTGAATTGTGGTTTTGAGAAACTCAGATACACATTTAGCAAACTGCCCTGTCTGCAGTAACTAGCGTAGTAAGCTTCTTGGAGAGGGGGAAAGACATTTAATTTTTTTTTCTTGCAGCTACATTTCAACCATTAACCATTAAGGGGAGATCCTGCTTACACTGAGATCATCAAGAAATGGAAGAGCTATTTTTCGACCCATTCAAGTTGGTCTTCTTTTCAGGATTGATCTTAATGAGTAGAGAGCCAAACAACCATTAATTTCCTACTCCATTACCAATTCCAATGTGCCTCGTTGCACAAGAGCGCAAATAGTCTAAATTCTCTCAGGCTACAGAGGGGTATTTTGTCTTTGGTACGTATAAAATACCGGTGAGTGGAACATCCTTGCTTTTGGCATATTAGTAAGTATTGTACTGCGCACAATAGATGGGAATTAGCAAACGGCAATACCCTGGATGATCTTGGAAGCTAAGAAGGGAGACCTGGTTAGTTCTTGCATGGGAGAGTCTCAAAGAATCGCTGTAGGGTATGCTCAGAAATTGAAAAAGTACCCCAAAATAATGAACACCAGCTGCAATGGGGAGGTGAGCAGGCTGAAATGGAAGGCAGGGTTAAACAGGTCATCAGTTTGGAATCATTACGCAGCCACAACCAACCCAAGTATACACACCCATGTGTGTTTCCCATGAATTCCATTTGCTCTTATCTAGCACCAATTTTGTTTTGACCATTAGTTGACCAGATTCTTGTTGATAGGTGGAGCGGCACGTGGTGACCTAGTGGTGAAGACGCTTGCCTCCCATTCAGAAGGTTGAGAGTTCAATCCTAGGTAGCAGCAGATGTTTCTCTCCTTGGGTGCGAAGAAAAAATATCTGCTATGAACTCCACGTGGTGTCAGGAAGGGCATCCGGCTGGTAAATGCTTGTTTTCCATGAAGTTGCCCTGACTCTACCTCAAAGTAGAGCAGTGTTTCTCAAACTTGGCGACTTTAAGTCCTGTGGACTTCAACTCCCAGAATCCCCCAGCCAGCTGGCTGGGGAATTCTGGGAGTTGAAGTCCACAGGACTTAAAGTCGCCAAGTTTGAGAAACACTGAAGTAGAGGATTGTAGGGGGGTCAAAAGGGTTTTGGTTCGGTTGTAAATAGACAGCAGTGATAAACTCTTCGACGCTTTGAACTGAACCTTGAACCCTCTGATTGTGTGCATCTACAGGGCTCCGCTACCACCTGTTGACCAGGTATCCCTTTCAAAAAGACAAGAACGCCAGGAGCATGGTAGGAGCCTCGCTGGGCAGGTTGCAGCTGAGCAATATCTTTCTTTCTCCTTTTCTCCTGGCCACTTTTTACAGAAGCACAATTGAGAGCATTTTAGCAAACGGTTTGGTTTGTTGGTAGCAGTACAGTGGTGGGTTTCCATTTTTTTTTTCCACTACCGGTCCACTCGTGCACGTGTGAGACGCTTCTGCGCATGTGCAGAAGCATCCGAGTGGGTGGGCGGAGCCTCCCCCGCCACCACTACTGGTTCACTCGATCCGGGCTGAACCGGGAGCAACCCACCTCTGTAGCAATGCCACTGATAGAAAGTCCATACAGAGAGTGGTGAGGATAATCAAGAAAATTATAGGAAGTTCATTTCCTGTTATTCAGGATACTGTTTATAAGCATTATGGGCTTAGATCTCAAGACATTGTTAGAAACTCCACGCACTCACTTCTTGGAGGAGGTTTTGAAGTATTTCTAGCAGGACTATCAGATTCTGTAACAGCTTTGTTCCCTGTGCCATCTGTCTGATAAACTCGCAAGATTCATTTCTCTTGCTATGTCTACATCTGAACTAGACCGTATTGTTTTTCTGTGTCATATAACATATGTGGGTATATGCATAATTTTGTATTTACTTATTCATTTCGTCTAGTTCATGTAGTACATATTAGAGGTAGTGACCCTTTGAGAGCTGTATGCAATGAAATTTCATTTTAATGTATGTTGATTAGTGTACATCAAAGTGACAATAAAATTATTCTATCTATCTATCTAGATCAATGTAGTTTTCCCCTCTCTCCAAGGATCAGACATTTTCAGACCTGGAGGATGATTCCTTGGACAAACACAAGCCCCCTTTCTCAACCTTGCTGCCTTTAAGCTGCGTGACTTCAATTTCCCCAAACTGCATCAATTTCTCCCATGCTGACCTGAGGAATTCTGGGAGTTGAAGTCCACACAAGGTACCAAGTTGAGAAATGCGCCAGTGGTGGGTTGCCAATTTTTTTACTACAGGTTCAGGGGCGTGTGTGCGATGCTTTTGCACACGTGCAGAAGCGTCCAGGCAGGTGGGTGGAACCTCCCACCTCCGCTACTACCAGTTCGCCCGATCCGGACCGAACCAGGAGCAAACCACCTCTGAAATGGGGACTCCAAGAAGCACGGGTGAAAACCATCCACAAGGATGGATGTGATTGTCAGAAAATCATATGGATTAGGAAAAAAAACCCAGGACGTTCGGTCTTCTCAAATGTAGCCTAATGGTACATCTGAATTTAATTAGCATTCAGAGAGAGGGATTGTTCAACCTGAAAGCATTCCACTCGCCTCGTTCGTGTCATGATGCCATGCGAAGGATGCAAATTACATCATTTACATCATTTTATATCATTAGCATATTGACACCCTTACACAAATTATATAAATGCATGCAAACGAGGTAAAGAGGACATCTTAAGTAAACAGAAGCACGCTGCCAAAAACTACTTTGGATGGTGCAAAGCAGGAGACAATCCAACTGAAAACTGGCATGTCTGCTAAACAGCGGCCGGTTCAATTAAGATTGGTTATGCATTTTAAATCCCCAATTTTTCGTAAACCACCCATCATTTCCAGAGGGAATTTAGGAAAGAACACAGAACTGGTCTTCTCAAGAGAAGCTAAGCAAAAAGAAAATGCGATCCAATGAAGAGAGTTTGGATAGATTTCTGTTTGACGGGGAAAAACAACCGAAAAGGACGATTCGGACAGCTTTCCAAGAAATTCAATGCAAAAGAGGGGGAGAGACATGAGAAATCTTTATTGCACCCGAGTAAGGGTAGCGAAAGGAAGAGAGGCATCCATCTTTCCAACCGCCCAGAATATAGCTTGTTATACAAGGCCATAACATTTACAGTGAAATTTGGAAGGAGATAACGGCTGATTTAAAAGACCGATTGTGTAACTCTAGTTAAAAAGTGCCTTTAGAAGATTACTTTCAATTACAGAGATAAGATCGTTGCTTTGCCGGAGAGAGAGAGAGAGAGAAAAAAAAAGAATGAGGTGTTTACACAACTTATTTGGATTTTTTTTCTCCTTACCAAATGCATTTTCAGTCCCTTTTCCCCTGATGCTATTCTTGCTTTCAAAAAGGATCATTTTTCACGGATAGGTCATGTTTAAAACTACCGTTCCTATGAATGCAATGGTGGTATTGATCTCTCATTTTATATCTATATTCTAGGCTTAACCTTACAACTCTATCTATTCTTGCATTATTCCTACAGCTGTATGTATACATTTACCTCCAATACCTCTATAGCTATAGAGATAAGTACTTATATATTTACCTTTTCTTACATACCTATGCTTGTTTAAACAGAGAGCAAATCCTGCTCCTTTCTAACACTGATGGTGTTACCTAGTTGGGTAATGAAATGTCTGCAAGAAACCAACCAAGCTCAGAGTGCAACAAGCACCCCACAGTCCTCCTCCTCCTCCTAGCACTGATGAAGCTACCTAGTTGGATAATGAAACATCTGCAAGAAAATAACCAAGCTCAGAGAGCACCAAGGAACTCAACAACTCCTCCTCCTCCTCCTTCCCCTTCACAAAACCTACTCTCTTCTAACACTGATGAGGTAACCTAGTTGGGTAATGAAATGTCTGCAAGAAAACAATCAAGCTCAGAGAGCAACCAGGATCCCACAACTACTACTACTACTCTTCCTTCTCCCTTCATTCCTTCCTCCTTTTCTCCTCCTCCTCCTCCTTCTTTCCTCCAACCTCCCTCCCTTCTGATGAAGTTACCTAGTTTAGTAATGAAACACATCCCCAAAAAAAGCCCCTGCCAAGCTCAGACAGCACCAAGGGCCCCACAGTTCAACCCTGAGCTATAAAACTATTCTCTTCTGTGGATACTTATCTCTGTGGTTTGGTATCATCTGTCTACAATCTAAGGATGTACATATCATTCCAATGCTGTAGAAAGTGTGAGATTGCATGTAACACATATCCTTTCTGATCATGAAAGCAGCCACATCGTTCCCCAGGTCCCCTTTGCTGCTTCAAACACGGCTGCTTCTGTCTCTACCAATAGTGACCATTGTTTTCAAGGGTTCATTCACACCCTTCCAAAACAATCACGCCACGAATCTTTAATCCCATGAATATAGGGATGCTGAAACAGTTGTAAGTGTGAAAAATGATTATGTCGCATTCTCCAGTGCTGTTGTGATTTCCAACAGTCACGAAATGTAAGTCGAGAACTACTTGTGTTTTAAAAAGGGTTGCAAAAATCTTTGGTTTCTGGGCGAAACTGAACCAGCCATCGACTTGATGCTCGTGAAGTAAAGCATCTCCATGTGAAAATCTTTTTTAACACCTTGTTTGAGTATTTGAAAATAACTCGCTGGTTAGTTCGAGAAACAGCCCTGTTGTGCCTTTCCATAGTGCCATTCGATTCCGGTGGGTACACTCAAGCTCACAAAGCCACAGCAGGGTTGACTTTAGTAAGGATGTCCCATCCTGGCAACATTTCAACAATGATGCAACCAGTCTCGGGGTTAGGTCACAGCTCAGCACATGGCAGTGTGACTTCTTGGGTGGCTCTCCAGCCCCTCGGTGCCTCGATCTGGGCCTTTCTTCCTCCTCGTTACGTCTGTCAGCCTTCCCACTGTGCCAGTCCCTCAACTGTCATCTGATGTGGATAATTAGCTTGCCAAGGCCTCTGCAGCTCAGCAAGCGACATCTGTCAGCCTTCACCGGAATGAGACGAAGGATTTCTTGACTTGGCGGTGATCAAACCCAACGCCTGTCTTGATGTTGTGCAGGAGAATGCCCGTAATGACTCCTTCGGGGATTACAAAAAATAATAGGAATAGCACTTGTATACCGCCTCACAGTGCTTTTATACAGCCCTCTCTAAGCGGTTTACAGAGTCAGCCTCTTGCCCCCAACAATCTGGCTCCTCATTTGACCCACCTCGGAAGGACGGAAGGCTGTGTCAACCTTGAGCCAGTCAGGATCGATCTCCAGGCTGTGGGCAGAGTTTACCTGCAATACTGCATTCTAAGCACTAGGAAGGAAAAAAGGAAGGAAGGAAGGAAGGAAGGAAGGAAGGAAGGAAGGAAGGAAGGAAAGAAAGAAAGAAAGAAAGAAAGAAAGAAAGAAAGAAAGAAAGAAAGAAAGAAAGAAAGAAAGAAAGAAAGAAAGAAAGAAAGAAAAGCACTTAGACTTATATACCGCTTCACAGTTCTTCCAGTTTACAGAGTCAGCCTTTGGCCCCCAACAATCTGGCTCCTCATTTGACCCACCTCGGAAGGACGGAAGGCTGTGTCAACCTTGAGCCAGTCAGGATTGATCTCCAGGCTGTGGGCAGAGTTTACCTGCAATACTGCATTCTAAGCACTAGGAAGGAAAAAAGGAAGGAAGGAAGGAAGGAAGGAAGGAAAGAAAGAAAGAAAGAAAGAAAGAAAGAAAGAAAGAAAGAAAGAAAGAAAGAAAGAAAGAAAGAAAAGCACTTAGACTTATATACCGCTTCACAGTTCTTCCAGTTTACAGAGTCAGCCTTTTGCCCCCAACAATCTGGCTCCTCATTTGACCCACCTCGGAAGGACGGAAGGCTGTGTCAACCTTGTCAGAGGATGACAAAAGAGGTTAAGGCTTTGGAAGAAGTGCAGGGAAAAGCAACTAAGACGAGTAAAGGCCTGGAGACTAAAACATTTGTTTTTCAAAATCAGAATCAGAATAGAGCTGGAAGGGACCTTGGAGGTCTTCTAGCCCAGCCCCCTGCTCAAGCAGGAGACCTTTGGCATAACCATGACCTGCCTGAGTGAGAACCTCCATAGAAATTTCACTTAACAACTGTCTTGCTTAGCTGTAGTAATTTGGGGCTTAATTTGGTCGTAGGTCGAGGACTGTCTTGCATGCCGAGTGCCACTCTTTGCCAATGAAAATTCCTTCTGCTTCAGGTATTTCCAAATCATTGCTTGGAACCACTTGAAAAATACATTTCGAAACAAATAAAGGCAAGGAAATAGTGAATTGGAAACAAACACCATACAGTGGGAGCTCAAACATTCATCATCATTTACCCAGCAAGAAAATTCATCCCAATTAATCACAAACGGTACATATGTCCACATCACATTAGTCACTGCAGAATAAATTTCTTAGACTAAATATGTTAAGTGCATTGGATGGGCAACTTAATACACAACCATTGGAAGAGACCCCCTAATGGAGGTCTTTCCAGCCCCCAATAAGTCCTCTACTTAGGGCTCAGCCACCTCCAGTGGAATACAGGTAGTCCTTGAATTATGACCATTCAATTAGTGACGGTCCAAAGTTACAACAGCACGGAAACAAGTGATTTACAACCGTTTTTCACATTTATGACTGTTGCTGCATCCCTATGGTCACGTGATCAAAATTCAGATGCTTGGCAACTGGCATGTACTTATGACAGTTGCAGTGATCCTCTTTTCTGACTGTCTGACAAGCCAAGTCAATGAAATAGCCAGATTTGCTTACAACCGTGTTTCTAATTTAACAACTGCAGTGATTCACTTAACAACAGTGGCAAGAAAGGTTGTAAGATGGCCCCAAACTCACTTAACAAATGTCTCACTTAGCAACATACATTTTGAGCTCAATTGTGGTCATAAATCAAGGACTACCTGTATTCAATATTTCTTTCATGTATTCATTTCATGTATCTATTTATATTTAAAAGAAGATTTCGGTTCCTCATTTGGCGATAGTCACATGCTAGACTCCACAGATAACTGAAGAAACCGACACATTTTTTTTGAAAAAAAAGTATGTGACTTTTGGAATAACTGCAGTCCAAAACTCAAAATAAATAAAAGAGGAGAAAATATATAAGTGGAAGGACATTTGCTGAATATCTGCTAAGAAAAAGGCTCCTTCTTTCCAAAATACTCTGTGAGCATGTCTAATCCATATGTGCACGCGGCAAAAAGATGAATAAAATCAGAAAGCACAATTAATTTGATGGCTTATCGCATCAGACTGAAAGCATTAGTGATGAACGCAAGGGTGATGAGACATTCTAAATATGCCCATTTTTCAGTTTTGTCAGGAGTGGATCTTGAGGGAAGAAGCAGAAGAAAGAAAAGATTTTTTTAAAAACCTGTAAATAGATGAGAACAGAAATACGAGGACTGGAAGAAGTCAAAATTCCACATGAAAAAACATAATGTCCAACAGAAGGAATGGAAAGTGGATGAGCATAAATAAGATGTAGAACTTGAGAACTAAAAGCGGAAAGTGTTATGTTAAGGAGTACTAGCAAAGAGAGTGGATTTACACTAATGGGAACCATGAAAAGATCCTTGTGGATGTAATGGTCAGAAGAAATGACTTTTTTAAACAGAATAACAGAGTTGGAAGGGACCTTGGAGGTCTTCTATTCCAACCCCCTCCCCTGCTCAAGCAGGAGAACCTATACCATTTTTGACAAATGGTTATTCAACTTCTTCTTAAAAGCCTCCACTGATGAAGCACCTACAACCTTTGGAGGCAAGTAGTTCCACTGGTTAATTGTTCTCACTGTTAGGAAGTTTCTCCTCAGTTCTAGGTTGCTTCTCTCCTTGATTAGTTTCCACCCATTGCTTCTTGTTCTACCCTCAGGTGCTTTGGAGAATAGCTTGACTCCCTCTGTGACAGCCTCTTAGATATATTGGAAGACTGCTATCATGTCTCCCCTAGTCCTTCTTTTCAATAAACTAGACTTTACCCAATTCCTGCAACCGTTCTTCATATGTTTTAGCCTCCGATGCTCTAATCATCTTTGATGCTCGTCTCTGCACTTTCTAAAGTCTCAACTTTTTAAATATATATTATGATGACCAAATTTGTATGCAATGTTTCAAGTGTGGTCTTCCCAAGACATTGTAAGATAGTATTAACCCTCCATGTGATCTTGATTCTATTTCTCTTTCTTCTACTTCTACATATTCCATTTCTGTTTCTTCTTCATTTCTCATCGTTTTTAAGGGCGGATGGAAGATGCACATTAAAAGGTCATTCAAAGTGACTCTCTAAAGAGGGTGCTGAGTTATGGTCCTCTTTCCTCCTGGGACATTACCCACAATTTTTTAAACAAAAATGAAAAGTTGCCATATTGTGATTAAGAGCCAGAAGAATGGCAGAGAGAGATTCCTGAGGGTGACCTTCTCCCCAAATCCTTCTCTTTCTAACTACACCCAGGAGTAGAATGGAATCAAAGAACAAGGCTGGGCAGCTCCTTCCTCTTTCTCTGAATTGTAGTCTACAATTGTGTAAAAGGACGGTTGGGAGTAACGACATAACTGGATGTCATTTGTCACTGGAGAAGTCATCCTCCCTTCAATAAAGTTCATAACTGTCATGTCGTGATTAGTCAGAAAGAGATACGGGATGTTCCTCTCTATTGATATTTGCTCTTCTACTTCTTTAACGCAAAAAGAGAGATGGGGGTGTGTGATAACTGAATAGGTAGAACTCCATCGCACATCGTTGTCTCTTTCCTTCCCTGAAACCAAAAAGGAGTTCAAGAATTGTTCTCCTTTGAGCCCCCAAATTATGATTGCTATTCTCTCGACACTCAACCAATCCACACAACCCCCAATAGCACTTCACCTCTCAATGACCCTCACCTGATATGACCCACACCTGCCCCATCACGATCCATCAGAAGATCCATCACAAGACCCATCACAAAACCCTCACCTGATTGATCCACACCTGGCCCATCAGAAGACCCTTTACAAGACTGTCATTTGACGTGACCCATACAAGACCCATCAGAAGACCCATCACAAAAAGGCCACTTGATGTGACCCACACCTGACCCATCACAAGACCCATCAGAAGATCCATCACAAGACCCATCACAAACCCTCATTTGATGTGACCCACATCTGACCCACCATGACCCATCACAAAACCCACACCTGACATGACTTACATCTGACCCATCACAAGACCCATCACAACACTGTCATTGGATGTGACCCACACCTGACCCATCACAAGACCCATCAGAAGATCCATCACAAGACCCATCACAAACCCTCATTTGATGTGACCCACATCTGACCCACCATGACCCATCACAAAACCCTCACCTGACATGACTTACATCTGACCCATCACAAGACCCATCACAAGACCCATCACAACACAACCCTCACTTGATGTGACCTCCCCATCACAAGACCCACTGACCACATGAAGCCCTTATCAGCAGAAAACCAACACTGACATCTCCTAAACTCCACTGAAGAGGTTACCTAGCCTGGTAATGAAACATTTGGAAACCAACCCACAAACTCAGAGAAGAAACTTCATTGTTCTCCATGTCTTCTTTGCCCTGGCTAATTAGTACAATGGTTTTATGCTAACCTAGATAGCAGCACATGTCCAAGGTCAAAAAAGGCAAGTTGATGGCCAACACCACTTCTGAATGAATATTTAAGAGAGGTTGCTAACCACAAGGATGAATCCACCATTTACATCTTTTTTGACTTGTCCCAATAGATAGGCTTGATGATGGCTTACAGACAATCTTGGCTGATTTCAGAAGAACAACTAATTCAGACTGAGTTAATGATTGGGATGGAGGAGCACGGAAATCTCATCGTTGTAGGCCAGATGGTTGAGAAAGCATCCTTGAAGAATGGGGACTACTTCCATATTTTTTCCCAGAAAACTATATGGTGATTGATGATGATGAGTGATTATGGATGATGATTGAGAAAGATGTTATCTATTCAATCAAGTCTGACTCTTGCCAGGAGTCCCCAAACTTGGCAACTTTAAGACCAGCGTTCCAATGCTGGCTGGAGAATTCTGGGAGTTGAAGTCCACAAGTCTTAAAGTTGCCTAGTTTGAAGACCTCTGCTCTTGGCAATTCAATGGGCCAGGTCATGGCTGGAGAATTCTGGGAGTTGAAGTCCACAAGTCTTAAAGTTGCCTAGTTTGAAGACCTCTGCTCTTGGCAATTCAATGGGCCAGGTCATGGCTGGAGAATTCTGGGAGTTGAAGTCCACAAGTCTTAAAGTTGCCTAGTTTGAAGACCTCTGCTCTTGGCAATTCAATGGGCCAGGTCTCTCCACTTCTTCCAATCTTGCACCATGTCTTTGAAAGTTTTTATATGGTCCTATCTGAATATGAATACACATACATCATAGTTAAGGGACAGCTCTGGTAATGTAATTCACAAATGTACTTTTTAATCAGTGCCCTGGGAACCAGATAAAGTAATTAGTTTCTTGTAATACTTATAAATTATAGTTGATAGACTTCCTTTTACATAAGGGAGGGTGTTCGTGGACAAAAAAATTGGTGTATGAATTGTCCTTGACACCCTGGTTACATTCATCAGCAGCAGCATCTTCCTGGTGGCCTGGTCTGGCTTTGGAAGCTAAGGAGGGTCAGGGCTGGTTAGAAATTTGATGGGAAACTAGCAATAAAACCCAAGGCTGGGTTAAATGGAGATGTTTTTGAAAAATTACTCAGAACAAAGCAATGGCAAACTCTTTCAGTATCAGTACCAGGAGAAAGGCACAGATGGTCCATTTAGAATCTAGGAATCAAGTTCCACACAAAGATTTTGAGTAGAGAGTAGAGTAGAGTAGAGTAGAGTAGAGTAGAGTAGAGTAGAGTAATGTAGAGTTGCGTCGCGTATTGGAATGTAGAGTAGAGTAGAGTAGAGTGGAGTAAAATATTACAATGTAGAGTACAGTACAGTACAGTTTTGGAATGTAGAGTATTGGAATGTAGAACAGAACAGAGTATTGGAATGTAGAGTAGAGTAGAGAACAGTATTGGAATATAGAGTAGTGTATTGGAATGTAGAGTAGAGTAAAGCAGAGCAGAGTAGAGTAGGTAGAGTAGAGTATTGGAATGTAGAGTAGAGCAAATTTATTTGGCTAAATGTGATTGGACCTAGAAGTCCTCGCATGCATGGAGCACAAACATAAAGGATCCTATCCCAACTCAACCCGCTTGCATCAGAGTAACCACGGAAGAGAAGAGCAGTGGCCCAAAAGACTAAGTGGAAGGAAATTCAATCTCAATAAAGGAGAATATTTGCAGCTCAGGGTTGAAATGAGGGGTCCTTGGTGCTCTCTGAGCTTGCTTGTTTTCTTGCAGACATTTCGTAACCCAACTTGGTAACGTCATCAGTCTGTATTGTTGCCCAGTGATGACATTACCTACCATAGTTTGGGCAACGAAACGCCTGGCAAAAAAACCCCCAAGCTCAGAGAGCACCTAGGACCTCTCAACTCAATCTCAACCCCAATTTTTCTCTCTCCCTCCCTCCCTCCCTTTCTCCCTCCCTCCCTCTCTCTTTCTCTCTCTCATCTCCCTATCTCCATCATCCCTTCCTATTCTACAAGCAGCCAAGCAGCTATGGACCCAGCTCCTTCACCTCGATAGGAGACCCCAGACTAAGTTACAGCAGCAAAAGAGAATATCAGTGAAAAGTACATTATTAGTTCACTGTCAGCCACAAAGGAAGACCTTGGCTAGATCCTCCCGGCTTCCGTAGATGTGCCGTCTTGATTCTTTTTAAAGTGTTTAAGGGAAAAGGTGGCAAAGTTGGTGATATCCGGGTATAGGAAGCCAGAATAAGAATCTGAAGCAGCAGGATTCTGAGGGTTTTTTTATTTTTCCTTGTGTGTGCCTGTGTGCATTGTGCTTCACACCTCCACGTGGCGCTCTGATCTCTTATTTGCATGCTATTGACTTCTCAGAACTTAGCAAAATATCACCCTCGGAGAGGTGAAAAGAGTTAATTGCGGCTGGCGCAAAATAATGTGCTTTTATTTCATGGCAACAAAAGAAAGACTTTCTCCTGGAAAATGGGAGCCGGTTGCCCTGTAACTCAAGTTAATGAGAGCAGAGTATAATTGAATCGTTACGGAGCATGTGATTTAACGATGCATCGGGGTGCCAGGCTCCCACTGCCTAAATGTGCAGCTTGATGTTCTTCCTTGGGTGAAGGGATTCTCAAAGAAGCATCCCTCGAGTTTCTCTTTCTCTCTCAAAGAAACTCATGGGCTGAATGCCCAAGGATGAGATCTCAGCACGTGGCTCAGAGAAACATGGGTTCACCGGCTGCTTGGCTCACTACCGGATGTGAGGCCAAAGACAGCAATAAATCGCAGCTCTGCAAGTAAGAGCAGGCTCCACGTAGCTAGGAAAGTCACTTAACTGCAGATTTGTAGGCAAAACTTGGTATGCGTATATGTGGTTTGTATTGTATATATACTCTGTATTTGTATATGTGGTACCTCGCTCAACAGTAGTAACTGTGAAAGGGATCTTGGAGTCCTAGTGGACAACCATTTAAATAGGAGCCAGCCGTGTGCAGCAGCTGCCAAAAAAGCCAACACAGTTCTAGGCTGCATAAACAGAGGGATAGAATCAAGATCACGTGAATGGTTAATACCACTTTACAATGCCTTGGTAAGGCCACACTTGGAATACGGCATTCAGTTCTGGTTGCCACGATGTAAAAAAGATGTGGAGACTCTAGAAAGAGTGCAGAGAAGAGCAAGGAAGAGGACTAGGGGACTGGAGACGAAAACATATGAAGAACGGTTGAAGGAACTGGGTATGTTTAGTCTAGTGAAGAGAACTGGGGGAGACATGATAGCAGTGTTCTAATACCTCAGAGGTTGCCCCAAAGAAGAGGGAGTCAAACTATTCTCCAAGGCACTTGAGTGTAGAGCAAGAAGCAATGGATGGAAACTAATCAAGGAGAGAAGCAACCTAGAACTGAGGAGAAACTTCCTGACAAGTTAGAACAATTAATCAGAGGAACAGAATTTGCCTCCAGAAGTTGTGAATGCTACAACACTGGAAGTCTTTAAGAAGAGATTGGACAACCATTTGTCTGAAGTGGTGTAGGGTTTCCTGCCTGAGCAGGGGGTTCTCATGGTCTCTCTTGATGATGTCCTTCTGTTGATGCAACCTAGGATTGCATTGGCCTTTTGTAGGATCTTAACTATTCTCCCACACTGAACTGCACCCAGTTGGATAGGGCCCAGTGTTCAACTTTGTCAAGAGCCTTCTGGATTCTTGACATTTTATCTGGGTACAATCTAGACTAGAGAGTCAGATGTTAAGAGATGTCATCTGTTCACAGGAAAACACCATTAAGATTCCTATCTGAAATCTTGCTTCAGTTATAAGCTGCGTATAACAGGAAGCACTTTTAAACAGGGCTATCGGATCTGAAGAGGGTTGCAAAAATCCAGCCAGTTTCCAGAGGGCACCTATGCAAACCCTGCGGGCACCTTCTAAATTAGATTGGATGTTGAGAAGTCAGATACTCCTAACTTCTGAAGATCAAGGCTGGGTTTTGAAAGCAATAATTAAATAGTCCCTTCAGAGATTCCTCATAGGTCCCTGTGGAAAACCGGGTTAGAAGGAGCCAAGATTTTCCCAGCAAGGAGAGAAACAAAAGCCAAACTATCTCCGAGCCCTCACAAAAACTGCCAAGATGTTTCTATAAAGCTGAGGAAAAAACAGCTGCGTTTCAACCTCCAGATGATAAGAGAGTTCAAAAAGCTGTTGAACTATTAGCTCTGCCCTCGGAGGCCTTCTCTGGTGACCTAAGAGAATCTTTGCTTAGAGACTGAGTAGAGAGTATAGGAGAGGAGATATAGAAGAGGGGAGGAGAGGGTAAGTGTAAGTGTGAGGACAGGAGAAGTCTAAGTGTGACGAGAGGAGAGAAGTGTAAGTGTGACAAGAGAAGTGTATGTGTGACAAGAGGAGAGAAGTGTACGTGTGAGGAGAAGAGAAGTGTGAGTGTGAGAAGAGAGGGTAAGTGTAAATGTGAGGAGAGGGTAAGTGTAAGTTGTGAGGAGTGTAAATGTGAGGAGAGGAGAGGGTAAGTTTAAGTGTGAGGAGAGGAGAGGGTAAGGGTAAGTATGAGGAGAGGAGAGGAGAAGTGTAAGTGTAAGTGTGAGGAGAGGTTAAATGTAACTGTGAGGAGAGGAAAGGGTAAGGGTAAGTGTGAGGAGAGGAGAGAAGTGTAAGCATAAGGAGAGGAGAAGTATGAGGAGAGGGAAGGAGAGGGTAACTGTATGTGTAAGTGTGAGGAAAGGGTAAGTGTGAGAAGAGGAGAGGGTAAGTGTAAGTATGAGGAGAGGAGAGGGTAAGTGTGAGGAGAGGAGAGGGTAAGTGTAAGCGTGAGGAAAGGAGAGGAGAGGGTAAGTGTAAGTATGAGGAGAGGAGAGGGTAAGGGTAAGGGTAAGGGTAAGGGTGAGGAGAGAGGAGGACTTCAAATCAGACAGTTGCATATAAACAAATAAGAAAAACCACCCTCACCTCAGTTACTTGTTAGTGAGGGTAGAAAAAAAGTCATATAAAGAACCCAGGAATTCTGTGGAGAAGCCTTAGCAGATCAATACTTCAGAAATACAGAACGGAGTACAGGGAAAAACTATCTGGAAGAAGGGGAGTGTAATCTCCTCACAAACCATATTGGATTCAGCAGATAACAAATCATTTTAAAGGTGCTGCTGGCGTTGGGAGCAGACCGGGGTCTACAAACTCAAAAGTCACACAGCCTGGTGGAAGAAATGTATTTGTTTTCTTCACTGACTTTAGTTGGGGGGGAGGGGGGACAGTTCAGGGCAGCAACTAATACAAAAGAATAATGGCTGATGGGTTTGGAAAGTAGGACTTCGTAACTTGAAGGGTTGCATAAACGGAGGTTAGGGGGAGCAATCTGCCTGAGATGGAGGGCCTCTCAAACTCGGAGTTATGAGAAAAGTTGAATTTTGATCCTTCTGCAGACGACATCTTCTCTTTCCTCCCAGCATTGACACTTGAGGGAAGTTTTGTCGACAACTGAGATTGTGAGGGAACTTTTACAATCCAGCAAAAATGATATAGTGGAATAGGAGAAATTGGAGTAAGATGTTTCAGGGTGGGGGGAGGAGGAGGAGGGAGGAGGAGGAGGAAGGAGGAGGAGGAGGAGGGGGAGAATGTGCTGTGCAAGGAAAGGCTGGGCACAGAGTCTCTGAGAGTCACGGACAGATCTTCACACTCCTGAAACGAATCTAACGACCGAACGAACGAATTGTTTCCTGCAAAAGCCCCCTCCCCTTTCGCTCCTCTTTTATGTCCTATGGGAGGGGCCAGTCACCTTCCATCTGGGACTTTACTCACAACAACAACTCAGGAATCAGGGTTGACTTGGGACTTTACTCCCAAATTGACCCTGATTTCTGAGTTGTTGTTTTCTTCTGGCAGCTCTGCGCATGCGCACACTGGGAACAGGCTCTAACTGTTCCTCTGCCTCACTGCTCTCTTGCTCCAAAGGCAGCTGAGAACTGCCAGGCGTCCTTGACCCCCTCTCTGCCCCCGACACAGAGCCCTCACCAGCCTCCTCACTGTCCGACTCTGCTGCCAGCTACACTGTTCTCCACATTGGAGAACAAAGAGACACTGATGGAAAATATCTGCCAATGTGCAAAACGTCTCTGGAAAAACCCAACCAATTGTGACGCTCCCTCCAGATGGAGCCTTTTGCTTGGATTCTGTCAAACCAATTCATTTTCGACAGGAAGCTGTTTGTATTTTGACTTTGCCACCTGTGGATTGCAAACGGCGCCTTCAGCCTCCCTGAATTCTTTTCTGTTCTCTTTCTAGTCCAACATTTGCCATTTTCACCTTTACTCGCACCTCTGTTTGTTTGGGAGATGTACAAGGATCGTTTGGTAAAAACGCTGGTTTAAATTCTCCTTTTCTTCCCTTGCCAGAGGCTGGGAATGCAGAGGGAGGAAACCAGCTGGCGGCGAAGGCCTTGAACGCTTACTATATATTTTATATTCCTCCTTTATTACTCTTATAAATAACTCAAGGCGGTTGTCTGTCTAATGCTGTTCCATCCCCCTATTGTCCCCCACGACAACAACTCTGTGAGAAGGGTTGGGCTGAGAGAGCGGGACCAAAGTCACCCATAAAGTGGTACTAGAACTCACAGTTACCCAGATGGATTTCATGCCTAAGACGGGACTAGAACTCACAGTCTCCTGGTGATCGTCACACATGCGCCCTTGCCTGTAAATAGGTCTGCGCATATGCAGAACATTAAAAATGGCAGGGGGAAAAAACACCATGCCGCGGTGACTGGGGGAACCGGTTTGGGGATGTGGCAAGCCTGCTGTCCCTACCAGTTTGGCAACCCAGTCACAATTTCCACTACTGGTCTGTTCAACCGGTGTGAACCGGTAGCAACCCACCTCTGCTTAGCAACAGGAATGCTGGGCTCATCGGTGGTGGTAGGCCAAGGACTACCTTGATGCGTTCCATCTTGATCTTTCATTGTTCATATTAGAGCCATCACTTGGTCTCTGCACCCTCCCTAGTTGAGGATCTGTGCAGAGCTTTCCTCATCAGGAACCAAAGTCATTTAGGTGATGTCAATCAAGCAGCTGTCCAATGACCTGCTCCTTCTGGTGCCCCCCCCCCTG
This sequence comes from Natrix helvetica, assembly GCF_964273705.1. Classification (NCBI taxonomy): domain Eukaryota; kingdom Metazoa; phylum Chordata; class Lepidosauria; order Squamata; family Natricidae; genus Natrix; species Natrix helvetica. The sequence goes on along the minus strand of NC_138549.1, from coordinate 2,093,670 downwards.
CGAGATCCACTTGAAGTTTCGTAGCTCATCGTTTGCCATCTGCTCCTTCCATCCATTAGAAAGCACAAGGCTGGTTAGCTCTTCGCCCTCAGAGAATCAGTAAGTACTCAGCAGATTGGCTTCCATGGTCGCTTGAGGGGGGGTCTCCTGCCCCCTCTCCAACAACAGGACAGGAATTGGGGCATATTTCAGCTTCCTGGCCACCCTCGGATTGAGCCTACCACGCTAAATGCCGCCGGTGGAAGAGACAAATAGCAGCAAGCTTGGAAGAACGCCTAGAGTTCTGAAGGCCAAAAAACAAATAGGAAAAACATTGGAGGGACACTTCACTGGAGATCCATCATTCTCCATGGCCGCAGACTGCTGGCTGCTAGAAGAGGGAATGGAAATGAGTAGAACAGACCACCAAATGTCCTCCAGATGTTCTGCCTTCAACTCTCATTAATCCTAGACAGGGTGACGGAGTTTGAGAGCTACCATCCAAAATAACTGAAGGGTACACCAGGATGCCAGAATAATGGAATAACAGAGTTGGAAGGGACGTTGGAGGTCTTCTAGTCCAACCCCCTCTTCAGGGAGGAGGAGGCCCTGTATCATTTCAGACAATTGGTTGTCCAATCTCTTCCTAAAAACCTCCAGTGATGGAGCACCATTGGTGAAATTCAATTTTTTTTACAACCGGTTCTCTAGGCGTGGTTTAGTGAGTGTGGTGTGTCTTTGGGGGCGTGGCTTTGTGGGCATGACAGGGGAAAGATACTGCAAAATCCCCATTCCCTCCCCACTCTAGGGGAAGGATACTGTAAAATCCCCATTCCCACCCCTCTCCAGGGGAAGGATACTGTAAAACTCCTATTCCCTCCCCACTCCAGGGGAAGGATAATGTAAAATTCCCCTTCCCTCCCCACTCCAGGGGATGGATACTGCAAAATCTCTATTCCCTCCCCACTCCAGGGAAAGGGTACTGTAAAATCCCCGTTCCCTCCCCACGCCAGAGAAAGAATACTGTAAAATCCCCATTCCCACCGCACTCCATGGGAAGGACACTGTAAAATTCCCATTCCCTCTCCACTCCAGGGGAAGGATACTGTAAAATTCCCATTCCCTCCCCCCTCCTGGGGAAGGATACTGCAAAATCCCCATTCCCTCCCCACTCCAGGGGAAGGACACTGTAAAATTCCCATTCCCTCCCCCCTCCTGGGGAAGGATACTGCAAAATCCCCATTCCCTCCCCACTCCAGGGGAAGGACACTGTAAAATTCCCATTCCCTCCCCCCTCCTGGGGAAGGATACTGCAAAATCCCCATTCCCTCCCCACTCCAGGGGAAAGATACTGTAAAATCTCCACTCCCTCCCCACTCTGGGGCCAGCCAGAGATGGTATTTGCTGGTTCTTCTAACTACTCAAAATTTCCCCTACCGGTTCTCCAGAACCTGTCCGAACCTGCTGAATTTTACCCCTGGTTTTACTCCAGCAGAGAATAAACAAACAGACTTCCTTTTTTACCTGGCTGAGATTTCAAATTGTTGCTAATATTAATGCAGAGTTTTCAAGACAATTTCAGTGCCAAGCGCGGGGAAATTCAGCATCCATGGCTCCCGCTCTCTGGTTACAGAAGGTTACATGACCTCATCTTCTCACCAGCCGCTTTGTCCAAAGTGCCTGGCAATCATTCTTTCTAGAAAGTCTGCAGATGGAAGGAGGGAAGCAGCCATCAGGACGCGCGCCGGAGAGATTGATTAAACCACATGCGATATTTCCTAGAACCGCTCAATGTAATTAGGAGGCCCAGAAAAGAAAACAGCGCTCCTTATCAAATGAAGAGGACTCTGTGTTCCCTAAGTTACGCCAGAAAATCTTTGTTCTCCCCTTCTTTTGTGTGACAATCACCGATTCGTATTTCCTGTGCTGGAGGCCCCCTCTATGTTGCACACAGTGAAGTCTACCGTCCAAGCAACATGTGCAATTTGGCAAAGAAAGGAACTCCTTATTTCTGACAATTTCCAACCAGTTCTGATCGACAGATCTTAAAGAAGACGTTGTACAGATAAGATGAAGGAAGGGAAGACCAAAATCCAGTCAGGGCCTACGAATCTTTGCCATTTTCGCCTTGGCAATCGCCTGCAAAAGACCACAGGAGCTGAGCAATTCGGCACAGTTAAAGCTGACTAATTTGGATTTGTTAAGCCCTAAGAAAGGCAGATCTCCAAATCGCTCTTCTGATCGAGTAATGAAAACCTTGGTGGTTTAAATACAGTATGCAAAAAAATAAAAAATAAACCTGGGAAGTTGGTTGTTTTCTTGATTAGCCTAAAAAAATGCAACCTAGGAACTGTCTGGGCCGGTACTTGGTCTCTCTCCATGGTCCTGAATTTCTAGACGTGCAATTCTCTAGAATCCCATGGATTCCACCCCTTTGTCTTTTAAACTAACTAAACTTGAAAAGGAGTCAGTACACCTGTAAAGGACAATGGAAAGCAAGAACTAGTGGTGAGCAAAGAGCATTGGCTTATTCTGTCACCACACAATAACCATAAGAGCAAGCAATTTGAGGTGGCCTTGGTGCTACCCTCAGAGTTGGGTTGTTAGAATGTTTCGTGACCCAAATTAGGTAGCATCATCAGTGCTAGAAGGGAGTGGGATTTGGGGGGGGAGGACGATGACGTTGGGGTCCCTGGTGTTCTCTGAACTCGGTGGTTTCCTTGCAGATGTTTCATTGCCCAACTAGGGAACATCAGCAGTGCTAGGAGGAAGTAGGGTTTGTGGAGAGGAGGAGAAGGAGTATAAAGACCTTGATGCTCTCTGAGCTGAGTTGTTTTCTTGCAAACATTTTATTACCCAATTAGGTAACGAGTCCCTTTTTGGGAGAGGGGGCGGTCTAAAAATCTAAGAAATAAATTAATAATAATAATAATAAATTAGGGAACATCATCAGTGTTGGAAGGGAGGGGGTTGCATGTAGAGGACTAAAATGACCATGTGATCCCTGGTGCTCTGTGAACTTGGTTCTTTTTTCTTGCAGATGGTTCAGGACCCATCTAGGTAACATTAAGTGCTAACTAGGACACCATTCTACTGATGAGGTTAACTAATTTGGGTAATGAAACATTTCAAGACAACCACCAAGCTCAGAGAGCACCAAGGAGCCTTCATTTCAACCCTGAGCTACAAATATTCTCCATTATGGAAGAAGCGGTTTCCAGAGTGATTTCCAGAGATGCATTGGTCCGGCCTTCTAAATGTATCCGTTGACTTTATCACTCTCCTTCACAAGTGTACTGAAGATGTACCCAAGGTTTATTGTGCTGGAGGCAAGGTTCGCATATCACATGAGAGATCTGAATACCGTATTTTTCAGAGTATAAGATGCACCTTCCCCCCCCAAAAAAAGACGGTGAAAATCTGGGTGCATCTTATACACTGAATACAACATTTTTGGCCTCCCAAAAAACCCCTTTGCAAAAATGGATGTGCAGAGGTTTTTGGAGGCCTGCAAAGTGCTCCTGAGGGCTGGGGAGGGCAAAAATGAGCAAAAAAATGTCCATCCCCCCCCCTGTACCCTCCAAGAGCACTCTACAAGCCTCCCAAACTCTCTGCATGCCCTATTTTTTGCAAAAAAAAAACCAGTCCCATTTTCCCAAAAAACGGGGCATTTTTACTCGTTTCAGCCCCCAGGAACACTTTGCAGGCCTCTCAAACACTCTGCATGCCCAGTTTTTCACAAAAAACGAGGTGTGCGAAGGGTTTGGGAGGCCTGCAGAGTGCACATTTTTTTAAAGTTTACCTCTTCAAAATCTTGGTGCGTCTTATACTATGGTGCATCTTATATTCTAAAAATACAGTAGTTTTCTTCCCCAGTTTAAAAAAAAAACAATTTCAACTTTGGGTTGGAAAACTGAGTGTCCACTCAAGCATCTTGGACTCCATCATCCTTTGGGAGTGGACTTCCTTCATGGAGAATCTTGACCTTCCATGACCATGACAAGACACACATTGCAAAATCATGCAACACCTGGGCCTCCTTCCTAGAAGCCCAAAGCAAACCTACATGGACTCTGCTTGTTGACCCCCATGGAATGGTTGATAAGGCAGCCGTAACTTCTTAAGCCATTGAGATCCAAATCTCTCTGCTTTTTCAGACCTAAGCAAGACTCGTGGTTTTCTGTTTCCTGTTGGCCTGGAGCTTTAACCAGTACTCCGGAGGATTATCTAATAAACTCCTGTTTTCCAACCTTGCTTGTTCGCTTGTGTCTTCAAGTCAGCATTGATTCCATCGCCCATAGTTTTCTTGGCTTGATTTTCAGAAGTGGTTTGCCGTTGCCTCCTTCCTAGGGCTGAGAGAGAGTGACAGGCCCTAGATCGCCCAGTTGACTTAGGCACAAATACCAAGTAGGGCTCCTGGTTTTTAGTGGTGGGATTCAGCCAATTCGCATCTATTCGGGAAAACCAGTTGTTAACTTTCTAAGCAGGTCAGAGAACCAGTTGTTGGAAGAAATCTCATTTTGTTTTTTTCCATTTTACAGGGCTAATCCTGTAAGGAAGGCAGGAAGGAAACATCCTGGTGTTGTTTCTAGCCTAATCTTGATTACCCTGCTTACAGAAACTGCTTCTCCGCTTAACCCTTATGACCTTGTAACAGCTAAGACAAAGCACCCATCGACTTGAGTGACGTTGAGTTGGCCACACCCATCCAGTTATATGACCACCAAGCCCCACCTACCCAGCTGGTCATTAGGGCAGAGAACCGGTTGTTAAATTCCTTGAATCCCACCACTGTCTGGTACCATAATTACCACTCCAGCATTTCATTGAGTCCAGCTTGGAAAAAAGGCATTTTTTTGCCAGTATGATAACCTCACATACTTTGCTGGAGTAACACACATTTACAGGACCTGCCAGAATGCTAGTTTGGCAAGATTTGTTCTGCTGATCCAGCACCATGGGTGAATGGAAGACTTTTGAGGTTTTCTCAGTGCATTTAAAGGAAAGATGTTGACAATCACTGCTACCCAAGACTACAAGAAGGCATACCCAAGGATTTCACAGAGTAGCTGACACCAGGCATAGAACCAATCAAGTAATGCAAGATCAGGAGATATGGAAAGAGCTGGCCCGTAGAATCGCCAAGGGCTGGACACGACTGAATGGATCACAACATCATCATCATCAAAGCTTCTCCCCAGCCTTCTGCCATCTATTAACTGTTCTTCTCCAATTTACCATCGCTTCTCTAGCTGTGACTTTCCCCTGTCCAACTTACAAAGGATTTTTTTATTCCAAAAACTTGGAATGTTTTCAGGCATGCAGAGGTCACGGTGGACAGAACAGACAACAACAACTTTCCTGGGCATCACCAAATCCATTTGCTAATCATCCTCAATGCATGATAAGACCAACTTGTGCCTCATCGTTCCAGATCTCAGACACAGACCGTCCTTGACTTACAACAGTCCATTTAGTGACTGTTCGAACTCAGAACGGAACTGAAAAAAGAGACTTCACGCTAACGACCATTGCAACTCACATTTATGATGATTACAGTGTCCTGGGGTTACGTGATCCCCCTTTGCAACCTTCTGACAAGCCAAGTCAACAGGGAAACATTTAATAACCCTGTTATTAATTTAATGACTTCGGTGATTCACAGAACAAATGGGGCCAAACTCACTTGGCAAATTTCTCACTTAACGACATAGATTTGGGGCTCCATTGTGGTCGTAGGTTGTATGGCTTCCTGTCTTTTCAGCACGGTGCTCTCTGCATGTTTCAGAGCTTGGCGAAGGCCACTTTTAGCCGATCGTGGCTCCATCTAAGCCAGCTAATAGTTGAGTCTAAAGGATGTGCTGGTTAAATGCACTGTGCATATACGTCCTGGATTGTTTCATGTTTCATGGATTTCAAAAGATCATCTCCCACTTCTAGAGTTTCACCAACACGTATTGCATGGATTTTTTCCTCACGTATCTGTAAAACATATGCTTGGTGGCTTGCCATATATTCCTTGGTTATGCATTTTTGTACTGCTGGATAGCAGTGATTGTAAACTATTTTAAAAAAAGATGCACAAATGCACCGAGAAATCTCAAAAGTCTTCCATTCACTATGGTGCTGGATCGGCAGAGCAAACCATGCCGAACCAGCATTCTGGCAATAACATGTTACTCCAGCAAAGTATGTGAGGCTACCATACTAGCAAAAATGCCTTTTTCCAAGCTGGACTCAGTGAAATGCTGGAGAAATAATTTGAGGTGGCGTTTATGGTAAAAGGCTAGGAAACCAGGAGCCCCGAGTCCTGCTTAGGCACGAACTCAGCTGGGCGATCTAGGGGCCAGTCACTCCCTCTCAGCCCCTAGGAAGGGGGCAATGGCAAACCACGTCTGAAAATCCGGCCAAGAGAACTACAAGCGAGCAAATCGATGCTGGCTTGAAGACAGAAACAAACAAGCAACATTGGAAAACAGGAATCTATCTGATCATCCCTTCTGGACACAGGGAGGGGCTGCAAGTTGCATGCGTCTCTACAACAAGGAAGAAATTGGCCTCCCAAGAGGTTTGAGGTGGTAGGAGAACTGCTTGCAGACAACCTTATACATTTTGACCGAGGGGTGTGTTCGCTCCAGAGGCAAGGAGAAATCACTTGCAACCACAATCACTTTAAACAGGTAAAGCAGCAACAGCCCCCCCCCCCATTTTTTTTGTCTTTGCAAAAAAAGCAAGTTCAGAAAAAGGCAGAGCTGGGTCAATTAGCGATTATTGAATTAGCAACTCCGTTTCTTAGGACCTTCTATGCAAGTATCTCAAAATGATATTACATTTTCAGGCTGATGTTTTCCCCCAAAAGGCCACTGCTTCCAGACAGAACAAATTTCTTCTGATTGGCAAAGGAAGCCAGAAGTGAGTCAGTCCAGCACGCCAGAGAAAGAGAGAAAAAGATTTCCCTTCTTCCCGAGTCCTCGTTCAAAGCAGAAAGCTAAAATATTGAGAGCAGATAAGCAAAGTCGGGGTTTTTTGAGGAGGGGACACCCCAGATTTGTTTCTCTCCATGAAAGGACAGTTCCTGGTCTTATCTCAAGTTTTCTTCCCAGCCCAACTGACTGAGATCCACGGATGTTCCAGCTCTCCCAAGCAAACTGTGGGAACCAAGAGGGCAGAGGTCAACCCTTGCCAACTTTCTGCCAACAGCACCCAGCAAGGAGGAAGTCCATAAGAAGTCCAAAGCTGTTTACAGTCTCGGAGACAACCTGCCAAGGCTTCCCATTGCAAAAGCTTTGCTTGCCCTTTAAGGAAACCTTCCTTTTGGGGGGAAGCCTTGTAGGGTTGTCTCTTTAAAAGCAACAACCAAACACAACGGTCGCAAAACTGGGACTATCCCTTTGCTTCCAAAACGCAAAGAAAGTATTGTTTAAAAAACACACACACCGCAAGCTAACTCCCCCCAAAAAGGAGGGCAGGTTGCCTTAACCCTGGTAGGGTCGGAAGGGACCCCCGGGACGCCAAGAGGATGCCCCCCCCCAAAAAAAAGGCTTTCCCTCGGGGCTCCTTCCAATCACCCTCCCAGCCAGCTTCGTTGCGCACAGCTGGGCTCCCAAACAAGGTCAGAAGCAACTCCTTGCAAAGCTCCAGCGGGGGCCCTAAGGACCCCAGGGGAGGGGGTCGCAAGAACCCCGGGGCCCCTCCGCAAGGCATGCATTTTCCTCCTCCCCCCCAAAAAACCACCACGCGGGGTCAGAAACTTCGGCTTGCTGCCCGGGTACCCAGGGCCGGAGCGCGCGGCGCAAACTTTACGTCGCTCCGGGGAGGAAGGCGAGGGCCGGCCAGAGGAAAGAGGGGAGAGCAGCAGCCGGTGCCCCCCCCTCCCACCGCCCTGCCTGCGCTTTGCCTTGCCTTGCCCGGCCTGCTGCTGTCTCCTTCTGCCCCCCACAAGCTCCCACCGTCGCTGCCCTGCGCCGCCCGGGCTCTCCCCGCATGGATGCTGGGCTTCCCCGGTGCCCCCTCTTCTGCTGCCATCCGCCCCTTCCCTTCCCTCTGCCCCCCTTACCTGGGCAAGGGTCTCCCTGGCAGAGGCTGGCACGGGCAGGGGCGAGCAGCAGCGGCACCAGCAGCCGCCCGCTGGGCTCTCCAGCGGCGGCGCGCGGCTGGTCGGCAGCCCGGGTGGGCGAGGAGCGAGCGGGAGAGGCTGGGCGAAGCCTCGCCGGGGAAGGAGGGGCGGCGGCGGCGGCCGAGGCTGGCTGGCTGGCTGGTTGCCTTGCGAGGGAGCGGGGCGGAATCCCTGGGCAGCCGCAGACAAAAGAGCGCTCGGCCAGGGGCGCAAAGCCTCGCCAGGGAAGGAAGGAAGGAAGGGGGCGAGAGGGGGGGCTTCCCTGCGCCTGGCGAGGGGCGAGGGTCTCCGGCCAGGCAGGGCGCTGGTTGCGGGGGAAGCCGCCCCGAGGCTCAGCTTCTCCCCGCTGCCGCCGCCGCCTCCTTCTCCGCCGCCGCCTCTTCCTCCTCCTCCTCCTCCGTGGCGAGTCCGCCTTTCCCGGGGAAACGCGTTGCTGGCAACCCGGAGGCCGGCTCCCTTCGCCAGCTGGGTGGATCTCCGGCGTGGTGGCACGGCTGGCTTGCCTTCCAAAGGCGGCGAACGCCCTGGTCGTGGGCGGAAACGAGGACGGGAGGGAGGGAGGGTGGGGAGGGGGAGGACAGGGAATATTGTTTCTCTCCCCCCCCCCCCACTCCCCGGAGGAGAGGGCGAGGAGAGAGAGTTGGGCACTTTCGAAAGGGGGCGAGGGCAGAGGCTGGGCAAGACACACACACACTCACTCACACACACACACACACACACACACACACACAGACGCAGGGTGGCACTGGCCAAGCAACTAACCCAAAAACCCAGAAGGGTTTGGGATGGGATGGGAGACCAGTAAGTGATCCTAGGACCAAAGGCTGAACTGGGAAGGAAACAAAGAAAATCAGGAAAAAAGCAACATATGTGCATACATGTATCTTATGTATGTGTGTGTGTGTGTGTGTGTGTGTGTGTATTTGTGTTACAACAAAGCTCGAAATAGATCTATACTAGTCTCCCTTTATTTATTTATCAGTATAAATACAACATTATATATATATATATATGTTGTATTTGTGCTGATAAATAAATAAAGGGAGACTAGTATGGATCCATTTCAAGCTGTTTAGCTCTCATCAGTTAGCCATACCCTTACTGGGATTTGAACCTGGGATGTGTTACATATTAGGAAGACTTGCTAGCCACTACACCACCCGTTCTCCTCCTTTATTAGCTAAGCCAGGGAAATAAGTATGTGTTTGTGTTACAACCCCTGGTATGCCCAAATATGGGAGGGAGCTCACTCCTCCCTCTTTCTGTCCTTCTGCTCATCACAGAAAATCATGCAGGCAGAAACCCATATTTTTATTTTTAATGTTGCCTTTTTATATATATATTTTCGTAGATTTTCACGGGTGTAGGTATGCTGGTTTTGTTGTATTCGGGTCTTTTCCCGTGTAAGGTTGAGATTGTCTTTGCAACGTTTCGGCAGGATCACACCTGCCATCTTCAAGCTGTGGGCTATATATATATATATATACTGTATGCATGTCTACACACATGTACATAAACATATATACATAGGCTCATGCATACATGTACATATACACACTATATACATATACACACACCTATATACCTGTCCATAGGTGTGAAGTCGAAAAGCTTTCCTTGAAGGAGATTTGAGCGGAATAAGCAATGCAGAGGGAAGCGTGAAAAGGGCTCTGGGTCTAATCTTCCATCTCAGCTCTCCTATTTGGCCCCGTCTTCATCTCTCAGCCTTAAAGGAGAGAGGAGGAGGAGGCCACATCTCTGTGGTGGGACAGAGAGCAAGCTTTGAGTAGCCAGGATCCCTTTTCCGGAGAAGGTGCAAGCCTCCCACGGACGCAGGTGGTAAGCAGCCGGGAAAGAATTCAGAATACAGAATAAGAGAGTCTGAAGGGACCTTGGAGGTCTTCTAGTCCAACCCCCTGCTCAAGCCGGAGACCCTAGAGGACCATTCCAGATCAATGGTTGCCAATCTCTTCCTGAAAACCTCCATGGAGCTGATGGAGCACCCACAGTTTCTGGAGGCAAGTAGTTCCATTGGTTAATTGTCCTAACTGTCAGGAAATTTCTCCTCAGTTCTAACTTGCTTCTCTCCTTGATTAGTTTCCACCCATTGCTTCTTGCTCTACACTCAAGTGCCTTGGAGAATAGTTTGACTCCCTCTTCTTTTTGGCAGCCCCTGAGATATTGGAAGACTGCTATCATATCATCATTCTCTTCGTTAAACTAGACATACTCAGTTCCTGCAACTGTTTATCATTTCATCGTATTATGTTCATGTCGTATCATCATATCTTAATCCCCAAAGTCCTCCTTTTCTGCAGGCATATCCTCATCTTATATGAACCTTGATGTTGTTACCCAGTTGGGTAATGAAACGTCTCCAAGAAAGCAAACAAGCTCAGAGAGCACCAAGGACCCCACAGTTTCCTCCTCTTCCTCCTCCGCCCAAACCCTTCTAGCACTGATGATGTTGCCTAGTTGGGTCATGAAACGTCTGGAAGAAAACAAGCAGCGAGGAGCCCTCTGATCCTCAACAATTGCAGTTCCTTAGGCGCTGAGGAGACTCCTGAGGCTGTTTGGCTGCCAAAGGCTGGGAGAAAAAGCCTACAGAGACTTAGACTGGGGCTCCTCACCCCAAAGCAGCTGCAGAGGCTTCCTTCGGCCCTCCTGCTCACGTGAAGCAGAGTGGGAAGCTGCTAATAACAATTCCAGCGAGGACATTTTAGACAGATGTCTTCTCCCCAGTTTATCCTCTGCAGATGTGCAGGGATGGCCGTCCAATCTGCCTGGGATTCAGTTATAGTTTCCTCTTACCTTTGCTCCCGGCTCAGAACTGGGAGTTCGTGGCACTGCTGTGCATGCACAGAACCTTCTGCACATGTGCAAGAGCCTCTGTAATGACGTATGGGTTGGTGGGCAGAGCCTCCCGCAGCCGCTGCTACCGGTTCGCCTGAACTGGGGCGAACCGGCAGAATGGCCCCTCTGCAGGGATCCCTCCAGGCATGGCATTCAGCCGGTTCGGTCTGCTTCGCCCGAATCAATAGTGGCCACCCGCCCAGGCTACAAAACGTCCTGTGTAACTTCGTTTCCGATGCCGCGTGCATAAGGGCATGCCCTGCGCATGAACAAAGAGCATGCAGGGGAAGCCGCACATATGCACGGATGGTGAATGTGCATGCACAGTGGCGAACCGGTGGTGAACCAAGGTGACTCCCACCTCAGCTGGATCCCTCCAGCGGGAGCACCGGTGCGGAAGATTTCTTTTGATCCGTTTGGCCCCTTCCCCAATAACCCAGCAGGGGAAGGAAGACGGCTCTAATCCAGCCAATGTCCTGGAAGAGCGTGAGACAGCAAGGAAGGAACAAGGTTTCATTAGCCGCTAAGCAAGGTGACAAATCCTCCAAGCTTCTGCGGGTTGTTACAGAGTAAATCAAGGCTTAAATTATAGATGAGCGAAAGAAGGGAGAGAAGCTGGAAGCCCAGCCAGCTTTCACAAGGACAGAAAGGGAGAAGAGACTAAAAGCAGAGACTCTCCCCTGGCTGGCTCCCTCCTGGCCAGAGTTCTCCAGCCACTCAAATCAATCAGAATAGAGCTGGAAGGGGCCTTGGAGGTCCTCTAGTCCAGCCCCCTGCTCAAGCAGGAGGCCCTACACCCGTGATGGCGAACCTATGGCACGCGTGCCACAAGTGGCACGTGGAGCCATTTGTCAGGGCACGCGAGGCGCTGCCCTGTCAGCTGGCCAGCGTGCATGCATGCGCTGGCCAGCTGAGTTGACCTTTTTAAAAGCTATTTTTCGCCTTCCCCAGGCTCCAGAGGCTTTATAGGAGCCTGGGGAGGGCGAAAAGAGCCTCCCCCGCCCCCCCGGAGGCTTCAGGGACCGTCCCTGAAGCCTTCGGAGCGCTTAAAACCACCCTCCGAGCAAACCGGAAGTGACTTATTTCAGCTGCTAGCAGTGTTGTCCATTGGGGAAGGGAAGGGAAGGGAAGGAAAGGAGGGAAGGAAGGAAGGAAGGAAGGAAGGAAGGAAGGAAGGAAGGAAGGAAGGAAGGAAGTCAAAATGGGCCATTTATTAATCCATGCATTATTTTAGCATGCATTCGGCCTGTATCTTCAAAGGCGAACTCTTTGGGAAGGGGCTCCATTGGTAGATAATTCTCCCTAGCAAGACTCCCGTAGCCTAGCCATTTCCTGTCTTCTTTTGAAGTGGTGTGTGCAAATCTCCGACTTTTGTCTTCTCTGCAAGGACAAGATAAACTCCCACCTGCATTTGGGGAGGGGGGGAGGGGGGAGATCATTGTTCCCCCTCCTCCTTTCTTCAGGTTGATTAGTTGTTTTGAATCTGCCTCTTTCTCTTCTGTCCGTAGCTGCTCTTAGGCACCGCTTGGCAGCCATAATTAGCTTGTTATCTTGACAGCTTGTCAAGGGTACATTTGAACGTTGTGATTTAAGTTGTGTTCGTTACACACATGCAGGTGGCTACAACAAGCTTTCTCTTGAAAGGGGGTAATCGCTCTCTTTGCCACATTGGAGGAGAGAATAAACTTTTCCTGTGCAAACACACTCATAAGATGGCACCATAAATCATCCGTCCCAAAGGCGGCTAAATGCCTGAGGAACCTACTGTTTGCTCCATGTTGAGGAGGAGGAGGAGGAGGAGGAGGAGGGGAGGAGGAGGAGGAGGAGGAGGAGGAGGAGGAGGAGGAGGAGGAGGAGGAGGAGGAAGAGGAGAACAAGATGCTGAAGAAGAGGAAGAGGAGGAGGAGGAGAAGAGAAGAAGAAGAGGAAAAGGAAAGGGAAGAAAAACAAGAGGAGGAGGAGATTGTGTAAATGAAAATAATCAAAATAATGCTGGGACACCATACTATCTGTGACAGAGGCCAAAATACATGGTCCTATAATAACAATAATTCCACCATCTCCATCTTCTAAAGATAAACTAATGGGAAGCATCAAAGCACCAAGATCAACCCCACTGGCGGAGAAGAAGAGAGCAGCATTGAAAACCAACGAGAATTCACAAAAGGCATAAAACTGATGCCTAGCATAATGTAAGGCAGAGCCTGGAGGCAGAGTCAAGCAAGTAATCAGCCTGGAGTCATTACGTTCCCACGAACGGTGTCAATCCAACCCTTCTTGAATTCGGTTGACTCTTACCTAGAGTCAGTTTAGTGATGACCAGGTTCTTCTTTAGATAGATAGACAGGCAGGCAGGCAGGCAGGCAGGCAGGCAGGCAGGCAGGCAGGCAGACATAGATGATGGGTGGGTGGGTGGGTGGATGGATAGATAGATGATAGATAGATAGATGATAGATAGATGATAGATAGATAGATAGATAGATAGATAGATAGATAGATAGATAGATAGATGATAGATAGATAGATGATAGAGACAGACAGACAGACAGATTGATCGATCAGCTTAACTGGAACTTAACATGTCTCCCTGATTCTTCACGTGTGACACATGTGTTGCAAAGATCCCATTTCTGCCCTAAGGAAGGTGCCTTCTCTGCAGTGGTTATGTCCTGCTGACCTTCATGAAGCCCTGCTCTCTCCCCCCACCCCCCACCTCCCACCCCCCAAGGATCTGGACCAGAATGTCAATGGAGCTGTGCTGTGGGGGACCGTGAGATTTCAGCAACGATAAAATAAAATAAAACATGGGACAATGGTGTTATGTTTCCCCCTCTTCCACCCCCCTGGCTTTCACAGGTGGGACAGGCAGATATAAATACGTTGAGTACCAAAACAAATAAGGTCTCCCAATGAACAAACGAGCCCCCCTTGTTGCTCCCGCATTTCAGCCCAGGCCCAACCGAAAAGGGTACAGGTCATTCCTCCTGCCAAGATTTGATTCCTCCTGGTTATTCCTTGTCCTTCGGAGGGATCTACCAATGTCATCCCATGCAGCATGAAATGAAGGCAGGACTTAGCCAACTCCGTGGGGACTGATGAAGTGATACACATTGTGCTTCCTTCGCGTTCCTGTCGGGGCCTCTTTGGCAAGGAACCTTTTCCACTGCAGCTCAAACACCGTGCGCTAATTTATGCCTAAAACCCCAGAGCATTGCCAGCCGACAGCTCAATAGTCCTGGGAAAGAATAATTATAGAAGGAATAAAGCTTCTTTGGCTATTTCGTTCGATTGTCCCTAACCCCAAGCTAATGGCCAACGAGAAGATGAGACAGCCAGAGTTCCAGATGCATAATTGGGTGGACAACGGTTGCAAGCCCTTGCTATGATCTCTCTCGTTCGTCCACTGCTCCCTTCGGCCAGATACGTGTTCAGAAGAGTAGAAAACTCAAAGCAGAAGAGGAGAAATCTCAGGAGTTTTCAGTTCCTTTGTTGTTGTTGTTGTTGTTAGTTGTGAAGTTGTGTCCAATCCCATGGACAACATTTCTCCAGGCCTTCCTGTCCTCTACCATCCTCCAGAGTCCATTAAAGCTCACACCAATTGCTTTGGAGATTCCATCCATCCACCTCATTCTCTGCGGTCTCCTTCTTCTTTTGCCCTCCATCGTTCCCAGCATGAAGCTCTTCTCCAGGGAGTCCAGGGAGTTCTTCCTTCTCCTTAGGTGGCCAAAGTCTTTGAGTTTCCTCTTCAGGATCTGGCCTTCTAAAGAGCAGTCAGGGTGGATCTCCTCTAGGACTGACCAGTTGGATGGCCTTGCAGTCCAAGGGACTCAATGCAGGAGTCTTCTCCAGCATCATAGTTCAAAGGCCTCCATTCTTTGGCGCTCAGCCTTCCTTATGGTCCAACCTTCACAGCCATCCATTGCAACTGGGAAAACCATCGCCTTGACTAGACACTCTTTCATTGGCAGGGTGATGTCTCTGCTTTTTAGGATGCTGTCTGGATTTGCCATAGCTTCCCTCCCCAGGAGTTTGAAAATACCTACCATTTCTCCATTTCAAGGAGATACGTTGTCCATCCATGGTTTCTCATGAGCAACAGCAAAGTATTTAAACTGATGGTCAACAGGACCCAAAATATATTTCAATCTCACTCAATGTCATCTAACATTGGGGTAAAGGTAAAGGTTCCCTTCGCATATATCTGCTAGTCGTTCCTGACTCTAGGGGCCAGTGCTCATCTCTGTTTCAAAGCCGAAGAGCCAGCACTGTCCGAAGGCATCTCCATGGTCATGTGGCCAGCATGACTCAACGCCAAAGGAGCATGGAACACTGTTCCCTTCCCACCAAAGGTGGTTCCTATTTTTCTACTTGCATTTTTTACGTGCTTTCGAACTGCTAGGTTTGCAGAAGCTGGGACAAGTCACGGGAGCTCACTTCATTATGAGGCTGTGGGGATTTGAACTGCCAAACTGCTGACTTTTCTGATTGACAAGGTCAGCATCTTAGCCACTGAGACATAGGATAGGATGGGATAGGATAGGATAGGATAGGATAGAATAGAATAGAATAGAATAGAATAGAATAGAATAGAATAGAATAGAATAGAATAAATAGAATAGAAAATATACTATAGAATAGAATGGAATAGAATAGAATACATTTGAAGGGACCTTGGAGGTCTTCTAGCCCAGTCTATACAATTTGAGATGAGTGGCTGTTCACTCTCTTCTTAAAAACCCTGCAGTGAGGGGGCACTCACAACTTCTGGTGGCAAGCTGTTCCACTGATTAATTGTCTTCACTGTTAGGAAGTTTCTCCTTAATTCCAGGTTGCTTCTCTCTTTGATTAGTTTGCCTCCGGTGCTTTGTTAGAATAATTTGACCCCAACTCTTCTTTGCGGCAGCCCCTCAAATACTGGAAGGCAGCTATCCTGTTGCCCCTGGTCCTCCTTTTCTTTGGACTAGCCAGAGCCAAAACCTGCAGCCGTTCTTCATACGGTTTCCTCTGCAGGCCTTTGATCATCCTATAATAAACACTGCCGTTTTAAACCCAGGGTGCATGACGGACAGCTGGATATTCCAATCGGTTTCCTTCTCGACCTCCCAGGCTAAGTTGGAATCACCTTTTTCCCTTGATGGAGGAAAAGTCGTTTTTTGGGGAAAAATTCATAAGGGGAGAAATGCTGCCCCCTGCTGGCTGTTTCCCCTCCAATCCTCCATGGATGGGTCAGGCTGGTTTTTGGTTTTTTTTTTTGCTTTCCATCAGGCCAAATTAGATAGGAGGTTAAACAGCTCTTTGCAGCCGGCATATTCATTTATAAAGCATCTGCTGGAGGCGTCATAATTAATAAAATGCCAGAGGCGCTTAAACCTTTCCTCCTGCAGGGCAGTTAATGGAAACCGTTTCTCCAGTCACCGGCTGCTCCTGAACTACCAGCCCTTGGAAAAACGCATCTGACTCCCCTGATCATCCGGCCTTAAGAGAGCACGGAGCCAGGCAGAGACCGTCAGACGAAGAGTTAGATGGACACCGTGGGAAGGGAGCCTGTCGGTCATCTAGTCCAACACACCACACCCCAAGCAGGAGATCCTACGCCAGACACACACATTCCCCTTCGTCGTCCCCCTGTGCATGCAAGCATGACCCCCTGTGGTCTACCCCCACCCACCCACCCCGCGCATACCCATGTGACACCCCCCCATGCCCCGTTTTGAGCCTAGTAGGCTTCCCTGCAGCAGCCTGAAACCAAAAACGGGCTGCAGGAGGCGCACCGCACCCCCAGGGTCCCCTCTGCTCCCCCACATGTGTGCGTGACCCAAAAACCAGCTGGGAGTTGTGTGTGTATGCACAGTGGAGTTTACCTGGGGCATGCCATAGGTTTGCCATCACGGCCCTATACCATTTCTGACAGATGGAAGTCCAGTCTCTTCTTCAAAGCTTCCAGAAGGAGATGCTTCTGCCAAACTATCTGTAGCAGATGGGGGAGGTGAATAGGGGGGGGAGGAGGAGGGGGAGGAAGAAGAAGAGGAAGAGGGGGAAGGAGGGGGAAGGGGAGGAAGGAGGAGAAGGAGAAGAAGGAAGAGTTGGAGAAAAAGAAGAAGAAAAAGGAAGAGGAGGAGGATGAGATGGAGGAGGAGGAAGAGGAATAGAGGAGGAGGAGGAGGAGGAGGAGGAGGAGATGGAGGAGGAAGAAGAGGAATAGAGGAGGACAAGAAAAAGAAGAACAAAAAGGAGGAGGAGGAGATGGAGGAAGAAGAGGAAGGAGGACAAGAAAAAGAAGAAGAAAAAGGAGGAGGAAGAGGAGGAGATGGAGGAGGAAGAAGAAGAGGAAGAAGAAGAGGAAGGAGGAGGAGGAAAGTTTGGGGGGGGTACAGCTCCAATTGCAACCTATCCCTGCCAGTCTGTAGTTTTTATCACTGAATGAAAACTTTCCCATTCTCTGCTTTGCAACTCATAAAACAGGAAGAAAAATCGAGGCAATGTTTTAAAAAGAGACTAAATTTTGAAACTGCAACTTGGGGGGGCCCTAAGCTACCTGCGGGACTTGAGATATTGGAGACTTTATATAGGTAGTCCTATATAGAGGACTCCTATATAAAATTTCTGTGGCTAAACAAGGCAGATGGTGAGTGCAATTTGCCCCATTTTATGACCTTTCTTGCCACGGTTGTGAAGCGAATCACCACGGTTGTTAAGTCAGTAACACAGTTGTTAAGTGAATCTGCTTCCCCGTTGACTTTGCTCATCAGGTGGTCACAAAAGGGATCACATGACCAGTCCTGGCAAAAAATATCTCTCTCTCTCTCTCTCTCTCTCTCTCTCTCTCTCTCTCTCTCTCTCTCTCTCCATTTCCATCTCCATCTCCATCTCCATCTCCATCTCCATCTCCATCATCTCCATTTCCATCTTGGCTCTTCCGTCCGAAGGACCAGCCCATAGATTTCCACTGCTCTCCTCTCCTCTGCCTTCTGCATATCTGCGTGTCAGGCACTGGACCCAGCTGTTCCTCCTCTTCCTCATCAGCCACCTCCAGACCTGGGGGCTGTTGACTCTCCAACTGAGGGCTGACGGACAGCTCAGGCTCTGCCCCTCCCTCCCTCTCCCTCTCCCTCTCCCTCTCCCTCTTCCAGCTCCATTCCCTCTTCCCCCTCGGAGCTCTCAGGTTGCCTTGATGCTGACCCTCACTCCCCTCCTCCTCCTCCTCCTCTGATTCGGCTGCTGGAGGGACGGGTGGCCGACAGGCCCCAACAGCCAGTTGTCAAGTGTCTGAATTTGGATCACGTGATCTTGGGGAAGATACAACAGGGGTGTGAAAAATGCTCCTAGGTCCCTTTTTTCAGTGGCTGTTGTAACTTTGAATGGACACTAAACTAACTGTTGTAAATTGAGGATTACCTGTATTAGAGCTGCCCTGACTGAGCCTTGGTGATGGGATTCATTTATTGGACATGGGATAGCTTCAGGTGTCCTTTGATAATCTTGGTTCATGAATTGTCAAAGATTTTTTCAACGCATGAAATCCTGAATATTCCCGTTTCATAGAGATACACAAATATGCAAAAATTAAAAATCCTTTACAGATTCAACAAGAGGATGGGAAGAAGAGAGGGGACAGGCTGATTTTTGCAAACATTCATCCCATTTCCTGCTTAAAAGAAGAATACTTTATTGTCATTGTGCGTAAATACACAGTATACCCATACAACGAAATTCACATAACACCCAGACCAGGCCCAGCACACATAACAATCCCAAACACCCCCACCCCTAAACCACCCAAACATCCACACAACAGACCAAGCTATGCTGTCCAACATCTCACTGATGGTGGCCCTTTAGTTCATTGTTGAGTGCAATTACAGCTCTGGGATAAAAGCTATTCAGAAGACGTGTGGTCCGAGTTTTAATTGTTCTGTATCTTCTGCCAGAAGGCAACAGTCTAAAAAGATGGTAAGCCGGATGGGAAGAGTCTCTGAGAATGTTGTGCAACTTCCTCGAACAACGAGATGTGAAGATGTCATCCAGGGCCGGTCGCTGGAGTCCGATGATATTCGAGGCAGTTTTAATGATAAAGCGTAGAGCGTTTTTGTCCGCTGCAAGAATGCCGTATGTCAGGACACTCTCAATGGTGCTGCGATATTAGGACAGGAGATAGATTTATCTTCCTAGCATTCTCAGGAAGTACAACCTCTTCTGTGCCTTCTTCACAAGCATGTTAGCATTCATGGTCCATGAGAGGTCCTCCGAGATATAAATTCCCAGAAATTTAAAACTACCAACCCTCTCCACCTCCTCCCTACTTATGTGCAATGGTAAATGTACATCTCTCTTCCTCCTGAAGCCAATTCTAAGTTCTTTAGGAGTTTTTGTTTTTTTTGTATTAAGTGTAATATTATTTTCTTTACACCACAATGTCAGCCCTTGTACTTAAAAAGCAGCACTACTAAAGAAATCACTCAGTTCCTAACCTGGATTTAGGCCAATCCATCCTGATGGAAGAAGAAAGAAAGAAAATTCAAATAAATGATTAAGATTTGACTAACAGGAAAGTGTGGGAAACAATTTAAAAAGTAGTGTCTTCCCTCATTATTATTTTTTTAAGTTCTAATGGGAGAACTGGAGAAAAAAACCCTTTGAGTAGTCCCCGTGGCATCTTCAAATATTGGTTATAATAATCAAAGGAGAGAATGCCAGGGAGAAATTAAGGCCACTTAATTTCGCGAGAACATGAGGTTTGTAAATGAGCTGCTTTTTTCATTTCTTAAGTCTTCATTCTTTCTCTTTTGCAAGCGGCAATGAACTCCTCTGTAGTTGTGAGAAGTGTCAGGGCTTCGTTTACATCTCTGTCCATTGGTCCAGTTTTTTATTTATATATATAATTTCAAAATCTGATTAGTTTACAATATAAAATACAAAAGAAAGCAATGGAAAAATAAGGAAGGGAAAGGGGGAGGGAGAAGTGTTTAGGGCAAAGGGGAAAAGGATCAAAAAAGCATTGACTTCCTTTTGGTGAAGTAGAATAAGATAATAGCATCAAACCTCAATTTTTATGTAATAATATATACTAGACATTTCTATAACAACAAAGTTATCTAATCGGCAACACCCAAAGTCAATGTTTTGGGGGATTTTCCCCCACCTCGAGCATAAAAGCAGTTTCCAAATGAAAACAAAAATAATTGTGTTTATTTTCTTTAATCAGAGCAATCCATTTGATTGCCATCTCTGCTAACTCCCTCAGTTTTGGCAGCCATTGTGGCAATTAAAGCGTCCTTCCATTTTTGTGCATAAAGTAATCTTTCTGCCATCAACGTCTATAACATCCAAGTCCCAAATTTTGGCCCAGCAGCTTTCTGGAAAGGTTGCACGGATTCATTGGTAGATGGTGTCAGGGTGGGATTCAGCCAATTCGGACCGGTTCAGGTAGACCGATGATCAGGTGCACCTGCCTGCCCTGACAACTACATCCTCTGAGCTGATTCACGTGATTTTGTTGATTAGAAAGATGTAGTGTTATAGAAATGGCTAGTCCAGGGGTCGGCAACCCTAAACACTCAAAGAGCCCCAAAGGTCCTAACCGGAAGCCCCCCGTTCAATTCTGGAGCCGACCGGAAGTCCAGTTCCCCCACCATAGAGTCTCCTCCTAGCATGGCGTACTTTTTCCTCTGCCGACCGGAAGTCCGGTTCCCCCACCATAGAGTCCCCTCCTAGCGCGGCGTCCTTTTCCCTCTACCTGTCCTAACCGAAAGCCCTATCAATTGTGGAGCCCACCGGCAACAGGGAGCCGCAACAGAGGGATGAAAGAGC
The DNA here is from genome assembly GCF_964273705.1 of Natrix helvetica. NCBI lineage: Eukaryota > Metazoa > Chordata > Lepidosauria > Squamata > Natricidae > Natrix > Natrix helvetica. The sequence goes on along the minus strand of NC_138549.1, from coordinate 2,072,915 downwards.
CACATGTGGCTCCAGGGCTGCAGGTTGCTGACCCTGGGTTAGTTATATAGCAAAATGTTGAGGCTGGAGAGTGTTTATCTTGTCCTGAGCTAGGAAGAGTTGGAAGTCAATGCCCCCTTTCTTTTCTTTTTCTCTTCCCCATGGTTTTCCTCACCCCCTTTTCCCGTCCCCCTTCCCGCCCTTAACTTATTTTCTTTTCTTTCTTTCTTTTTGCCTTTTATGTTTTATATAAGCAAAATTTTAAAAAATCAAAAAGATGCTTTCCTCCCAGATGATCTGAATGAACGTCAAGGAGTCTGTTTCACAGGCACTTAGGTTATTAGTTAGTTAGTTAATTAATTGATTCGTCAATTGGCCATGGCGAGACCCAACGCAATGACAAAGGCAGGTTATTAGCTTCCCATGAATTATTTTAAATTAGGGTGATTTTTTTTTACAGAGGGCACATGATGGTTTGAATTAGGTGGACATAATTCTTAATCTCTTAGGACAAGAGAATAAAGCTGCCTCGGTTTCTCTTTCGGTATTGCGTAAATGGAAAATGCCTGGATTTGCCTTTGCTCCTGTGAGCATCAAGCAAAGACAAGATGCTGCCACCAGGGGGCGCCATACAACCATGTTTTGGATGTATGTACATCTGTATATAAACACACACAAACACAAACCAAGGTTAAAATTAAAATTGTTTTATCCACATCACTCATTATTTGGGAACAATAGGTTTTAATTCTGCTCCTCTCTTACATTATGGTGGGGAAAAAGGAAATATCTCGGGGGGTTGTTTTTGGACTAACAATTTTATTAAAAGGCAAAAGGGTTTAAATTAGGACGAGGTTGGGTGGAACGAAGGAGAGGAACATCAAATACCAGTTCAAATTTTGTATCAATCTAGGGTGGCCCTCTCCATGAATCTCCTGCCATGGGCAGAGGGTTGGACTAGAAGACCTCCAAGGCAGTGGTGAAATTCGAAAATGCTTACTACCGCTTCTGTGAGCGTGGCTTGGTGGGCATGGCAGGGGAAGGATACTGCCGTTTTCACCCTCCCCAGGCTCCAAGAAAGCCATGCTTGCATGCACAGGGCAGCAGTGCTGAGGTCAAACGCACATGCGCAGGGGGCACAGCATGGGAGGGGGCATTTAATTATGGGGTGGGCACCCAAGATGAAAAAGATTTGCCATCAGTGGCATAACCAGTAATGGAAGAACATATGCAAAGAAACAACATTTTAATTGACAACTTATTCAAGAGTGAAGAGTACAATCCATGCGGTCTTTCTCTGCGATAGCAAGGATGGATGCGGACTTGAAAAGGAAAGAGGAAAAGCAAAGGATGCAGTTTTACTGGAATACCATGCTTTCTTTTTTTAAAAGAAAAGGCCTCTCAGTTTTTGGTTTTATCTCATTTTGAATTTTCTGGAGGGCCAACCTTATCCTGGTTTCTGAACCTGCTTTTTCTGCATTAAAAGTTAGGCAATTCCTGACCAATCCATCTTCTTTCCTTCCCACTCTATAACTCTAAGCACTTACTCACCTCCAAAAAAGTGCTGAAGATATCCAAGGACACTCCTGGGCTTGTTAAAATACAATTATGCCCCCTGTCCTTAATTATTTTTTTTGCTACAGTGCTGCTCTGGTTAAGCGTGCTTCAAACCGCAAGGCGTGAAGTCGTGTTTTCAACCTGCCAATGATCCAAACACACATTTGATCTTATTAAATGATTAAACTTTCTGACCTTTGGGGAGTCCCAGTTCTGAACAAGGCCTCGTTTAGTGTGTCGTAAAAATTAACATGGCATCAACTGTAGCCTCCTCAGCTCGCCCTTCCAAGGTCTAACCGCAGGGAGTAAAGACGAAACATCAGAGCAGCAGCAAATCAAAGAGCAACCGGTTATTACGCCTTTCCTCCACATTTATGCATCACAAATTCACTTTTGCATCAATAACAAATGCCATTAGTTATGATATAAGAACAGCTAGGAAAAAAACAACACAACTGCAAAGCTAAGGCAGACAGAAAAGAGAGAAGTTTGACAAACGAAAACGAAGAACATAAATTCTTCAAAGGAGCAGCTGATCTCCTTGGGTGAGTTTACTCATCGTTGGCTTGCAACAGCTTACGTAATTCTTCTCCTTCTTCTTCCAGCTGCTGCATTTTGAAACGGCCCTGCCTTCTCTCCAGCTCTAGATTGTTAACTTGGCAATGCAGCCGTTTGAGAATGGCTTCGGATCTCTTCCTCTGCAGCTGTTAAGAGCAAGAATAAAAGGACAGCACTTAGAAAATATAGAATACTTTATTGGTCTTCATTGGTTATTATGTGATTGGACACACAAGGAATTTGTCTTTGGTGCATAAACTCTCAGAGAACATAAAAGGGGGAAAAAGAAAAAAAAGAGAGGGGAAAAATACATTCATCCAGAATCATAAGATACAGCACTTAGTGATAGTCATAGGTTACTAATAAGCAATCAAATCATACTAGGAAACAAACAGAACAATATAAATCATAAAAATACAAGCAATAAGGTTATAGTCATAAGTGGGAGGAAATAGGTTAATAGGAAGGATGAGAAGAATAATAGTAATATAGTCTTAGTAAATAGTTTGACGGTGTTGTGGGAATTAGTTGTTTAGCAGAGTGATGGCGTTCGGGGGGAAAACCTGTCCTTGTGTTTAGTTGTCTTGGTGTGCAGAGGTGAGTAAACAGTATGGGGGATTTCAACAATTTGCAGGTTGCAGCATGACAGATGGAACTTTCCAATGGAAGGTGTTAGAATAAACTCAATGGTGGCAGCGAGATTTACTGCTGAGTAAATACGTGCCAAATGGTTTGGGAAGGAATTAAAATTAGAATTAAAATGGAACTGAATCTCACATTTGAAATGTGTAATGCAATCCAGGGCACATCTACTCAGAAATAGGGAAGGGGGGGAAGGGGGGATACCAAAATACAAAATATACAGGTCATCTGTTCAGCATAAAATGGAACCCGTGGATAATAACACTCAACAGAAAATGTCTGTGTACAAGTATCTCTAAAACTAAAACACTGCATGAAAATAACACTAGATTTTATCCATCAGAATATGGAATAACAGAGTTGGAAGGGACCTTGGAGGTCTTCTAGTCCTGCTAAAGCAGGAGATCCTATACCATACCAGACAAATGGTTATCTAGCATCTTCTTAAAAACCTGCAGGGATGGAGCATTCACAACTTCTGGAGGCAATTTCTGTTCCACTGGTTATTTGTTCTCACTGTCAGGATATTTCTCCTCAGTTCTAGGTTGCTTCTCTCCTTGATTAGTTGCCACCCATTGCTTCTTGTCCTGCCCTCAGGTGCCTTGGAGAACAGTTTGACTCCCTCTTCTTTGTGGCAACCCCTGAGATATTGGAAGACTGCTATCATGTCTCCCCTAGTCCTTCTTTTCCTTAAACTAGACATACCCAGTTCCTGCAACCATTCTTCATATGTTTTAGTCTCCAGTCCCCTAATCATCTTTGTTGCTCTTCTCTGCACTCTTTCTAGAGTCTCCACATCTTTTTGGTATCCTAGTGACCAAAACCGAATTCAGCTTTTCAAGCGTGACCTTAGGATACTTCCTTTCTAGTTTTGGGTCACTGTGCTACAGAAGTACAGAAATCTGAAAAGTTCTCCCTTTACTGCCATTTATAATCCGAGTCTTCTGGTCAAAATACATTTATTATTTAGATATTATAATGATGGGTGTATGTTTTTCTTGGGTATATGCTCTCTCTTTCAATTCAAATGAATGATCAATTTAGCTATGAAAACTGTTGTAGAAATAATACCCTAAGACGAGCAGATTTAAATAATAAATTCCACCTAACATTGATTCCAATGAAAAGCCTGCTAGAGAGATTCAACTTTACCAAATTTTTCTCAATACTGAAAAATAGATGAAGAAGCCATATGGGATTAGCGATCGAGTAAATTGTATTGCGTGGAAAATGGAGGGGAGAAATTTTGATTGAAGTGCCAGATAAATAAATCTTTTGGCTTCTTTTGAAAGACTTTGCAGATCTTCACAGTTGAGACAGGTTTGAAATGGTGTCTTGGAGTACCAAGTGCAAATTTCATCACCTTAAATCAGCGGTCACCAACTGGGGGTCCGCGAGAAAATTTTGGGGGTCCACAGAAAAATTATTTGCATTTTATATATTGCACTAAATCAGGGGCCCTCAAACTACGGCCCCTGGGACGGATACGTGCAATGGACGCTTGAGTTGCTGCAGAGAGTCTCCCCCTTCGGGGTCTTTTAGTGCGGGTCGGAGGGGGGCAGAAATTCCGACTTGGGGTCTGCTTCAGCCTCCTGGTGGGGGGCTTTGGGCGAAGGCTAGAGGGAAGAGACGCTGGTGGCGAAGAGCCGGAGGGCCTCGTTCCACTGGGACTGCATCATGGCCTGGAACGGGCTGACCATCTCCGCCCGCTGAACCTCCAGGCGCCGGCACCTGACCTTGCACTCCCGCAGGTCTTCCCTCTGCTTAGAAAGCCCATGCTCCTAGTCCTCAGTGAGGTGCTTCTGCTGAGCCTCCTTCTCGGCCGGATCCAATTTGAACTGAGCTGTTTTGCCAACTCTTTCTCCTGGTGGCTGCTTAGCTCCAGCAACCGCTTCCTGTTGGGGCCCTAAGGAGCCCAGGCGGGCAGGCGCAGAGTGGCGAGTAGAGGCTGGCAAGGCGCCCCTCGACGTAAGTGACATTGAGTTGGCCACACCCACCCAGTCACATGACCACCTAGCCACACCCACCCAGCCGGTCATTAGCGGTCTGTGGGATTTAAAATTATGCATTTAGTGCTCCCTGAGGTCCGAAAGGTTGGGGACCCCTGCCTTAAATTATGTTTTCACAGTAATTTCCAAAGAATGGCAGCTGTTATATTTTCCCAGAACCTAACTTGAAAGAATTTATAATTTCATACTGGGATAAAATTAACTAGCTGCTTTTATAGTTGTGCGATAAGGACGCTGCCATCTTAGGGATGCGTTTTTAAAAATATTGTGATTCAGAAATGCATACATTTAAGAGCACTTCTTTAAAAAGATAGATGAGACTCAGTAATTGTAGAGATGAAAACCCACCTCAATTTCTTTCTGAAGTGTAGCCTGTCTGCTTTTTTCATCTCGAATGGCGTCCTCTTTTTCACTGACAGCCTCTTCCAAAACCTTTATTTCACTTTGCAAACAAGAGATTTCATCCTGCGGGAGGGATGCCAACAAGGGAACAAAGACACGGTAAAATAAATCAGATAATACTTGGGAAGAGGACATGATATGAAAGCAGAAATGTTTGTGGGGGTTGATAATTAGACGGGTTTTAATTCTTTCAGTTCATAATTGCTAACATGGAAGTTATCACCGAAAACTTATATTAGCACCAATTGGAAACTAAAGACTGTTATTCTAAGCAGAAAAGGGTCTGGTTAAACCTGGAGGAGAAAAATGAGCCAAGTAAGAAGACTGGACTCTTAAAAAGTCAAATAAAAGAGGGGTGTCAGATAAAAACACAGCCCAAGTTTATTTTCTATTGTACAGAATATACAATAGTTTCTGATGACGTTACATAGTTGAGTCATGAAATGTCTGCAAGAAAACAACCAAACTCAGAGGCCAGGAACCACAGTCCTCCTCCTCCTCCACCTCCTCCTACCACTGATGTTGTTGCCTAGTTGGGTAATGAAATGTCTGCAAGAAAACAAGCAAGCTCAGAGAGCACCAAGGAGTCTCCAGTTCTCCTCCTCCTCTCTGCAAACCCAACTCCCTTCTAGCACTGATGATGTTACCTAGTTGGGTCATGAAACATTTGCAAGAAAAGCGCCAAGCTTAGAGAGCACCAAGGACCCTGCAGTGCTCCTCCTTCTCCTCTTCCTCTTCTTCCTCCTCCACTTCCTCCTCCTGCCCACAATCCCCATTCCCTTTTAACATTGATGATGTTACCTAGTTGGGTAATGAAACGTCTGGAAGAAAACAAGCAAGCTCAGAGAGTACCAAGGACTCTGCATAAAATAACATTCCACTGAGTGTTAAGGGGGAAACGCTCATCAACAGTCAGAACAATTCACCGTGGCACCTGTGCAGAAAACTCTACAACTTTCTAAGGGAATGCGCCTTAAGAGCAGGTTCGACTTACAACCCCAACGAAATCCCAAATTTCTATTGCAAAGTAAGACTGTTGTTAAAAGAGTTTTGCCCTATTTTACGACATTTCTTGCAACAGCTGTTAACTGGACCATTGTACACAACGCACAGCGAGGGTGTTTACACATAATACTTACTTGTGTTAGGCGCTAAAAACATCACTTTGGACAACTTCTTCAAGGCCAAAGGCTCTCATTCAACACAATGGCTAAGTTAGTAACACGGTTGTTAAGTGAATCTGGCTTTGACTTGTCAGAAGGTCGCAAAATGGGACACTGGAACCGTCATAAATATGAGTCAGTTGCCAAGCGTTCTATTTTTGACCCAATGACCCTTCGTTTAGTAACCGTCTGAAGTTACAACGGCACTGGAAAACGTGATTTGTGGCCTCTTTTCCATTTATGACCTTATGATCATAAAGTGTGAAAATCTCTCATGAATCACCTATTTCAGTGCCGTTGTAACTTGGAACGGCCACTAAATGAAGAGTAGTATGTCGAAGTCCAGCCCCTCCTCAAAGAAGGAGGAAGAGGAAGAAGACTATAAGGTCCTTGGGGCTCTCTGAGCTCAGTTGTTTTCTTGCAAACATTTTATTACCCAACTAGGGAACCTCATCAGTGCTAGGAGGAAGAAGAAAAAGAAGAGTCGATTTGGTTTCGCTCAGAAACGGAAAAACAAATTGACACCAAATGAAGACGAAATAATAAGAAAGATTCTGGACTGTGCCAAGATGGAGAAGTTAACAAAAGAAATGCAGGGAAAGGAAGAGACAATATTATCTGATATGGGGAAAATGGTATAGGTGGTTAGAGGAAAGAAACAAAGATTAACAATAAGAACCTAAGAAAGATTAAGGCGCATTCGGGTTTTTTCCCGTGTAAGATTGAGAGTATCTTGGCGACGTTTCGACGAGGTTCCACTCGCCATCTTCAGGCTGGTGCCTTCGGCTTCATGCCTGAGCAACAACAACAAGGCCAGCACTCCACACACCCCCACCAATATCTATAGAGGAATGGCAGCTCTGATCGCACTTTGCTTGCACAGGCACGAAGCCGAAGTCACCAGCCTGAAGATGGCGAGTGGGACCTCGTTGAAATGTCACCAAGATACTCTCAATCTTACACGGGAAAAGACCCGAATACGCCAAAACCTGCATGTATGTGTGTGTGTGTGTGTGTGTGTGTGTATGTATGTGTATATATTTGTTTTTGTAGATTTTCACGGGTACAGGTATGCAGGTCTTGGCGTATTCGGGTCTTTCCCCGTGTAAGATTGAGAGTATCTTGGCAACGTTTCGACAAGGTCCCACTCGTCATTTTCAGGCTGGTGCCTTTGGCTTCGTGCTTGTGCGGGCAAAGCGTGATCGGAGCTGCCTTCTTTCTATAAATATTGGTGGGGGTGTGTGGAGTGCTGGCTTTGTTGCTGTAAGTGGGTTGGTTGGCTGTGTTGTAACATCTTGATTAGTTGATGGAGTTGATGTATGCAGATTAGTCGGCTGCTTTGTAACATCCTGTGTTACACAGCTAGTACCTCAGCATACCAGGTGCTTTGACATCACACACACACACACGCCAATTTGGGGAAGAAGACAAAATAACCTGAACTTGGCCAACTGTATCTTCTTCTTCTCTTTCACGAAGAGAAGCCACCAGTTCTTCCTTCTTCTCCATCAGCTGCTGGACGGTGGACCTTTTTCTCACCAGCCTCACCATGAAAGGCAGTTTGCTTTCTGCTTCCTCGAACCGGTTTCGGTGGGTAGCCATTTTCTCATAGTAAGCCCGGTTCCCTAAAATCTTCGTTTCCAACTCTTCCTGTAGAACTTCGACCTCCTGGGTCAACTTCACGTTCTCGCCGTGCGAGGCTGCGATCTGAGCCTCCAGATCTTGGAGGAGGCCTCTGGTGGTGGCGAGGTCTTCCTCGGAGAAGTACGTTTGTCTTTCGACGGCCTTCCTTTCGGCTACCACAGAGTTCCTCTGGGTCTCAAGATCCCGAAGCTGAGCCTACGGAGAGAAAAACATGGCGGGATGAAACCAGTGAATACCTAAAAAGAGTCAAAAGGTGAGGTCAACATCTCCAACACACCTTCCTCCTCCGTTTTTTTGCCCACAACAACAACAACTGTGAGGTGGTTAGACTTGAGAGAGAGGGATTGGCCCAATGCCACTCAGCTGGCTTTCATGTCTGTGGCGGGACTAGAACTCCCAGTCTCCTGGCGATTTTGGGCAAAGTCACCCAGCTGGTTATATTGTCCATGGCAAGACTACAACTCCCAGTCTTCTGGTGATTGGCCCAAAGTTACCCAGCCAGATTTTGTGCCTAAGGCGGGACTAGAACTTCCAGTCTCCTGGTGATTTTGTCCAAAGTCACCTAGCCAGCTTTCATGGCTAAAGCAGGACTAGAACTCACCATCTCCTGCTGATTGGCCCAAAGTTACCCAACCAGCTTTCATACCCTTAGGCAGGACTAGAACTCACCGTCACCTAATTCTAGCCTGCTGCCTTAACCGTTAACCAAACTGGCTCCTGGCCCTCTTTTTAAATTCCTTTAAATGTAATTTAATTACATTTAAAGGAATTAAATGTAATTTATATGTAGCTGGTGTATTTTTTTTTATTCTTTTTAATTCTTTCGACCCATTCTTCAGTATGCTGGCCTTTGACCATAATAAAGGGTCAATTGATCTCAATAGCAGCCTAGATTCTGCTCCTTAATTCTGTTTGCTGCAGTCCAAGAAAATGCTTGGTTTTTTATTCCCTCCTGACATTTCCATTGAGGCAAAGAGGTTGCAAGCATTGAATGCAGATTTATTCTCTTGACTAGAAAGTTCCCTGCTTCGGTCCTCCTTTCCCCAAACCAAACTAGACGCAGGTGGTCAGTCCCGCTCTTTCTCTGCCGGACCATCGAGCATTTCTGAAATATTACCTGCATTTGTGCCAGCACATCCTGGCTCTTTTGTATTTCAGAAGCCTGAGTATTCTGTTGCTCTGCTACCCGTTTCACCATTTCAGCAATTCCTAACGAATCCGAGTCAGCCATGCCTAGAAAACACAGGGGGGGCAGGGGGGGAGAAAAAGAAGAAGAAAGAGGAGGAGGAGGAGGAGGAGGAGTTAGTAATTAATGTGATTCTCACACCACTATCTGTTCTGCCTTGCTCCTAATTCTCAAAAGTAATTTGAAGACTTCCTGTGTCCATCTTCAATGACAGGGGATCCTTAATGCTGAGATTACTGCAAATGAGCCAATCTACATTCACTCTAAACAGAGATTTTTTAAAATTAAAAAAAAGCATTTAAGCAGTGTTCCATTCCTATTTTAGTTTTATGTTTCATGCAATATGCTGACTCTGTAAACCGCTTGGAGAGGGCTGTAAAACACTGTGAAGCAGTATATTAGTCTAAGCGCTATTGCTATTTCTGCAATGTTCTCTCAAAAAACTAAAAGTTATACAGCAGTTCTTCTGAAACTAAAATAGATTAGCCAAAATTGGATAAATGATTCCCCACCACCACCATTTTGGGCAACAACATAGAAACTCATTACTTATCATAACAGGGACATTTAAATTGACTTAAAGATTGCCACGTGGCTGAAAATATATTTGAAAATCTCCAAAGGGATTGCTAGCAATAAAGCTAGCAATGGTAATTTGTTGACGTGAGATAAAGATCAATCAATAATCAATGTTATCATACTCTAGGATAATAAAGTAGCGTTCCTGGAATCCTTGCACAATTTTAAACTAAAACTAAAGCTAAAATCAATGAATAATCAAAAGTCTAGCAAAAGAGATACAACAAAATTTGACATGGATCATATCCGTCTGTACCATGTTGGTTGGTTCCAATTTTTTCTCTCCAAATTGGAGAAATCACCAAAATTCCATGTTCCAAGGTAGAAGAACAATGTAGAAGATTCACTCTGCATGTTATCTTTCTGCTTAGTTTTTTTTTTGTCAAATTTTTTATTTGTTTTGTTTATATAACATGTAAAAATTCCATTTCAAACAGTGTGTTCCCTGGGTATAATTATTTTTAGGAAATCATAATCAAAATGTTTATAATAGTATTCATCACAATGATATTAATTCTATAATATTTACTTGTCTACTTTAACAAATCTCCTTTATAACATTAGTCCTTTTTGTATCCCCATATTTCTAACTTCTGTTTTTATTATCTAACCATTGGTAAAGTAAGTCCCATGTCAACAAATATCCTTCTTTTTCCTTAATTGTAAGCGTTAATCTGTGTATTCCTGCACATTCTAATCCTTATATATATATTCCTTTTGCCATACTTTTCCAGTAGGATGCCTGACAGAAATATTTCTGGTTTCAAATCTATGTGCTGCTTTATCATTTTTTTCCAACCAAGAATATATTAGAATATTATTATTTTTTTCATTTTGGGCATGTCCACCACATATGATAATACGAATCAGTCATCTGATTACACTTCCCACATTTAGTGAACCTTTTCTTTAAATATTCTCACCAACAAATATCTTGTGGGTGAGAAATGCCATCTATAATTTTGTGCTTAGTTTCTAAGTTTGCCTAAAATGGTTTTTTCTTTCTTTCTTTCTTTTTACATTATGTATCCGAACAATATCGGCCATTTTCTCTTATTCTTAAATTGCATAAAATGGCTTTTTAAAGACCCTTCAAAATCTTACAGATAACGTTGTTATAGTATTATTCCTCTGCAGTGCTTAAAAATTTTCATACAGGAATATGTTAACTATGGAATTTAGCATATAATTCTGCATCCGTTCTCCTCTGCCTTTTTATATTTTATGCAGCCTTTAAAGCTATCTCTCCTTTTTCATTTTTAATCGCAATTCTCTTCGGTTCTTTTCTCCAGAAATTTTGCTTTGCTGAGAGAGAGAGAGAGACTGACTAAGCATTTTGTTCAATTTTCTGCCATGATTTACATTATGTTGCTCCCATTTAAAATGAATTCCATCATTCACTCATTCACGCTGTAATATATTTTTTTCTTTTAAATCTAAAAAACAAGCTAAACAATGTAAAATGTTAAACATCATGCTCGCGTGCACGATTGCATACTATTTGCATAAGTACAACTTTTGGGAAAGCTACAGATCCTCAAATCCTGGAGGAAAAAAATTACATTTCTTGGGGAATCAATAGAAATTCTTCAGCACTGAGCTTTCGGAATTGATTTACATCTATTTTTCTGTCTTTTAGAAACTGCAGTTCCGATAACAGAAGGCGGTAAATTTGCAAATTCTTCCTTGTATTATATTCAAAATACTTGATTCTAATTCAGCGACAGCAGCTGGCAAGGCCTCCCTGTGCTGGAAAACTTAGTATTAGTCATGATATGTAATATATATATCTGGAGTTCCAGATTTTTAAAGCAGTTCTTGAGATGCACAAAGTATCACCGAATCACGGCCTTGGAGAAAAATGAGAAAGCAGTCCCTCCAGAGATAGAAAAAGGCTTTTTAAAAAGGAAATTTTACACCAACCGAGTTAACTTCAGTTCAATCCGTCCAGCTAGCATGCAAGGCCAAAGCAATAAAATTGCTGTTTCCACAGTTAATCTGGTTTTGTTTTTCTGCAGGATTACTGTGTATTTTTCCTTAATCGCTAAAATGGAGGGGTGAAAATGGTGAAGGACCGAATTTATGTACAGAGAGCAGGTGGAAATATGGAGACTTCACATTATGGTAAGGAAAATGCTGTTTTAAAACTCAAATTTTGAGTTTTATATTTCTTAGCTCCTCTTTTAAATGAGGCAATTAAAAACCTATGCGCTTGCGTTCCCCCTGTGGAAACAACTCTTTTCACATTATTTATTATTATGAAAGGTCTAATACCCACCTAAGAAAGCAGAAAAGACTCCACGGTTTTCTTCCTTCTCCTCCTCTTCCTCTCTGCAAACCCCACTTTCTTTTTAGTCCTGATGATGTTCCCTAGTTGGGTCATGAAACGTCTGCAAGAAAACAACGCAACTCAGAGCGCACCAAGGATTTCAGTCTTCCTCCTCCGCCTCCTCTTCTTCCTCCCCACAATCTCCACTCCCTTCTAGCACTGTTGACGTTCCTTAGTTGGATCATGAAACGTCTGGAAGAAAACAAGCAAGCTCAGAGAGCACCAAGGAGCCCACAGTCTTCCTCCTCCTTCCTCCACAAACACCACTCCCTTCTAGCACTGATGATGTTCCCCAGTTGGGTCATGAAACGTCTGCAAGGAAACCCCTGAAGCTCAGAGAGCATCAAGGACTCCACACTTCAAACAGACTCACTCTTAATAGCCCCCACCTTTGTCAAGGGACCATTAAAAATCCTGAGCTAGTCTACTCTACATAACAAAGGTAGGATTACCCTTCTACAGAAACTCACTACATGGCATCTGGGAACTCAACCAAGATTGGGACTCAAAAGACACACAAAACTTATAAAGTTAGCTAAGACCCCCCCTCCCCCCCTGGGAGTCTGACAACCAATCAGAATACATTTCTTACACAGGAACAGGAAACATAGAGGTGGGGGCCGAACAGAGAGTATAAAAACCCCAGGAACTCTCAACAAGCCCCCTTTCCCCCCCTCTTTTTCTTCTCCACCCAACATTTGGAAGCATCTGATGATCCCCCTTTTCTGTTCAGGAGCTCAAGCCACGTAGTTCCTGTCCACCATTAAACCATCTTTCCAAGCAGCCTCCCTGTCTCCAGAGCCTTTTCCCCCACTTGGAACTGAGCCCAGAAGGACATTTTTCTTCCAACACACCTCCAAATATGAATTTTTGATCTTCTCAGCCTCCCCTGCAAAGCACCAAAGCGCTTGCTAAATTATTTAAACCTCTCGGAAACCTTGAAAGGAAAACCCTGAAGCCCGTTCAAAAGACAGATTTGTCAGTTTCACTTCAGACTTCAAGGAGTCTGAACTTAAGTCCAAAGCACCAAAGTGCATCGTATTCGTTCGCTTCCAGCCCCTCCGTGGCAAAAGCTATAGGCAGTCCTTGACTTATGACCACAAGGGAGCCCAGAGTTTTGGTTGCTAAGTGACTTGCCGCATTTCACAAGCTTATTCGCCACCGTTGTTAAGTGGATCCTGCAGCCGTAAAGCTGCTAACATGGTTGTTAAGTGAATCGGGCTTCCCCATGGAATTGGCTCGTCAGACGGTCATGAAAGGGGGATCACGTGACCCCAGGGAAGCTGCAACCGTCATAAGTACATGCCAGTTGCCAAGTGGTTGAATTTGGATCCTGTGACTGCGGGAAAGACGCAACAGTACTTCCCACAAAGAAGAGGGAATCAACCTCTTCTCCAAAGCACCAGAAGGCAGAGCAAAACATAACAGATGGAAACTAATCAAGGAGAGAAGCAACCTAGAACTGAGGAGAAATTTCCTGACAGTGAGAACAATTAACCAGTGGAACAACTTGCCTCCAGAAGCTGTGAATGCTGAAACACTGGAAGTTTTTAAGAAGAGACTGGATAACCAAGTGGTGTAGCTTTTCCTGCCTAAACATGGGGTTGGATTAGAAGACCTCCAAGGTCCTTTCCAATTCTGTTATTCTGTTGTATTCTACTCTGCTCTACTCTCTTCTATTCTATTCTATTCTATTCTATTCTACTCCTACTCTCTTCTATTCCCTTCTACTCTTCTCTTCTTTTCTATTCATTTTATATATTCTATTCTAGTCCTCTTCTCTTCTACTTTCTTCTCTTCTCTTCTACTCCCTTCTACTCTCTTCTCTTCTTTTCTATTCATTTTATATATTCTATTCTAGTCCTCTTCTCTACTACTTTCTTCTCTTCTCTTCTATTCCCTTCTACTCTCTTCTCTTCTACTTATTTTCTATATTCTATTCTTTTTTTTCTTTTTTTTAATTAAAAGAGTTTTATACAAACAAATTTTTCCCCTTTTCACCCCCCCCCCCACCATACAATATAAATCTCATACAGATGCTATGCCCCCCCAACCCCCCCAAGAATTTTCTCATTCAAATATTATACTATACACTTCTATATTCTATTCTATTCTATTCTATTCTCCTCCTCTTCTATTCTATTCTATTCTTCTCCTCTTCTCTTCTGGTGTGAAAGCTGCCAGAAGTCACTTTTTTCAGTGTCATTGTAAGTTCGAACGATCACTAAACAAGCGGTTGTAAATTGAGGGCGTATTCTTGCATTGAAAGGCAAGGATGATGTAAGATTTCCTGCAAAGCTGTGAGGCCATCGTTTGCCAAAGTTAGCTTGAAGTCATGATGCTGAAGTCACTTTCTAGTAAACAAGGTTCTACTAACCTACATTTACCTCTCATTTACTCTGCCCTCAAACTAATTAAGATTACCCGGTGAGACTTTCTTTCCAGGAAGGGAGCTCTGCAGAACTCCACGAGACTTTGTCCAAGTAAACATGTTTTCTCGTCAAACTCTCGGCCATTGTCGTTTATTTCTGGTGCAGCAGAGGCTGTAAAATCTGTTCCTTATCTCCAAGACCAATTAAAATCCAGGACTCGGATTTAAGGAGATTTCCCTTTTGAGTATAATGATGATTTTTGGTAGATCTTGAGACTTATTAAGCCTACTTAATGCTCTGAGAATCTGCCCCAAGAGAAAAAAAGATTACAATATTTGCTAAGTGAGGCTAAAACGTGTGAAGAACAGTTGCAGGAACTGGGTGTGTCTAGTTTAATAGAAAGAAGGACTAGGAGAGACATGGTAGCAGTCTTCCAATATCTCAGGGGCTGCCACAAAGAAGAGGGAGTCAAACTATTCTCCAAGGCACCTGAGGGCAGGACAAGAAGCAATGGGTGGAAACTAATCAAGGAGAGAAGCAACCTGGAATCAGGGTCAACTTGGGAGTAAAGCCACAGGTGGCTGATGAATGGCCCCTCCCATAGGAAATAAAAGAGGAGCGAAAGGGGAGGGGGCTTTTGCAGGAAACCATTCATTCGTTCAGGTCATTAGATTTGTTTCAGGAGTGTGAAGATCTGTCCGTGAACCTCAGAGACTCTTTCCTTGCACAGCACCTCATTTGGAAAATATTCACATGGCAGCTTTCCAAGATAAATAAGGTTTTTAATCTGTTGTCCTGGGATAGCTCCTGGCTCACAGCAGGAGCTCCAACCAGTTTCCAAACCCAAACCACCCACCTGATGAAGATTTTCCCAGGAGACCTAAGAGTATCATGGTTCCTCTATTGCACTATTTCTCAACTTTGGCAACAGCCTCTTAGGCTGGGAGTAAATTAGTGTGTGGGGCATTTTATTTTGTTATTATTTTCTGTCCATCAGCAGAAAGAGTCTCCAAAAGTGGGAGAGAAAAAGACAAAAAATATATAACTGAGGCTATAGAGACAAAACCTGACCGGATAGATCTACTGTTCCTGATTAATTGGGATGAATTTTCTTGCTGGGTAAATGATGATGAATGTTTGAGCTCCCACTGTATGGTGTTTGCTTCCACTTCACTAATTCCTTTCCTTTATTTATTGCCAAGTGTATTTTTCAAGTGGTTCCAAGCAATGATTTGGAAATACCTGAAGCAGAAGGAATTTTCATTGGCAAAGAGTGGCACTCGGCATGCAAGACAGTCCTCGATTTGTGGCCACAATTGAGCTCAAAATTACTGTTGCTAAGCAAGACAGTTGAAATGTTCGGTGGGCGTGTCAGGGGAAGGAGAGTGCAAAATCCCCATTCCCACCCCACTCCTGGGGGCAGCCAGAGATGGTATTTGCTGGTTGGAAACCCGGGAATTGGACTAGAAGACCTCCAATGTCCCTTCCAGCTCTATTCTATTCTATTCTATTCTTTCTCATTCCATTCCATTCCCTGCCTGCCTGCCTGCCTGCCTATTATCTATCTATCATCTATCTATCTATCTATCTATCTATCTATCTATCTATCTATCTATCTATCTATCTATCTATCTATCTATCATCTATCATCTATCTATCTATCTATCTATCTATCTATCATTTATCTATCTATCTATCTATCTATCTATCTATCTATCTATCTATCTATCTATCTATCTATCATCTATCACCTATCTATTTTGAAAAGGGGCCACACTGCGGGGCTGTTGCAAACGCACGCTTCCTCCCACCCCTCTTCCCTGCGGAGTGCCCCCCCTCAGCTTCTGCCAAGGCCAGGATCTTCAACCCCTCCCCCCTCGCCAAAGCTTTCCTCGTGGTCCCCTTTCCTTTGCACCGAGACCGGAGGCCGTCTCCCCCTTCCAGCCCCAGGCGCCTCTGAGCGCCTCCAGCTGGCTTTTGTGTCCTTGTGTATACTGTTGTGTTGTGGCACCTGCCCGCCCATCCCCGCCAGACCGTCGTCTCGCGCCGGGCGGGGGAATCCCGCCTTGACTCAAGGTGGGAATTCCCCCGGGCGGGTGACGTCAGCGCCTTCGTGCCACGCTCGCCTCTTAAGGGGGAAGCGCTGCGGAGCTGCACGGAAGCGGCCGGCCGAGAGTTTGCAAAGTCCCACGGGGGGTTGCAGCGCCTTTCTCCGCCGTAAGTGGCTCCGGGGCATCTGGGCAACCTCCGGGTCTTGGGGAGGGGGTCGCTGGCTGAGTCCTGGGCTCCGGGAGAGGAGAGAAAGCCGTTTCTTCCTGACCCTGGTTTTGCCAGCGAGACCCCGATCTGTCCTGCATGTGGAGGGAGGAGAAAGTTTGCAGCTGGGGGTTGAAAGGAAGAAAAACCTGCTGGTTTTCTTGCGAACGTTTCATGACCCAACTAGGGAACAGCATCAGTGTTAGAAGGGAGTAGGGTTTGCAGAGAGGAAGAGGAAAACTGTGGGCTCCTTGGTGCTCTCTGTGCTGGGCTGTTTTCTTGCAGTAATTTCATGACCCAACTAGGTAACATCATCAGTGCCAGAAGGGAGTAGGGTTTGCAGAGAGGAGGAGGAAGAGAAAAGGAGGAGGAGGAAGACTGTGGGCGCCTTGATGTTATCTGAGCCTGGTGGTTTTCTTGCAGACATTTCATGACCCAACTAGGGAACGTCATCAGTGCCAGAAGGGAGTAGGGTTTGCAGGGAGGAGGAGGAAGAGGAGATCTGTGAGGTCCTTGGTGCTCTCTGTGCTTGGCTGTTTTCTTGCAGACATTTCATGACCCAACTAGGTAACATCATCAGTGCAGAACAGTGCAAGAAAACAACCAAGTTCAGAGAGCAGCAAGGACCCTGGGGGGGGGGGGGGGTGTCTTGAATGGCATGCAACTTTGGATTGAGTTGCAAAAGCGAGCTTTTAAGGAGGAAGTTGATAAAGGCAGAAACTTGGATGGCTCAGCCTTTCACGAGATCTGCAACAATCACTTCTCAGTTTCTTAGCTAGACAGTTTTTTTATTATGCAAAACAATTGCTCTGAGTTCAGCTGAGAGAGAGAGAACAGATACACATACACACAGCTGGCATAAAACTTTTCTTCTTCTCCAATAAAGGTCAATGGGTTAAGCTGGCCCTTGACCAACCTAAAGAGTCAATCAATGCCTTGCGCTTCTGATGCATTAGAGATCACAGTTCACATCATCCCCACCAGGATAACCAGCTAATGGTTATGTTGTGGGGGTGATGTGTCATCATTTAATAAATCCAAGTTGCATTCTTTCTCAAAAGTCTGGAATCAAAGCAGAAGTGACCAGTTCAGTCACCTGCCATATTTCGGTGCACGCATTTTTATCTAACTTTCGCTTCTTATCAAACAAGGTTTGCATATTACGCATTGCAAACTCGAGGCACGCATGCAGGAATACATATGAGTCACTGGCTGTTGTCTCTGGTGCTTCCTCAAAATAGTTGTGGGTCTAGTGTAGCACCTTGGAGTCAAGAGTCACTTCTTCATGGAGTGCTTCTGTGTGGTTTCTACCAACAGTGTGTAAATGAGCTTGAATTTCGGGGTTTGAATTTGGCATGAAGAGATGTTTATTTTTTGCATTCAGAAGTAATGGGTGGAGGATAATTAAACAGAGATCCAAACCTAGAACTAAGGAGGAATTTCCTGACAGTGAGAACAATTAACCAGTGGAACAGCTTGCCACCAGAAGTTGTAGGTGCTCCAACACTGGAGGTTTTAAAGAAGATGTTGGATAGCCATTTGTCTGAAGTGGTGTAGGGTTTCCTGCCTAGGCAGGGGGTTGGACTAGAAGACCTCCAAGGTCCCTTCTGACCGTATTATTCTATGCTCTATATTGGTAAGGCAGGAAAAACACTCCATTCAACTGTGAACTATTCTGAGCAATTTAAGGTTTATGACTATTGTTTGTTTATGCTTCTCTGCTCTGATCACCACTGCTCTCTTGAACTACTATAGCACTTGTCTACGTTCTAGCCAAATGACAAATTCAGCTCTTCACAATTTTATTTTTCTCTCACTTTCTCTCTCCAAAGGTTGGAGCTTCCTGAAATATACAACCGCTCATATCTCGGTGCAGTGATCATTGGGAGAGGAGAAGAGAAGAGAAGAGGAGAGGAGAAGAGAAGAGAAGACAAGGAGGAGAAAAGAGAAGAGAAAGAGAGGAAGGAAGGAAGGAAGAAAAAAGAAGGAAGAAAAGAAGGCCTGAAAAAAGAAATCTGAAAAAGGAACGTAGGAATTTAAAAAAATAATAACAATTTTATAACTTCAAGCTGCTTTCCATAGGAAAATCCTAGAGCTAAACCAAGAAAATAAATAATTACAACTCAGGGGCAGCTTTCTAAAATAAAAGGCTGTCCTTTATTTTTTAAAAAAAGGGGGAGGGAGATGATGGATGGTCACTCTGCCTCTCGGCCACCAATTCCAGCCCTCTTGATTGATCTGTGGCACTTAGGGCCGGAGGCTTCCAATCCAAAGTTGGCGTGTTGCTTAGCCGGGATATCCGACACCATGCGCAGGAAAGACCTCCAAGGGACCATGCTGGGTTTTTTCATCTGCTGCCAGACCCCTGACCACCAAAGGAAGGGCCAAGAGCAGATTGAGGCAGCCTTGAAAGGTTTACATTGCTGTGAGGTGGTGGGTGCCGAAACCTTCGCTGCAGCCTTGTACGCCGTGAAGCAGAAGCTGGACGAAAACGGCGTGGAAAAAATCACCCTCCTGTTGTCCTGGCAGAGAAAATCCTTGGTGAGGACGTACATGGAGCAACTCTTCACCAAACTTTACCAGTATGAGTTGGTAGAGCTGCCAATGGGCTCCAAAGAGCGGCTCTTGAAGAAATCCTTGGAATCGGGGAGCAAAGCAGGACTGCGCGTGGATCCCGAGATGGAAAGGATCCAGGAGGAAATAAGCCAGTTTTTGGGAAGTCTTCCCAGCCTAAAAGGAGATCTCACCATCCTCAAATCTTCATTGATCCCAGGTAACATGGGAAATATTCATTCATTTTGTATCCTGCCTTCATTATTTTTACAAATAACTCAAGATGGTGAACATAGCATGCATTTTTGACAGTTTATTTATTTTATTTATTTATTTGTCAACAAGGAAACGGGTATGAAAACACATGAAAAAAATGGCACAAATAAGCGGATATAAATAAGGGAAATGTAGCCATAAGCACATAAAAGGAGTCCATTTCAATGGGGACAGTAGGACAGGGATGGTAGGATTGCTGGTGGGCTTATGCAGGCCCCCTTTATGGACCTCTTAAGAAATGCATAAGGTCCACGGTAGACACGGTAAAAGGTACAGGGGGGGGGTTAGAGGAACTAACAACAGTTAACAACTAACAACAACAGTTGCAGTGACTTGGGGTCATACGATCTCCTTTTGCAAACTTCGGACAAGTAAAGTCCATGGTTGAAGTCCGATTCACTTAACAACCGTGTGTCTAACTGAACTGCGGTAAATTACTTAACAACTATAAATGGGGCAAAATTCACTTAACAGCTATTTTGCTTAGCAACAGGAATTTTGACCTCAATTGCATTCATAAGTCAAGGATCTGTCTGTTAACTTTTAGCAGGTATTTTTAACGGCTTGTAATATAGGAACAAACAAAAAGAAACATAGGAACCAAATAAGAAAAAAACAGGCCCATGAGCCCAAATGAACAGAGGTGAAAAGAAAAAAAAGAACGTAAGAAAAGAAAAATAAATGTTGAAAAAGATGTACACAAAAGCAAAAAAATCCCATTGTTAACCATCCAGCTAATCCCTTCTAACTCTAAGAGATATTGATCAGATTTTCCATAGCATTGATAACAAGTAAACATGTTTGTTTGTAGAAAGCGAACACCTGACTTTATCGTTTCAAATCAGATACTTTCAGTAAACTTTTTACTATAGCTATAAAGTAAGTCCAAATCTTCATACTTCAGTAAATCCAGATTGAGTTCTCTGTAAGGATATTTTTTTTTAAATGCACCTTAAAATGTAAGAAAACGTATGCTTATGCCCTGAGTATAACTGGATTTTTTTCCCCCCTTTTGTGTTTTAAAACATTTTTTTTAGAACATGTTTTCCTGCATGGATTCACAACGAGAACCGGAGGAATCTCCTATGTCCCAACGCTGAGCTCTTTAAATCTCTTCAGCAGTTCTAAGCGGCGAGACCCACCAGCTGTGGTTAAGGAAAACCTTCGAAGATTATCCCACCCAGCTGGATTCAACCCAGATATGTATCACACCATCAAGGTGAGATCCAGAGGGAGAAAGCTTCCTACGTTAAACTGTGGGGTACTTGGTGCTCCCTCTGCTTGATAATTTTCTTGCAGACGTTTCATGACCCAACTAGGTAATGTCATCAGTGCTGGAGGGGAAGGGTTTGCAGAGAAGGGTGAGAGTACAACTAGGGGGCCTTGGTCCTCTCTGAGCTTGGTGGTTTTCTTGCAGGCATTTCATGACCCAACTAGGGAACATCTTCAGTGCTAAAAAGGAAGGGGGTTTGCAAAGAGGAGGGGGGAGGATGACTGGGGGGTCCTTGGTGCTCTCTGAGCTTGGTGGGTTTCTTGCAGACGTTTCATGACCCAACTATTTAATATCATCAGTGCTAAAAAGGAGTGGGGTGTCTGGAGAAAAGGAGATCTGTGGGGTCCTTTATAGTTTTCTTGCAGGCATTTCATGACCCAGCTAGGGAACATCTTCAGTGCTAGAAAGAACTGTATATAAACAGAGGGTAAATCCCGCTCCCTTCTAGCACTGATGATGTTCCCTTGTTGGGTCATGAAACGTCTACAAGAAACCCACCAAGCTGAGACAGCACCAAGGAGCCCACAATTCCTCTCAACTGGCCCACTAGAAAATGGGATTATTTCCCTGGGATTATTGTTTTTGAGAGTCCTAAGGGGAATATTTGGAACCAAAGAAGGGAATCCAGTCTTTCAGAGGCCCCACTTATTGGGTCTGTCAACAGGTCAACCACGCCAGTGGCGTCTGGGTGATGGGGAAACCCCAGCCGGAGAGCTACGATGGGATCGTAACTAATGAAAGAGGCATCACCGTCGCCGCTCCCGGCGCAGACTGCATTCCTGTTCTCTTTGCTGACCCGGTCAAGAAAGTTTGTGGAGCTGCCCATTCAGGTAACCGAACACCTGTTGTTCTGACCCGGCCCCCAAAGACGACAAACTCTCTGTAGTTAAACAAACGTTCCCTTTATGAGGAGCAGAATCTCTGTCTGTCTGTCTCTGTCTCTCTCTGTCTCCCCCACATCTATTCATCTCCACCCCCTGCCTTTGATCTCCAGAGCTCGGGTGGGGCTTCGCTAGCAGCAGTGGCTCTTCCGTCCCAAGGACCGGCCCATAGATTTCCACTGCTCTCCTCTCCTCTGCCACATCTATTCATCTCCACCCCCTGCCTTTGATCCCCAGAGCTAGGGAGGGGGGCTTCACTAGCAGCGGTGTCTCTTCCGTCCCAAGGACCGGCCCATAGATTTCCACTGCTCTCCTCTCCTCTGCCACATCTATTCATCTCCACCCCCTGCCTTTGATCCCCAGAGTTAGGGTGGGGCTTCGCTAGCAACGGTGGCTCTTCCTTCCCAAGGACCGGCCCATAGATTTCCACTGCTCTCCTCTCCTCTGCCTTCTGTGCATCCTCCCATCAGGCACTGGACCCAGCTGTTTCTCCTCTTCCTCATCAGCCACCTCCAGACCTGGGGGCTCTTGACTCTCCATCTGAGGACTGACAGACGGCCCACTTCTCTCTCTTTCTCTGACAGCTCCATTCCCTCTTCCCCCTCGGAGCTCTCAGGTTGCCTTGATGCTGATCCTAACAAGTATACAGGCAGTCCTCATGTTACGACCACAATGGAGGCCGGAATGGTGGTTGTTAAACGAAACATGTGTGAAGTGGGTTTGCCCCGTTTTGTGACTTTTCTTGCCACCGTTGTTCAGCGAATCATTGCATTTCTGAAATTCGCTTAACACGGTTGTTAAGTGAAACCAGATTCCCCATCGACCTTGCCAGACCAAAGGGCGCAAAAGGGGGTCACGTGACTCCAGCACTGTGCAACCGTCGTAAATATGAGTCAGCTGCCAAGTGTCTGAATTTTAGTCAGGTGACCCTGACGATGCTGCAATGGTCTTAAGGGTGAAAAACTGTCCTAAGTTGCTTTTTTCCGTGCCGTTGTAACTTTGCACAGTCACTAAATGCCCTTGTAACTTTGAACCATCACTAAATGAAACAGTTGTAAGTTGAGGACTAGCTGTGTTTCTTTCAGTAAGCTCTCTCTTTTGCTCTTTGCTAGTTTCTCAGATCTGAAGGGTGCTTTTCCAAAAGACTTCCTGGGGTTTTTTTTTCCCTTTGGAAAGTTCTGACAAACTTTCTTCAGAACTGAAGAAGCTTCTTTGATGAGGAGCAAAACCTCTTCAAGGAAAACAATCAAGAAAGTCCAGTTGCCTTTTGGAAAAAGCACTTTTGGGACAACCATGACCTGGACGACTGAGAATTTCCGTAGACATTCCTCTGAAGATGTTTTGCTTCTCATCCAAGTAGCTTCTTCAGTTCTGAAGAAGAACCGAAGAAGCTTCTTGGATGAGAAGTGAAACCTCTTCAAAGGAAAACCAGAAAGTCCAGTTGCCTCTTGAAAAAGCATCTTTGGGACAACCATGACCTGGAATCATGACCGTAGACACAGTTTCTCAGACATTACGTGAATGCTTCAGTGCTTTGCCGCAAAAAGTGGATTAGGAAATCCCACAGACTGGACAAGGCCTAAACGTTCTCTCCATTTGATAGCCAAGTTATATCCTGGTCTTAAAACAATTGTGAGAAACGCAGGACATGTTTGTTAGGCAGAAGGCAAGAGGAAGGGAATATGAAGAAGTGAAAATAAAAACACGTTTAGGTCAGAAAGACACAGAACGCTTACATGCTCTTTCCAAGCTACGCTGACTTCAGGTAATTGTAGCTTGCAAAAAAAAAAATGTTGTCTTGCTCTGCCCTCTGCTTCTTTGGTTGCTAGGGTGTGAAGATTAATCGCTGATCCCTGTGGTGTTTTGTCACTACTTCCTGGTTCTTTGTGCGGGGAAGTTGGTGGAAGGCTAGCACATTCCGTTCCCCGGATTTTGAAAGGTTGATTGAGTCACTTTGAGCAGTTTAAAATATGCCACTGGGAAAGCAACAGAATAGAAAAGAATCACCACGATGGCCGTTTTTCTGTACAACAATGGCACACACCTAGAGTGCAGCATCCAGTTTTGGTCTCCACACTATAAAAAAAGATATTGAGACTCTAGAAAGAGGGCAGAGAAGAGCAACAAGGATGATTAGGAGACTGGAGGCTAAAACAGACGACGAACGGTTGCAGGAACTGGGCATGGCTGGTCTAGTGAAGAGAAGGACCAGGAGAGACAGGAGAGCAACTTCCAATATTTGAGGGGCTGCCACAGAGAGGAGAAAGGGGTCAACATATTTTCCAAAGCACTTGAAGGCCAGACAAGGAACAATGGATGGAAACTGAAGGAGAGATTCAACCTAGTAATAAGGAGGAGTTTTCTGACAGTGAGAACAATCAACCGATGGAAGAGAAGCTGCCTTCGGAAGTTGTTGGAGCTTCATCACTGGAGGCTTCCAAGAAGAGACTGGACTGCCATCTGTCAGAAATGGTGTAGGGTCTCCTGCTTGGGCAGGGGGTTGGACTAGATGACCTACAAGGTCCCTTCCTGTATCTGTACAGAAAATGAAATTCCAATGCCCCTGGGAAATTCCGAATCCTCCTGATTTTTTTTTCTTTTTAAAGAACGGCGTTAATAGTTTTAAACCTGTGAAATTGGTAAAATCTACAAGATGATGTCGGCTAGTCCTTCAATTAGCAACGAGGGTAGCAAAAAAGACGTAAAATGGGACAAAACTCACTTAACAAACGTTTCCCTTAGCAAGAGAAACATTGCACTCAATTGTGGCTGTGACTTTTTTGCCACCTTTGTTAAGTGAATCACTGCAGTCATAAATATGAGTCAGTCGCGAAATGTCTGGATTTTGATCACATGACCACGGGGATTTTGCAACTGTCCTAAGTCACTTTTGGGGGGTGCATTGTAACTTTGAACGGTCACTAAATGAACCGTTGTAAGTTGAGGACTACCTCTCTTAAGAAATTTTGGCTAGTTCTTTGCATAGTACGGATAGTCCTTCAGTTAGGTCTGCACTTGGGATCACAATTTCTGTGGCTTCGTGAAGTTGTGCTTGATTGTGCGTCCGTTGCTAAGGGAATCACGGCAAGTTGTTCAGTGAATCATAAGTCATTAAGCGAATCCAGCTCTTCTTCCCCCACTCCCGCCCCCAATTTTATTTTTCAAAAACCGGCTTCGAAAACCGACAATGTGGAACAATGTCACCTATGGTCTGACCTATGCACAGTACACAAAATTGTCTGCTACCGCGTCCTATCTGTCAACGACTACTTCAGCTTCAACAGCCATAACACACGGGCAAACAATAGATACAAACTCAAGATAAACCGTTCCAAACTCGATTGCAGAAAATACGACTTCAGCAACAGAGGGGTCAACGCCTGGAATGCTCTACCTGACCCCATTGTTACATCCTCAACTCCCCACAGCTTCAACCTTAAATTATCTACTGTGGACCTCACCCCATTCCCAAGAGGTCCGTAAAGGGGGCTTGCATAAGCTCACCAGGGTGCCTTCCGTCCCTGTCCTTCTGTCCCCATTTATTTCATTTCTTTGTTCATGTCCATGTTTATATTTACATCTGCTATCTTGTACATGTTTGACAAACTAATTTTTTTTTTAAAGGTTGCAAATGGTGGATCCATCACCTTGGTTCTCGGGACGTTGCAAATATAAAGTACATGCCACAAATTTTATACACTAATTTTGATCACATGATCACCATAGGAACCCTGCAACAGTTGTCATTGCAAAGACTTTTTTTTCTCTCCTTCCACATTTCTGTCGTATACAGTTTGGGATTTGCATTGCTATTTTGCACCCTCCTGCATTTAAATCCTAAAAGAACAAGTTACCTTACTGTTTTTCGTCTGTGTTGCAGGCTGGCAAGGCACCTTACTAGGGGTTTCTATGGCTGTAGTTGACGCTATGGTAAGAGAGTACGCTTCTGACGTCAAGGACATCCTCGTAGTTCTTGGGCCGTCTGTGGGGCCCTGTTGCTTTACGCTACCCAAGCAATCCGCAAAAGATTTTTACAAGATTGATCCAACCTGCGTAAGATGTTTTGAATCACCCAACCCGTACATTGATATTCGGAGAGCAACACGGTAAGTTTGGCCCTGGGGAGACTTTAGAATAAAAGATTAGAAGAGTCGGATGGGAGCCTAGAGGTCTTCTAGTCCAACCCCCTGCTCAATAAGGAGACCCTATTCCATTCCAGACAAATGGCTGTCCTGTCTCACCTTAAAAACCTCCAGTTGATGGAGCACTCACTACTTCTGGAGGCAAACAGTTCCACTGGTTAATAGTTCTCATGGTCATGAAATTCCTTCCTTCCTTCCTTCCTTCCCCCCCCCACTCTCTGCTTCTCCATTGCTTTCCTTCTGCTTCCTTCCCTCTCCCCTCTTTGTTTCCTTTCTTTCCTTCTCTCCTTCCTTCCTCCTGTTCCATTCTGTTCCCTTCTCTCCTTCCTTCCTTCCTTCCTTTTAACAGAATTGGAAGGGACCTTGGAGGTCTTCTAATCCAACCACATGCTTCAGCAAGAGACCTTAAACCAGTGATGGCTAACCATTTTGTTGTTGGATGCCAAAAATGCGAGCGGGCGCACACAATAGCGGGCGCACATGCCAGCACCCATAATGCAAAGTGCCCCCCCCACATGCGCATGCATGCACAAACCCCCACCCTCCAGTGCCAACCTGCTCTCCTGCAAGCTGAGCTTGGTATTTCCATTTTCATCCTCCCCGGGCTCCAGGAAAGCCTCCGAAACTTGGGGAGGGCAAAAAATGGGCCCAAAGGGCCTATCAGAAGGCCAAAAATCAGTTGCCGGCAGATATGGCTCCGTGTGCCACCTGTGGCATGTATGCCATGCACCTGTTCGCCATCATGGCCTTAAACCATTCCAGACAAATGTGTGTTCCGCCTCTTGTTGAAAACCTCCAGTGTTGGAGCACTTACAACTTCCAGTGGTAAACAGTTCCACTGGTTAATTGTTCCATCAGTAAATTTCTCCTTAGTTCAAGGTTGCTTCTCTCCTTGGTTAGTTTCCACCCATTGCTTCTTGTCCTGCCTTCGGGTGCTTTGGAGACTAGATTAACGCCTTCCTCTCTGTGGCAGTCCCTCAAATTTGGGAAGACTGCTCTGCTCTAAAAGAACATTAATTGCACTAAGTAATACCTGAATCCTTCATGCCCTTGTGTATGATTTTTCTCTCTTTCTTTAATGCGCCATTTTCCTTGTAGTGCTCTTAATGTAACTTTAGAGACCTCAGATGTTAGGAATTGGGAGGCTCTGAAAATGTAGACAACTCTGAAGGTTCTAAATATCAAAGATAAGCACAACCACAATTCTTGCTAGAAATGTTGATTATCCATTTTCCCCAGCTGGGAAAATCCCCAGTGCTGTTTCATCCTATATTTTTTTGCGGTGACTAATACCTGCAACATAACATTTTCTCTTGTTTTCTTCCCACGCAACAGAGTTCTCCTAGAAGCTGGAGGCATCCAACCCAGGAACATTCAAGACGACTCCATAACAGACCCAGAGCAAAACCTCACTCTTTGCACATCCTGTCATCCCGACAAGTTCTACTCACATGTTCGAGACGGAGAAAACTTTGGCACTCAAATTGGCTTCATCTCTATTAAGAACTGAAGATTACATCCTAAACCAAGGGAACTTTGGATGAAGGCTGATTAACTTTCCTTACTAGTGACAGTTATAGTTTCCAACCAATTTCTTAAACTGTTTGCAACCAACAATTTGGGTGTGGCTAGTGAAAAGAGGGTGCAGGGGAGACATGATAGCAGGGTTCTAGTATTTGTGGGGCTGCCATAAAGAAGAGGGGGTCAACCTATTATAGGCAGGACAAGAAGAAACGGATGGAAACTAACCAAGGAGAGAAGCAACCTAGAACTAAGGAGAAATTTCCTGACAGAACAATTCATCAGTGGAACAACTTGTCACCAGAAGTTGTGGGTGCTCCATCATCACTGGAGATTTTAAGAGACTGGGCAACCATTTGAAAAAGTATAAGGTCTCCTGCTTGAGCAGGGGTTGGACTAGAAGACCTCCAAGTTCTCTTCCTGTTCTATTTTGACCTTCAAATGCTTCTGCTGAATCTTTTGTTCCATAATTCAATGAGGATTTATTTTGCCAAAAAAGGAACAAAATGACCAAAATACCTCCCCATCAACCAGTGACGTGCAGTCAGGTGAGGCAAGTGAGGCACAGCCTCACCACTCTCATCATGAAAAAAAAAGGAAAAGGAAAAAGCTGAGCTAGTTGCTGCCTCACTGTGGATGACTCTGCTTAACCTCACTGGTGCTCTCCCTCCCCAAGTGTAGTGACTTCCTCCCCAGGCCCCCATTCATTTCTCTCTCACACACACACACTGCTGGATAAAACTATATAAAAATCTAGCCCAGCTTCACTGATTACAAGTTTGAAAAGGCAACGTGGCTCCACCTGCAATCAAACTACACTTGGGGAGGGAGAGCACAAGCGAGCACTGAGGAGACCACAGGAGGAGGCACTTCCCCCCAGCCTCTTTCTTTTGGAAGGCTCGGCTCGGCTCCCCTCCGGCTTCTCTGCCTCTCCTCTCACCCCAGCCTGCCAGCAGGAGGTGGTGGGTGGGCTTTATTGTGTTCCAGGCATTTCCCACCCAGACAGCAGGCTGCATTTGCAGTGGTGGAGGTGTTTGGGAAAGGCAGCAGGGGAATGGGGGGAGGGATGGCAGAGGAGCTGCTTTCAAGCCACTGGAAAAGATATCCAATCCAACTTTTGTGTGTGGAGGGGTTTGTTTGAGAGTGAGTGAGAGAGGGAAGGGGTAGGAGAGATAGTCCAATCCAACTTCTGTGTGTGTGTGTGTGTGTGTTTGAGAGAGGGGGAGGAAGGGAGAGAGGGAGGAAGGAGGGGAAGGAGAAGAAAAAGAAAGAAGGAGCAAAGGAGAAAAACAAATGCTGTCGCTTTAAATTGGAACTGAGCATGCCTGGCTGTGGAATTCTGGGAGTTGAAGTCCACAAGTCTAAAAATATTTGAAACCCAGCACTGTGTCAGTGCCTCACCAATCATAAACCTCACCGCACGTCACTGCATCAGCTACCAACACACCTAGATGAGCAGAGTTTAACACCAAAGTTAACATCAGACCAACAATCAGGAAGTAAACAATACCCCACTCAAAGAATTGACAAACAAGTTAACAGTAAACAGCCCAACCAAATAGCTACCAAGACCACTCGCACCAACAATGGCAGTGAAAACCACTAGAATATAAATTGAGAGCATACCCCACTCTCCACTAGCACTGATGATGTTACCTAGTTGGGTAGTGGAACGTCTTGAAGAACATTTCAAGCTCAGAGACCACTAAGCACCTCCCAAAATTATATTTCTGCATGTTCTAATCAATGCTTTTTTTCAGACTGAAAGTTATACCTGAGTTTTGTGGCCCTCACGATCAACGTTTGATCAGAATAATAGTGATTATTTCATTTCGTTTCATTCTTTTAAATAAAATAATGATCTTACTAACACATTCAACTCAAGCTTGTGCATTTCTTCAACCTTTTGGAATGGCAAGACAGTGTTCTGACCGAGGCTTCCCAAGAGCCTGAAGCAAACTCCTTGTCCCAACAAAAACCCCTTTTACTAATTCTGCTCATTCCCATCCAGCAAAGTCTTTTAAGGGAGGATTTACAGTCACAGACCTTCTCTGGCTTGGAGAGCTGCAAAACTTGGCAAGGAGTCTCAGAGAGTCATGAACAAATTAAGCGAACTACAGTATTTGTCTCCTGCAAACTCCACTCCCCTTTCGCTCCTCTTTAATCCCTATGGGAGGGGCCATTTACCGTCCACCTGTGACTTTACTCCCAAGTCAACCCTGGTTCCATAGCTCTTCCCTTCTCCGGGAAGCTCTGTGCATGCATACATCAGGAACAGGCTCCAGCTGTTCTTCTGCTTCACTGATGTCTGACTCCAAAGGCAGCTGATAACTGGCATATGGCTCTGGCCCCCTCTCTGCCTCCGACACAGAGCCCTCCTCAGAGCCTCCCCCAGACTCCAGGACAGGCCCAGGTTCCTCCCCAACCTCCTCACTGTCTTGAGTCTGCTGCCAGCTCCAATAGCTGCTGGCAGGCCAGAACACAGAGATGGGCAGTTTTCTTGAATTTGAGGAACTATCCTTTTTTTTACCTGTAGCTTAATTTTAATGACATTTTTAATTTTAAGCATCTTTGCTCCTGTATATTCCATCTTTGCTTTGTCTTCCTTCCCTTGTTTTTTTTTTAACTATCTAGCCTGCTCATCCTCTCTGCTTGACCGTGTTTTGGTCTCCTGGGTGTGGCCGTTAATGCAGAGGGTCTATTTAGGTGGTTTTTTCCCCTGACCATTCAGTTCCAGACCCCATTCACTGGGTGGCACTGTGTAGTTAAAAATGCCGTTTAAACCCACTTGCAAGCCTATTTTGCAGCATTTTAAAAGCATTTTGGGGGCTGTGTAATTCTGCAGCTTTGTTCCAGAGCGATGTTTTTATCAGCTGAGGGGGGGAAATGCAGTTCTTATTTATATACAATTTGGAATTTCATCAGCTCAGTGGATCAATACGCTACGCTATGCAAATATAATCACGAATTCTATTCCTTTGTGCCAGATTAAAGGGAAGGAAGAGTTGTTGACCTTGTCTGCCTCGGCATTTTCTATTAACTACCTAAATCCAATATAATCAGGGGGAAAATATATGAATTGATCATGAGCAAAAGCTCCTTAACAGGAAATAACTCCTTAACAGTTTCCCCCCCACTTCCTCTCTTTGTCCTCCCGCAATATTCTGCCACTAGAGGGTCCGTTCTTGGTGGAAAGGCTTGGTTTTTCACAGTGGAAGGCAAAATGACGGACATCATAATTAACTTAATTGTTTAATAAATTTTCATCTCTGCTCTGCAGGAGTTAGGAATGTGACTCTTGTTGCTTGAAGCAGGTTGCTCAAGAATTCATAACTTAAGATTCCTAACTGCAGGGAGGTTTCCCAACCTTGGCAATTTTAAGATGTGTGGATCTCAACTCCCGTATTTATCCTCGTGGCCTTCAGGTTGGTCATTTTTGATGGTCCTGGGAAGCTCATCCCAGCTTCTACCTTGATGCAAAAATCTTTCTGCTGTTAAGTGAATCACTGCAGGCCATAAGTTAGTGAACGATTGTTAAGTGAATCTGGCTTCTCCATTGATTTCACTGGTCAAAAGGTTGCAAGAGCAGATCAAGTGACCCCCGGGATTCTGTAACCGACCTAAGTACATGCCAGTTGCCAAGCCTCTGAATTTTGAACACCTGACCATGGAGACGTCACAATGGCGCTAAGTGTGAAAAAATGGTCCTAAGTTACTTTTTTCAGTACTGTCGTAACTGCGAACCGTCCCTAAATGGACTGTTGTAAGTGGAAGATCATAATTCCACCCAATGGCTACATATCATTCCATGTATTGGGGAGATGTTTAAAACGCCCAAAGTGAAGTTCTCCACCTACTGCCAAAGTCTGCACCTGTCAGCAAAACCAAAACACAAAGGGGCCACTGCGGTATCCAGGACATTTTTCCACCCAGGTTGATTGTTAGTACCAAGATAAAGATTGGAAAATACATGTTAAGGGAAGCTGACCCAGAAGACCTGTAGATAAAGCAATGTGGGTTTTTTCTCTCCAAGTTGTACAACAGAGGTCCACAAACTTGGCAACTTTAAGACGTGTTGACTTCAACTCCCAGAATTCTCCAGCCAACAGAACTTGGCAACTTTAAGACGTGTGGACTTCAACTCCCAGAATTCTCCAGCTGGAGAATTCTGGGAGTTGAAATCCACACGTCTTAAATTTGCCAAGTTTGGAGACCTCTATTGTACAGTATTAATCTTCGGTGTTTTCCAAATCCTTTTAATTCCCTGGCGTCTATCAAAAGGGGCGGGTCGCTTGCCTCAAATATCAGCAGGGTTTTATTCCCTGGGAAAGCCCCAAGCGCCTTTGCTTTCACAAAGGAAATCTTTTTGTTCTCCATCGGTGGGTTTTCCCACAAGCGCTCCTCTTTCAGCCACAACAGCAGGCAACGAAACCAAACGAAAGCCAGACTTGTTGAAACGTCTTTGCGATGGATGTTGTTGTGTTTAGTTTCCTAAGTAGGGCTTATGTGGATCGCTTATTTGGTACGCGATGACTTTCACTGTGTTGAATCTTATGCTTTAGGGTGAAAGTGTTTTTATGATGACTGAGATCATGATTTATAGCTTTTGTGTACACTGAGAGCTTCTGCTCCAAAGGCAAATTCCTTCTGTGTCCAATCACACTTGGCCAATAAAGAATTCTAATTCTATTCTGTTTTATTCTATTCTATTCTATTGTACTCTACTCTACGCTACTCTAATTCTATTCTATTCTATTCTGTTCTACCATCTATTCTGTAATTCTATTCTAGTCTAATCCATTCCATTCCATCCATCATCTAATTTCTATTCTATTCTATTCTATTCTATTCTACTCTATGCTACGTTACTCTACTCTTATTCTATTCTATTCTACATTCTATTCTGTAATTCTCTTCTCTTCTATTCTCTTCCATTCCATTCCATTCCTTCTATTCTATTCTATTCTATTCTACATTCTATTCTGTAATTCTCTTCTATTCTATTCTATTCCATTCCATTCCATCCATCATCTAATTTCTATTCTAGTCTACTCTACTCTACGCTACGCTACGCTACGCTACGCTACTCTACTCTAATTCTATTCTGTTCTATTCTATTCTACATTCTATTCTGTAATTCTCTTCCATTCCATTCTATTCTATTCTCCTCTCCTCTTCTCTTCTCAATAGGTGGGTGCCAGACGGATGGCCTAGTGCAATAACAGCTGACCTTTGTTGTTGGGTACCAAAAGTGTGACTGCATGTGTGCGATAGCGCGCCTGCATGCTGGAACCCATAATGCAAAACGTGCTCCCACATGTGTGCACAACCCACCCCACATGCGCCACACACCTTGCCTCCAAGCTGAGCTTCGTATTCCCTCCGGGGGAAGGCCATTTTCACCCTTCCCAGGCTTCAAGAAAGCCTCTGGAACTTGGGGAAGACAAAAACAGCCTCCCACGGCCCTCTGGAAGGCCGGAAAACAGCTGGCTGGTGTGCGCATCCCTCTGAGAGTCACTGAGACTACTTGGACAGAAAAACAGATAAACCTCCAAGTGGCCTCAATGACTCTCAGAGGGAGCGCTAACGACCAGATGACTGCAGGGAATATAAATCCTTCCATTCTCCACCGTTCAGTCAGAATTGAAGAAGCTTCTTGGATGAGAAGTGAAAGATCTTTAAAGCAAAACAAAGGAAGTCCTTGGCCTCTGGAAAAAACACCTTTGGGACAACCATGACCTGGAGGACTGAGAATCACCATATACATCCCTTTGAAAATGTTTTGCTTCACCCGTTAGTCAGAACTGAAGAAGCTTCTTGGATGAGAAGCGAAACCTCTTCAAGAAAAAAAACCCCAATAAAGTCCAACTGCCTTTTGGAAAAAGGACCTTTGGGACAAGTCCAGTGGTGGGATGTAGTGGGGAATGCTAGTTATCCTTGATGCAAAAGATTTTGTAGTGTTAATCCTACTAAGGACGGAGATAAGGAAATAGTTGAAAGCAGCTTTGGCTTCAATGTGTGTCTCGCACACGGAATCGGAAGAGCTTGGATCATACCGTTGTGCCCGCCATCTTGACACCCCACACTCTTTGCCCTCTTCTTAATTATTTTCAACAGGCAGAGGTTTTTCAGAGATTTGCTTATTTCCCCTGGACATCCGTGAGCTTGTGGAAGTGAGAATTATAACAGCTGGAGATGTTTTTCAAAGCCCTTTGGCAGGTTCTGTTTTCCCCCAAACCAGCATGCAAACAGAGTTAGAAGTGTGCGTAATTTGGATATTGGTGTATTTTTATCCCTGAGGAGAGCAGAAAATACTCAACAAGCAGCGTCACCAGTTTTTATGGACAGAATTGTCCCCCAAAAGTTCCATGCTTTTAGCACAGAAGGGGTCGTCTTCTTAACCTCTTCACATAACTTCATATATTTTTTTTGTCTTTTAATGAGCCCATAACTATTCTATTCTGTTCTGTTCTTTTCTGTTCTACTCTACTCTACTCTACAGGTATTCTGTTACGTTCTATTCTTTTCTGTTCTGTTCTGTTGTACTCTACATTCTATTCTATTCTATTCTACATTCCAATATCTCATCTCATCTCTTCCCTTCCCTTCTCCATATTCTGTTCTGTTCTGTTCTATTCCTTATTCTGCTCTACTCTACTCTATTCTATCTTATTCTTTTCTATTCTATTCTACATTCCAATATCTCATGTCATCTCTTCCCTTCCCTTCTCCATGTTCTGTTCTGTTCTGTTCTGTTCTGCTCTACTCTACATTCTATTCTCTTCTGTTCTATTCCTTATTCTACTCTACTCTATTCTATTTTATTCTTTTCTATTCTTTTCTATTCTATTCTATTCTACATTCCAATATCTCATCTCATCTCTTCCCTTCCCTTCTCCATATTCTGTTCTGTTCTGTTCTACTGTACTCTACTCTACTCTACATTCCATTCTATTCTATTCCTTATTCTATTCTATTCCTTATTCTATTCTACATTCCAATATTTCATCTCATCTCTTCTTTTCCCTTCCCGATATTCTATTCTATTCTATTCTATTCTGTTCTAATGTACTAGATAGCAGATCTTGATGCGTGCCTACCGCCCCTGTCCTGCTGTCTCCATTTATTCATTTTCTTTCAGTTCTTTCGATCAGATAATGCAAAAAGTATTCCTGGGTATTTTTACATCCCGTGCTTCCGTGTAAATCTCACAGAGAAGGAAAGAAGCTGGACGCCTGTTTCTCCAGATCAAACTTTACGCCACGTTACACACAGATTAAAGAAAAGACAAGTTAAACTCTCACGGGCAAATTACATCTTTCAGATGCCGTGTGTGAACTGGCCAGAGCCTGGAAAAACTCAAGCTGGCTTCTGTCACCACGGATTTGTTCTGAACCAGACTTGCTGGGCTGAAAGCTTTGATCTGTTTCACAGAATCATTGTCAGTCCTTGGCAGAGGTCTCATTCACTGTGTCTCTGCCTCCCCCCTCCCCCAAGAAATATTTCCCACCATTTGTTCCAGTTCAAAGCAATCAGATATTATTTTTCTCACTCGTCGTCCCAAATCAAGGAAAGCTCAGGAGCTGCTCCTTCACCATTTCTTTCACGTATGAAAAAGAGTGTATTATTATTATTATTATTATTATTATTATTATTATTATTATTATTATTATTATTATTATTATTATTATCATCATCATCATCATCATCATCATCAATCCCTCCCCACTCCTGGGGAAGGATACTGCAAAATCTCTATTCCTTCCCCACTCCTGGGGAAGGATAATGCAAAATCCCCATTCCCTCCCCACTCCTGGGGAAGGATACTGAAAAATCCCCATTCCCTCCCCACTCCTGGGGAAGGATACTGAAAAATCCCCATTCCCTCCCCACTCCTGGGGAAGGATATTGCAAAATCTCCATTCCCTCCCCACTCCAGGGGAAGGATACTGTAAAATACCCATTCCCTCCCACTCCTGGGGAAGGATACTGCAAAATCTCTATTCCTTCCCCACTCTGGAGCCAGCCGAAGTGGCATTTTCCAGTTCTCTGAACTACTCAAAATTTCCACTACCAGTTCTCCAGAGCCTCTCAGAACCTGCTGGATTTCACCCTGGAACTGTCAGAATTGAACACCTGGCCAGCTCAGGAATTCTGGAAATTGAAGTCCACACAAGTCAATAAGGGGCCACAACGCAAGGCTATGAAGGCAACAACCAGCAGCAACTTACTAGAAGCCAGCACGGTTTGTCAAGAACAAATCTTGGCAGACTAAAGGTCTCATTTAGTAATTTCCTTCGATGGTGGGAAGCCGCCTTCCTGCCAAGCGCTCAGCCAGCTACCCACTGACATCCTGATTAGATGGCTTATTGAGTATGGAGCAGACGGCATGACTACTCTGACATGGGACAGGACACTTCCAGTTTCCAGACAAGATGGAACTAACTCACGGCAAGACTGTAGAGAGTCCTGGACTTACGGCCATTCACTTCGTGACCATTCAGTAAAATTTGGGATTTGTGACTGTTTCTCTCACGATTAGTGCCACTAAGAGAAGGGGCGTGGGAGTTAGGGTTTGTGGGAGCAGCTTCTGCAAGGCCATTCCGCATTCCATGTGGGGAGCATGGAGCATGTTCCCACCCCCTTTCCCATCCCAGGAAATGGTAGGGACCAGCTGCACATGCGTTGGGGCTTCTTTTCAGGGGAGGTCTTGTTTTTGGGAAAACAAGGTAGCAACAGGAATTTTGGTCTCCATTGTCATCGTAAGTCGAGGATTTGCCTGTGTTACCGGTAGTCCTTCTTTTCTCTAGACTAGCCAAAACCAAGGATCTTGACAAACTTGAACATTGGGCACTATCTAACAAAACAAAATTCAGTGGTGACAAAAGTCAGGTTCTACTTTTAGGCAACAAAAACAAAATGCACAGGTGCAGTATAGGTGGTACCGTGCTCAACAGTAGTAACTGTGAAAGGGATCTTGGAGTCCTAGTGGACAACCATTTAAATAGGAGCCAGCCGTGGGCAGCAGCTGCCAAAAAAGCCAACACAGTTCTAGGCTGCATCAACAGAGGGAGAGAATCAAGATCACATGAAGTGTTAATACCACTTTATAATGCCTTGGTAAGGCCACACTTGGAATCCATCATTCAGTTCTGGTCGCCACGATGTAGAAAAGATGTGGAAAGAGTGCAGAGAAGAGCAACGAAGAGGATTAGGGGACTGGAGATTGAAACATACGAAGAACGGTTGCAGGAACTGGGTATGTCTAGTTTAATGAAAAGAAGGACTAGGGGAGACATGATAGCAGTCTTCCAATATCTCAGGGGCTGCCCCAAAGAAGAAGCGGGTCAAACTATTCTCCAAAGCACCTGAGGGTAGAACAAGAAGCAATGGGTGGAAACTAACCAAGGAGAGAAGCAACTTAGAACTGAGGAGAAACTTCCTGACAGTTAGAACAATTAATCAGTGGAACAGAATTTGCCTCCAGAAGTTGTGAATGCTCCACCTTCTTTAAGAAGATGTTGGATAGCCATTTGTCTGAAACGGTATAGGGTTTCCTCCCTAGGCAGGGGGTTGGACTAGAAGACCTCCAAGGTCCCTTCCCACTGTGCTATTGTATAGTATCAAATCCTGCAGCCGTTCTTTGTATGTTTTAGTCTCCAGGCCTTTGGTCATCTTAGTTGCTCTTCTTCCAATGTCTCAACATCTGTAATGTGTGGTGCAGATCTTAATTTTAATTTTATCTTTATTACCAAAAAGAAATGCTGAGATACATTTGAGCCCATCTTCCCCATTTCTAGTGACCTTGGACAGAAGCTAAGATGGGTTGCTACCGGTTCGGCCCGGATCGGGTGAACCGCTAGTAGTGGCGGTGGGAGGCTCTGCCCACCCACCAGGATGCTTCTGCGCATGGGCAGAAGCGTCACGAATGTGCGAGCACGCCCTAACCGGTAGCAAAAAAAATGGCAGCCCACCACTGGACAGAAGTCCTCCTTGGCTCCAGCCCCAGGGACCAAGGGAGGAGGGGGAGCAGGGAGGAAATTAAGGGGGTGAAGATGTTAGTTTTTCTTCCCCTTCCTCCGATTGTCCTTTCTACCCAGACTCTACAACGGAGACGAGGAATCTCCCCTGTTCTCCATCTCCAAAGCTGCCTTTGAGAAGACAGGAGGTTTGCTCTCTTTTTTTCTGCTCAACACGTCCTGAGTTCAAAGGCGGAATCTGGCACAAAATGTTGGCCGCCTGCACAGCTGTGTCCGAGCAGCAAGCCTGGAAGCCCCCATCCAGACTTTGAAACGTGCAGTTTCTAAACCACAATGTTCCTAGGGGTTCTTTGCAAGAATAGAAACAAACAATTGAAGCCTTTTTCATTTCATTGACGGGGGTGGGGGGAAAGGGAGGGGGGGAGAACTGTCAAACGATTTCAGCAGGTTTCTCTGGAACATTTTGAGCGGAGCTGTTTCGTCCCAGCTCGAAATGAGACTGATTTATTATTTATTTCTATTTTTATTTATTTCTATGTCTCCTTTATTTTCATTTATTTTTTAATAACTCAAGTGGGTGGATGCAACACAACACCTCCTAACTTTCCTGCAACAGCAACAACCCACCTGTGATGTGGGTGGATTAGATTGGATTAGATTAGATTAGATCAACAGAGTTGGAAGGGACCTTGTAGGTCATCTAGTCCAACCCCCTGCCCAAGCAGGAGACCCTACACCATTTCTGACAGATGGCAGTCCAGTCTCTTCTTGAAAGTCTCCAGTGCTGAAGCTCCCACAACTTCCAAAGGCAACTTCTGTTCCATGGGTTGATGGTTCTCACTGTCAGGAAAATTCTCCTTATTTCCAGGTTGAATCTGTCCTTGTTCAGTTTCCATCCATTATTCCCTGTCTGGCTTTCAGGTGCCTTGGATAATAGGTTGACCCCCTCCTCTCTGTGGCAGCCCCTCAAATATTGGAAGACTGCTCTCATGCCCCCCATAGTCCTTCTTTTCTCTAGACTAGATTTAACCCAATTCCTGCAACCGGTCTTCATATTTTTTCGCCTCCAGGCCCCTAATCATGTTCTCTGCGCTCAGATAACTGATTAACAGAGTTGGAAGGGACCTTGTAGGTCATCTAGTCCAACCTCTGCCCAAGCAGGAGACCCTACACCATTTCTGACAGATGGCCGTCCAGTCTCTTCTTGAAAGTTTCCAGGGATGAAGATCCACAACGTCTGAAGGCAACTTCTGTCCCATTCGATTGATTGTTCTCATTGCCAGAAAATTTCTCCTTATTTCCAGGTTGACTCTCTCCTTGATCAGTTTCCATCCATTATTCCTTGTCTGGCCTTCAAGTGCTTTGGGAAACAGCTTGACTCCCTCTTCTTTGTGGCAACTCCTCAAATAAGGGAAGACTGCTATCATGTCTCCCCTGGTCCTTCTCTTCACTAGACCAGCCATGCCCAGTTCCTGCAACCGTTCTTCATATGTTTTATCCTCCAGTCCCCTAATCATCCTGGTTGCTCTTCTCTGCACTCTTTCTAGAGTCTCCACATCTTTTTTATAGTGTGGGGACCAAAACTGGATGCAGTTGGACTGAGAAAGACTCCTTGTAGTAATTTCACATAATCCTAGAGATGGAAGAATAAATGGATGTCCAACCTCCAGAGATGGAGTTTAAGAAATATTGAAAATACACCATTGTGGGAAGCTGAATGTTAGATATTAACATATATTGCAGCAAGTCTCCTCTCAGGTCCGCCGCTAGGGCGGGAAACAGGTATCACTCTGATTGGTCGAGAGGCGTACCCGATTCCTACAAAAGGGGAACCCTCAGACCACAGAGCAAGCTGGATCACTACTACTACTAATAAAGAGCTGTTAAGTCACTACGTGTCCGGAGTCTGTTCTCTCGTTACCCCAACTTAACACTGAACACTGCAAAGGGAAGCAGGAGGAGGATCCAACCAGTTTAAGAAATTTATAACGTGAGATCGAAAACTGATCACTCTTTCCCTCTTACGTTAATTTGAAGGTCCACCTCTGATGTAAACCTCGGTTTCTGTTGAAGAACTGGGCTGGTACCATCCAAGTTTACTATTTTTAGACGTAAGACGCAAGAAAGCAAAGGCACCCAGTGATTTTGCAGCGCAGGGAAAGGAAATGATAGTCCTATCGTTCTAATTCGAATTCTTTTGTAAGTTATTTTCCTCTGGGAAGCTTGTAATTTTCTCCTGCAGCTCCCTCAGTGGATAATTCTTAATCAAAATGGATGATCAGAGGCATACGGTTCTCAGAGCTTTAATTGCTTTTTAGTAGCCTGTTTTGCAGCTGTTTGAGACACGCAACCTATCTTTTAGAGTCCAACTAGACATTTTGTCTAGATTAGATCTTTATTATCTCACGTTTGATGTTCATGGTAGGAACCAAGATCAATAATTCGTTTTTTTACCCTTTCCCAGATGCAGCCAAAATATCTTCATTATCCTTTCATTGGCTCACCAAAATCCACTGCAGATATTTGCAGCGGTGAAAGGCAAAGAAACTGGCCTATAAAACAAGGACTTTTTTTTCAGGCTTTCAGGTAAAATTCCTCAAATTGCAACTGGACTCTAAAACAAGGAGCCGAAGGTGCTTGAACTGAAGAAGCTTCTTGGGTGAGAAGCGAAACCTCTTCAAAGAAAAAACCAAGAAAGTCCAGTTACCTCTTGAAAAAAAGCAGCTTTGGGACAACCGTGACCTGGAGGACTGATAATCTCCACAGACATTAAACGAGGACATTTTTGGAGTCTTTGAGGTAAAATTCCCCAAATCACACCAAGAAATGGAAGGATGTGCACAGCTGCTAGAAAATCTCATAAGATGTTTTAGAGAAAGAAAGTTTATTTATTTCCTCAAATATGTCTGCCTTCTTTTTTTGGATCAATGGGCTAAGATGGAAGGATTTAGCTGTCGTTGGCTGAGGAGAATCATATTTGGTTCATATTTATTGACAAGAAGTCTAGTTTAAGAAGTTGAACATTTTTCCACAGGTAAACAGTACCTGTCATATAAACTACATCTTCTGCGTTGAATTACTGATCAGAATACCCATATATTGTCGCTTGTAGAAGATGTAAGAGAGTTCAATGAAAAGTACCGTAATATTTCTGTACCCATAACTTTAGTTTAAACTAGCTGATATCCCGGCATTGCCCGGATATTTATTTACTCTAACCCTGTATCAGACAGGTAAAGGAACGCATTATATCTATACTGTCAAGTCAAAGTAATGCTGGAATACAAACACACAGAGAGACAGACACACAAACAGAGACACACGCACACATGAACTTGAATCCAAAATGCACACTATCACTGTCAAAAGTACTGTGATTTGGCACTAGAGATACAATAATTCCTTTTCATTTCAGCAGCCCAGGCGTTCCAGAGTTATGCTGGAACACATCACACATAAACACACACACACACACACGCCCCGAGGGGTGTTAGGGGTGTCTTACCCCCACAGTATTTGTTTCCAGTGAGTAAGCAATCTGTGTACCAAGTTTGGTTGAAATTGCTCAAGGCATTCCAGAGTTATGCTGGAGTACACACAGACACACAGCCATTTTTATAGAGATAGATACAGGTGTTGAAGTGGCAGGTTCAAAGATATTCATGTGAATAAGACTGTCTGTATCGGCCAAAACTAACTCCTAACGTACCTTGTTTTTCATTTTTATTTTGACCAACACTGAGCCCAAAATTTCTGTGGCTAAGCAAGAACATTTGTTAAGTTTCGCTTCATTTTACGACCTTTCTTGCTGCTGTTGTTAAGTGAATCACTGCAGCTTTTACGTGAGTGACACAGTTGTTAAGTGAATCTGGCTTCCCCCTTGGCTTGGCTTGTCAGAAGGTCGCCAGAGGGGATCATGTGACCCCGGGACACTGCATCCGTCGTAAGTACATGCCAGTTGCCAAGCCTCTGGATTTTGATCACATGACCACTTAATGGTCGTTAAGCATGAAAAACAGGTGTAAGTTCTCAGTGCTGTTATAACTTCAAATGGTCAGGAAGTGAACGGTTGTAAGTCTGAGCACTGCCTGTGCTGGTTGCAGCCTTCCATTTCACAAATGACAGCAGCACAACCATTTCTCACCACAACGTCCCAAACTGGGTGGAAAAATAGATCCTAAGGAAGATGTCAGAATCTTCCAATGTCCGCATGATCAGCTGCAGGAGTTTTCATTCTTGCATGTTCATTTTGGACTCTGTACAACTGCTTCAGTATTCCGGTTTTTCCCATTAATAAACAAAAGGAACAATCAGCTCTTGGTAAATTAAATAAATGGACCATCTGTTTGAATTCCTACAACCGCTCGTAAAAGTACAGCCAGACAAAAGTGCTTTTAGTTTTAGCAGGATTCTCTTCGGATTCTCTTCCTGGGGAAAAAAAAAAGGTACTCGCCACTATAAATTGAGGCAATGATCTCATACAAAAACTACACACCAAAACATTACTGCGACAGGTAGAAGAAAAGTGCTATATGTATATAATGTATATAATAAGGAGGATATTATATGGAAGAGACAAGGAACTGTCAATGCTTTAACTAAAACATAACAGCCCAAGTAAGAGCAAATACTGTCCAAGATATCCGTCATTTATTAATGAATAATTAAGTATTTGAGGGACGCAGTGGCTCAGTGGTTAAGACGCTGAACTTGTCGATCAGAAAGGTTGGCGGTTTGGCTGTTCGAATCCCTAGCGCTGCGTAACGGAGTGAGCTCCCGTTACTTGTCCCAGATTCTGCCAACCTAGCAGTTCAAAAGCATGTAAAAAATGTAAGTAGAAAAACAGGAACCACCTTTGGTGGGAAGGTAAAAATGTTCCGTGCACCTTCGGCGTTGAGTCATCCCGGCCACATGACCACGGAGACGTCTTCGGACAGCGCTGGCTCTTCGGCTTTGAAACGGAAATGAGCACCGCCCCCTAGAGTCAGGAATGACTAGCATATATATGTGCAAGGGGAACCTTTACCTTTACTTAATTAAGAATCTATCAAAACTTGATGCCTGGGTTGCCAAAAACTTCTAAATCTTAGCTTGTCCATTTTTTGGCAACAAAGTCAACCATCCTTGCTTCTAAATTGCTAAACTGAGATTGCTAAATCTCACAAATTTGCTCTGGTTTTGGTGAGTCCTTACTGCCAAAAAAACCCACAGCACACTTTATTATTGGGTTACATTTCAGCCCAACGCAACTTTTATCAGTCGACTTAAAAGTTTTCTGTCAACATTTTCTAAATGAACCGTCTTCCATTCTCAATCCAGTGTGTGCTCATTTCAGAGGCACCGTTCCATGGGCTTACTTGGGTTCGGATAAGATAGTTCTAACTGTTTATGACAGATATTTAAAGAGAAATGTATTGAAGGCAATGTGTTTACGGGGAAAGGCATTGCTAAAGTACGGGTGGACATCTGCCATTTGCCTGGTCCACGGCTTTAAAAGGAACAGCGAGCAGGAGGAAATTTGGATTTTTCTGGTAGATCTCCAAGGGCTTCACAAGGCTTTCGGATGCTTACTTTCTTAACAATAGAAGGAGCAAAAGGACTTTATATCTATATTAAGCTGCTGAAATCAAGAAAATCAGGAAAGAAGGAGAAAAGAAATATAAAGAACCTTCTTGTTAATGCTTCTTCTTCCTCCTATTCCTCCTCTTTCCTTTTCTCCTCCCCCTTCTCCTCCTCCTCTTCTTCTTCTCCTCCTCCCCTCCTCTTCCTCCTCCTTCTACTCCTCCTCCTTCTCCCCCCTCTTCCTCCTCCTCTTCTTCTCCTTCTCCTCCTTCTCTCCTCCTCTTCTCCCTTCTCTTCCTTCTACTCCTCCTCTTTTCCTCCTCTTCTTCCTCCTCCTCTTCCTCCTCCTCCTACTGCTCCTCCTCTTCTTCCTCCTCCTCTTCTTCCTCCTCCTCTTCCTCCTCCTCCTACTGCTCCTCCTCTTCTTCTTCTTCTCCTTCTTCTTCTCCTCCTTCTCTCTTCCTCTTCTTCTTCCTTCTCTTCTTTCTACTCCTCCTTCTTTTCTTCTTCCTCCTTCTCTTCCTCCTCCTCCATTACAGATACAATTACATTTTGCCCCCTCTCTCTAAAAGTATAGTGCATCATAATTTCCTTCTTAGGCTACCCTTTCTAATCTTCAAACCCTTAAATCACTAGTTTAGTTCTCTCTTTTTTTCCCCCAGCACAAAGCCAATAAGGGATCCTAAAAAGCTAATATTGAATTTGTAATTACAGTTTGTTCCTTTTAAGAACAGGATTATAATCAGTGCATTTATTCTGGGGTTACCGCACTATCGGTGTGTTTTTTCTTTGCTGAGATTTTTCTTTGCTGGGTGTTTGGATTAGATTCTCACATTACGGTTATCAAAAGTCACCATGACTAAGGACAGTTTAAGATAACCCTGTTGTGCAATGTGACTAGTTCAATAAAACATACGTTATGCTTGTGTGAGGGTGCTGATAATACTATGTTGCAGTTGCTGGAAGAAATTATATAATTGCTTTAACTGTTTAGATGCAGCTGCCTGAATTTTAACTTGGATTCTGAATCCCTAATTTTCTTGTATTGCAGATCATTTTAGAAGTGTGATAAACTAGTCATCTAAAACAATCTGCAATATAAACAGGCTTTTCTTTAGCCATGTTTTGTATAAATATATAAGCTAGCACATTATTTTTTTTAAAAAAAAATTGCTTCGGCTAGTACTGAAGGTTAAAAGAATTCATTGTGAGGATGTGTACTGTTTGATTAGGTTCCCAGAATATTGGAAGTAACTATAAAACTAAAAGCTCTGATAGAGTCAACAGCGCCATTTGATGTGTGTTTCCCTCACTGGAGCCTTTCTGGGTAGGTCTGACGTCACAAACACAATTGGTTACAACAACCAAGTTCAAGCTAGAAACAAACCAAACAATATCCATGAGAAATCAGCTTGAACTTAATAACTTGCAGACATCTGGGAAGCCAGACGGGCAAATTTGCAAATTAGTCTGCACTGAAATCCTTAAATTGCTGACAGTTTTCTGGCAAGACCCTGGCGAATGATGAAATTGTCCAGACGTCGCCAAAGT
Source organism: Natrix helvetica (assembly GCF_964273705.1). Lineage (NCBI taxonomy): Eukaryota > Metazoa > Chordata > Lepidosauria > Squamata > Natricidae > Natrix > Natrix helvetica. The sequence goes on along the minus strand of NC_138549.1, from coordinate 2,028,500 downwards.
TGTGGTGGAAATTAGCACAGTAAGTGATATTTAAGCCCTTTCACACTCCATCCATCCCGAGAAGAGGAGCCAAGATTGTTGGCCACGATCTATTGAAGGGAAAGCTCACCATCTCCCCATTTTATAAATCAAGAACATTGAAGGAATTCGTGTTGTCTATTTAATTATCTTCTCTCTTTAGATTGAAGAAGGCTATTCCAACTATTAGGAAGACTCAAATTGCTGCCTCAGGTAACTTGGGTGAGGCATGGTGTTCATAACTTGCTGCCATTAATATATTATTATTAGAGGAGGAGGAGGAGGAGGAGAACTGTGGGCTCCTTAGCGCTCTCTGAGCTTCCTTGTTTTCTTGCAGATGTTTCATTACCCAATTAGATAGCAACATCTGTGCTAGAAGGGAGGAGGAGGAGGGGGGGAATTGTGAGGTTCTTAGTGCTCTCTTAGATGGGTTGTTTTCTTGCAGACATTTCATGACCCAACTATGTAACATCATCAGAAACTATTGTTTATTCTGTACAATAGAAAATAAACTTGGGCTGTGTTTTTAGCTGATTTTTATCTTATTTGGGAGTGTCATAAAAATATTATCTATTTTGCTCATCTATGTATCAGGAAAAATATCTAAGAAAGGACTTTCACAATGTGGCATTACTATTGGAAACAAGAATCCATTCTGAGGCCATTCAAAATCATTTAAATTAAGCATAGGAAATATACAAAACCCTTGAGTGAGTGAAATCATATGATATTCAAATCTCAATTAAAGAAGTCAAGAATTTGGTAAGAGAGAGAGAGAGAGAGAGAGAGAGAGAGAGAGAGAGAGAGAGAGAGGGAGAGAGAGACAATAAATGGAATTTCTAGAGGTTTTTTTCCCTGTTTTCACTTCTGTCCTATATAGTTTTATATGTGTTTTTCCTTCAACCTATAATCAGCTTTTTTATATATTAAAAACTTCTTTAATCAGTCTCTCATGTAATAGTAATATTATTGTTACTGTATATAACACCAATGCTTTTTCAAGAAATGTAAACTATAACTTTTTTAAAGCTTAACTGAATGTAAAAATATTATGAAACATATTTAAGAATTTGTCCTCCATCAGAGCACTGTTGAATGTAAATCTAGAGATGTCACCGGGGATTGCATTATTGTTGCTGGTGGAAAAATGGATGTAAATGAAATAAAAAAGGAATGGATTGTAAATTTGATAATGGCAGCTAGATTAGTGATGGCTAAATATTGGGGATGAAATTGGGATAGTCAAAGAAGTGAGTGATATAATGAAATTTGGAGTATGGCAACAAAGGATAAATTGACAACAGAAATTAAACTTTAAAAAAGGATGATTAAAGTAAATAATTATAATGAAATTTGGGGGGATTTTATAAAATCGGTGTTGGTGGAAGGCAAAGGGAATAAACCTACACAAGAATATATGTTGTTTTGGAAGGGATAAGGGCAAATTTGGAATATATTGTATATCTAAGAAATATAAGGGAGGAAAATGTCTCCAGGGAGTGGGGGATGCACTGTAGTATGTGTTTTTCTCTTTTTCTTTTGTCTTTCTCTTTTTTGTATTCAGTTGAATGTGTACTGTTTGTATTATTTGTGTTTAAAAAATATTAGTTTTTTTAAAAAAAGAATTGTCCTCCATCATTTGATTCCAACTCATAAAGAGAGTAAGAAAGTAAGTCCCTCAGCACAAGCCATCCTTAACAAGTTAAATATTTTAAACAGTGGACATCCCAAGCTTCATCATGACTTTGTCTAAATATAAACACACAATGCTGAACTGTATTGTTTTTGATGAGATTCAACACCCGCATTGAATCTATGGCAGAGATCCAGGACTGGAAACTGACAAAACGGACTGCGGTCTTATAAAAAAAAAAAATACCCTGAAACGTTCATGTTATCATAGCTTCACAATTCAAAATTTTATTTATTCGCCAAAGAACGCACCGTTTCTATGCAAAGAGAAGGTTTTGAGGGCTCGAAGTGGCTGATGGGCTTCCAGTTGCAATGCTACGGTTTTCCTTTCCTTGAATTTTCTTTTAAATCCTGGGTGGGGGGGAATAAATAATAAGCTGACGTCCTTGCTGCTAATTAAATGTGAGGACTAAATTGTCCTCTTGCTTATACAGGTGCAGCTCCATCGAAGCAAACGTAAAAAGAGCTGGGCCGTTCATCTGTGGCAGGCTCCCTTTTGTGCCGCTGAAGAATGCCGCGATTCAGCTATTCCTCGGTGCTATTCATTCGGGGGGTTGACCTGGATTGACCCAAACTGAATGTGTCCCCCCCCACGTACATACGTACGTGTGTGTGTGTGTGTGCGCACATACACACACACACACACACACACCAGGCGTGAATGTGCCCACTCGGGGGCAGGGGGTGCATGTTCCTTTGGGCCAGGGTGTCCCAGTTTTCCAAGGCTTTGGATGAAGAGAGACCAAAGGCCTTGTCTTCATTTAATTCGGGGAAGATGTCCTCGGATGTCGGTTTTCAGTTTTCCAGGATTTCCTTGGATGTCAGCTTTCGGTTTTCCAGGATTTCCTCAGATGTCGGTTTTCAGTTTTCCAGGATTTCCTCAGATGTCGGTTTTCAGTTTTCCAGGATTTGCTTTTATATCAGTTTTCAAATTTCCAGGATTTCCTTGTATGTCGCTTTTCACTCTTCCAGGATTTTCTTAGATTTTGGTTTTCCAGGATTTCCTTGGATGTCTGCATTCTATTCTATTCTACTCTACTCTGTTCTACTCTATTCTATTCTCTATTCTGCATTTTATTCTATTCTATTTTATTTTATTCTATTCTATTGTACTTTGCTCGTCCTTTGATCTCCAAGTTCAAAAGCAGAACAATATAAAAGTCTATTCCATTTCTTAGTGGAATCACAGCTTCTTACTGGTTTAAACTATTCCCCTACTGGGATACCCGTGGTTCATTCTGGGCTGCTGCCATCTCAACAGATTAAAATGTCCAAGTTCCTGAGTTGATTCTTCACAGATGAAAGAGGTACTTAGTCAGGAGCTGAAGAGGTTTGCGCCATATAACACAAGAAATATTTTCCAAAAAATCAGTACATAGATGGATTATTGTTCCACAGTATACATGCAACGTCCACTCACCAAGAACTATGTCTTAGTTCAGCAAAAACTTTTTTTTAAGCCCCCTTTGAAGCTGCAACCAGAAAACATAAGTCACGGGGACAATTCTGCATTTTATGCTTTTCTTTACAATCCTTTTAAATCAGCCAACAACAGGGTTTTTATTCTTCCAATCTATTTCCTTCTTGCCAAAAATGTCTTTGGGCCAAATAAACTTTCCAGAGAAAACATGTTCGCTTCCAGAATCCTAAATTCATCCTGCTCAATTTTTACGAATTGCATTTTATTTCATTTTAAAGAGGGCCTGTTTCACCTGAGGGCATGAGAAGAGATTAAATAGAAATTTAGTAGTCATTTGCTATCTACAAGTGGCATTAAGAAATCTTCTGCCCCTGCTATTGGAATCTTTACAGATACCATGATTAGCAGTCCTTGACTGTCTTATAGCCTTACGTCAATGTGCTGAATTTCCTTTGAAAGTTTTAGAGGTTGGAAGACATCACCAGATATTCCTTGCCTTCACAATGGTTGTTTAGCACAACAAAAATTCCCAATGTCTACTCAACCACAGTGGATTGAACTGAAGTTTCTGGATTCACACAGAGGCCTCACTGAACTGTCAACAGAAGAGCCAGGGTTATACAACAGAATGGGACAAGAATGTTGGAAACTTGAAATGCTGCATCTACTTTTAGATTCCCACGATATCAAAAAGACGTTGAGACTCCCCAAAAAAGAGCAACAAAGATGATTAGAGGACTGGAGGCTAAAATACATAAGAAACGGTTGCTGGAATTGGGCAGGTCTGGTTTAATGAAAAGGATTAGGACAGGGGTGTCCAAACTTGGGAACTTTAAGAGTTGTGGACTTCAACTCCCAGAATTCCCCAGCCAGTTGAAGTCCACAAGTCTTAAAGTTCCCAAGTTTGGACACCCCTGGATTAGGATGACATGATAGCAGTCTTCCCATATTTGAAGGACTGAAGGAAGGGTCAAGCTATTCTCCAAAGCAGCTGAAGGCAGGACAAGAAGCTACTTGCATTTTTACATGGTTTCGAACTGCTAGGTTGGCAGAAGCTGGGATAAGTAACGGGAGCTCACTCCGTTACACGGCGCTAGGAATTTGAACTGCCAACCTTTCTGATCGACAAGCTCCGTGTCTTAGTCCCTGAGCCACCGTGCCCCTCTCAGCTTTGCCTCTTATTTCTTGCAACAAGACAGCTCCAATGTATTGCAATGAAAAACTACTTTTGGAAGTCAGAGCATTGTTACAAACAATCCCTAAATTCTACTATTTCAGGAATAGATATTCTACATTTGGAAGTTTTATCCTGCTTTGCAATAAGCTCTTTATTATATCAACGTATAGTATGTTTAGAATATTTCAAGCCAAGTTGGATACCCAACTGCTAGTCATCACTTTTCTGATGAACTTTTAATCTTCTGAATGTCTCAAGCTGTCTCTTATAATACTTGCAGAATTGCAGACTTTTTAATGCCCTAAAGTAATATTTTATGGTGAATCTGAAGTTTATATAAACCAGATGGAAGAAGGGAAAATGGTGATTTTCACTCTTTTTAAATCCTATGAACTTTTAAATATTTTTTTCAACTATTCAGATCCAAATATTATAACCTGAACTAGAAGAAAGTGTATTTTAAGTTTGCAGTGCTTTTCTGAGAACAAGAATTAGTTGATTAATTAATCAGTTCATTAACTGATTAATTTCTGAATAAATGTGAACAGGTAAACAAATGCTTGTTTTACTGGGCTAATTTGTTTGTTTGTTTGTTTGTCAAACGTACAAGATAACAAGTATAGATAAGAACATAAATATGAATAAAGAAAATAATTACAGATAAATGGGGACAGTAGGACAGGGCTGTCCTGGTGTGCTAATTGGGGGAAGGGATGCCCGTTATTCACAAATCTCTGGTAATAAGACTGTTCATTGTCTGTTACATAAGAAAGTATGACACCCAGGTGACTTTCAAGATTTCAACACAAAAATCACTGCACCAATTATGTAAAATCACAGTGGAAATTTGGTTTATAGCCTGCAATTTGTTGCCTTCAAGTCCTTAAAGAGAAGTTTCCCTGTTTATATTCCTTTTCCTTTTTGCCTTGCCCCAGAAAACAATACAAATCAAAACATTTCATCCGGTCGTAACAGTGAAAGACAGTCGTAAGTCCCTTTTTTCAGTGCAGTTTGAACAGTCACTAAACGAACTGTTGTAAGTCGAGGACTACCTGTAACAAGGAAATACATTTAGTTTGGAATGCTTTGTGCTTGGATTTGCCACATAAGCCATCAGGGAGGGTACTTATCACTGTTGGGGGCTCGGTAGAAAATGTATAATTATTTCTGCGGAGTTGCAAACCCCAATTGTTAGCGTAAGAATTTCTTTCCTCTCCTTAGGAGAAAACAAGTGTCTGTTTCTTCTTTCTTTGCTGGCATCTGAAAAGCATTTTCTCAATTCCATCTGAAAGGGATATCTTCCTTTCATTGCCTTTTTATTGCTAGATCATGTGAGGAAGGAGACGAGTGGCACAGTTTTTTTCCAAATTAAAAAGATTTTTTATGATTTAACAGGTTAACAGAGTTGGAAGGGACCTTGTAGATCATCTAGACCAACCACCCACCCAAGCAGGAGACCTACACCATTTCCGACAAATGGCAGTCCAGTCTCTCCTTGAAAGCCTCCAGTGATGAAGCTCCCACAACGTCTGAAGGCAACTTCTGTTCCATGGGTTGATTGTTCTCACTGTCAGAAATTCCTTCTTATTTCCAGGTTGAATCTCTCCTTGGTCAGTTTACATCCATTGTTCCTTCTCTGGCCTTCAGGTGCTTTGCAAAATAGCTTGACTCCCTCCTCTCTGTGGCAGCCCCTCAAATATTGGAAGATGCTCTCCTGTCTCCCCTGGTCCTTCTCTTCCCCAGACTAACCATGCCCAGTTCCTGCAATCGTCCATCGTATGCTTTAGCCTTCAGTCGCCTAATCATCCTGGTTGCTCTTCTCTGCACTCTTTCCAGAGTCTCAGCATCTTTTTTATAGTGTGGTGACCAAAACTGGATGCAGTACTCCAGGTGTGGCCTTACTAAAGCTTTATAGAGTGGTATTAGTATCTCACATGATCTTGAGTACGTTAATGCAATTTAGGATGATGGACGATGGAAGGATTTATATTCCTTGCAGTCCTCCTGTCTCCTGTTTACAACCCAGTTCTTTCCACAGTTCCAAGAAGCTTCCACATCCATTTGCACTATTCAGGTGACCCGGAACACATGTGCTACTCATTCCTGACTCTAGGGGGTGATGCTCATCTCCGTCTCAAAACCAAAGAGCCAGCGCTGTCCAAAGATGTCTCCGTGGTCATGTGGCCAGCATGACTAAACACCAAAGGCACATGGAACGCTGTTACCTTCCCACTAAAGGTGGTTCCTATTTTTCTACTTGCATTTTTACATGCTTTTGAACTGCTAGATTGGCAGAAGCTGGGAGAAGTCACGGGAGCTCACTCTGCTACGTGGCGCTAGGGATTTGAATCATTGAACTGCCGACTTTTCTGGTCAATAAGCGCAGCGTCTTAGTCACTGAGCCACTGCGTCCCACAGGTGTGGTCTTACGATGGCTTTATAAAGTGTTTGTCAGGCCTGCAGTCATTTTTTCTTTTGGATCTTTGGCCTGTCACCCTTTCTATTATTCTATGCATTTTCTATTGTGGGAAAATGGGAGGGGGGATTGTACGAAGTTAGATGCTATGTAGCCATAACAACATTCTTACTAGAAAACCAAGGTCATTCTTTGTCTCTGCACCTCTGCACCTGACCGGAACTGGATGGGTGGAAGCTGCCAGCGTGGCAGTGGAAGATTGGACCATGGGATGGACTTGTGGGGGCAAGATCTTGAACTTTCAACTGGGTGGGAAAAACCGGGAAGCTTTCAGATTCGGGTTTTCCCAGATGTGCCAACGTGGCTCTCTTAATAAATTGGAACTTTGAGCAATACTTTGCCTCGGACTCTGATTTACTTTTGGATGCTATTTGGAATGCTGAGAGTAGTGTTAGCACCTCACTTGATCTTGATTGAATCGCTCTGTTAATGCATCCTAGGATTGCATTGGCTTTTTGGTTTGCCGCCACACACAGCTGGCTGACGTTTAAGGGACTGTCCACTAAGACTCCAAGGTCCCTCTCACAGTGACTGTTTGGGAGCCAGGTTTCTCCTAAACTAGGGGTGTCCAAACTTGGCAACTTTAAGACTTGTGGACTTCAACTCCCAGAATTCCCCAGCCAGCTCTGCTGGGAGTTGAAGTCCACAAGTCTTAAAGTTGCCAAGTTTGGACACCCCTGTCCTAAACTCTCCTTGTATCTTTGGGTTTTTTTCTCCTGGCCAGTTGCAAAACCTTGCTCTTCTCCACGTTAAATGCCATGTTGTTAGATAGGGCCCACCGTCTCTCTTGATCTCTGCAGATGTTTTCCAAAGCACCTATTCCAAACCCCAGCTGCCCTTCTGGGCGGAGGCTGCCTCTGCCCGCTGAGCTGCCAAGAAATTTCGCCCTGCAAATAACAGAAACAGTTTTGGCAACCTCTGAGAAAGGGGATCGCAAATGCCACCAGTCGGAAAGGGGGGGTTCTCCAACAAGGGAGCCTCCAGCCAGTCAAGGCATTCGCTCTGCTGGTCTCTTGCCAGCTGCCGCTTTGGCAATCCAGCTCCGTAGCTATTCACAGTTGATTACTTCCTGGCATGGAGTCTGAAAGCCGACAGCAGGGAAACCAAATCTACTGTAGTGTGTGTGTGTGTGTGTGTGTGTGTGTTTAAGGTGCGCAGAAGAGGAAGAGGAAGAATTTATCCAACATCATTTAGCAGGACTGGAAACGTCTGTGTGCGATGTTCGAAGTTCCAGCCTTGGTGCCAACGCCATGCTGAGCCAGCTGGGGAACAAAGCTTCGGCTAGAACTCTAAATAACAGAGTAACAGGGTTGGAAGGGACCTCGGAGGTCCTCTAGTCCAACCCCCTGCTTAAGCAGGAGACCCTCTATCAGTGATGGCAAACCTTTTTGGTGCCAAGTGCCGAAAGCGTATGCGCGCACATCCATAATGCAATGCGTGTGCACCCCCTGTGCCCTGCCCCGTGCATGCACATGCAACCCCCTGCATGCACACACACACACACACGCATAGGCACAGCAGAGACCTGAAAATCAGCTGGTCGGCGGGAGGCGCACATGCAAGTACGGTGGAACTGAGCTGGGGGGACAGCTGATGTGCCCGCAGAGAGAGGGCTCATTGTGCCACCTGCCTGCCATAGGTTCACTGTCACAGCCCTATTCCGTCTCAGACAAGTGGCTGTCCAACCTCTTCTTAAAAACCTTTGGTGATGAAGTGCCCACAACTTTTGAAGGCAAACCATTCCTGTGATTAAAAGAGTTACAGAATAATATTTGGAAGGGACCTTGGAGGTCTTCTAGTCCAACCCCCTGCCTAGGCAGGAAACCCTATACCGTTCCAGACAAATGGCTATCCAACATCTTCTTTAAAACCTCCAGTGTTTCAGCATTCACAACTTCTGGAGGCAATTTCTGTTCCACTGGTTAATTGTTCTCACTGTCAGGGAATTTCTCCTCAGTTCTAAGTTGCTTCTCTCCTTGATCTGTTTCCTTCGGCTGCTTCTTGTCCTGCCTAAACAAATATTGTTTAATCTATGGGAACCAGAGCTGAATTTGATAAGCAGGATGGGACTTTACTTTGCAAACCGTAGCTCTCTGACCTCCAGGCCTCTGCAGGGGAGTCTCAAAACATGGGTTTCAAAGAGAAAGAAATATTTGCTCGCTCTATTTTGCATCGTGCAAGAGGGTCAGTTTGTTTTAACACCCTCATGAGGGGTCCTGCCTTAAGCCCTGCTGGGGGTGGCTTATAGTTGCAAGAATAAGGCTACAGTTGGGGCTCCTTGGGACTCTCTGAGCTGGGGGGTTTTCTTGCAGGCGTTTCATTACCTAAGTAGGTAACATCATCAGTTCTAGAAGGGAGAAGGTATTGTGGAGAGGGGGAGGGGGAAGGGGGGGAGGAAGAGGAAGAGAAGGGGAAGTGGGAGGAGGGGGAGGGGGAGGAGGGGAAGTAAGAAGAAGAAAAGGCGAAAGGGGAGGAGGAGGAGAATGGGAAGTGGAAGGGGGAGGAGGGAGAGGAAGAGAAGCAGGAAGAAGAGGAAGAGAAGGGAAAGGGGGGAAGAGGAGGAGGGAAAAGGAAGGGGGAAGGAGAAGGAGATCTGTGGGCTCCTTGGTGCTGGCTGAGTTTGGTAATTTCCTTACAGACATTCCATTACCCAACTAGGTAACATCATCAGTGCTGCAAGGTGTGTGACACCATGTTTGCTTCTACAAAACACCAATGCAATTACATCTTTCACCACTGTTTGGATCAGGAAGAGGCCCAGTGATGGTGGATGCATTTTTGCCAGAGTTAGCTAAACAAAAGAGGAACCGCATCGCACTGCTGTTATTTTAGACTCTAATCTTGGAAGGAGGCTGACTCACACCACGTCCTTTTACCCCGAATGTCTTCACTCCATGAATTCAGAACGTCACATACTTCGGCTTAGCAAGAAAGTCTGAGTTGACGGTGAGCAGGAGAGTTCTCAGTAACTGGGAAATAAATTCAGGGCTACCAAATAAGGCCCCCCCTTGGATTGCCAACAGTCCTTTCCTGGAAGTTTCACCAAGGCTTCCCTGTCTAGCATGAAGAAAACAACATTCTTCTACTGCAATTGCTCGACCTGCTCAAGATTACTCATAGGAACAACCAGGACTCCGAGTAGCAACACTGAGTCACCCAGAGCGTTGCCTTGGAAACAATCCATTGTGTATTAAATACATACACAGATCCATAGGTAGACATACCAGGTAGTCCTCGCCGTTACTGCCACAAGGGATGCCCACATTTCTGTTGTTAAGCGAGACATTTTGTTAAGGCAGTTTTGTCCCGATTTCACAATCTTTCTTGCCACGGTGGTTGAGCGAATCTGGCTTCCCCATCGACTTTGCTGGTCCGAAGGTCGCAAAAGGGGACCACGTGTCCTCAGAGGGACACTGCGACCGTCATAAATATGAGTCAGTGGCCAGGCATCAGGATTTTGGTCACGTGACTCTGGGGAGGTCACGACGGTTTGTGAAAATGGTCATGTCACTTTTTTTCAGTTCCATTCAGTCACTAAATGAATTATAAGTTGAGAATTATCTGTACATATTCTGCCTCTCTCTTTCTCTCTGTCTCTTTCTCTCTGTCTCTGTCTCTTTCTCTCTTTCTTTCTCTCTCTCTCTCTCTCTCTCTGTCTCCCTGTTTCTTTCTTTCTCTCTCTCTCTATCCCTCTATCTCTCTTTCTCTCTGTCTCCCTATTTCTTTCTTTCTCTCTCTGTCTCTTTCTCTCTCTCTCTTTCTCTCTCTCAGTTTCTCTGTTTCTATCTCTCTCTCTCTGTTTCTCTGTGTGTGTTTCTCTATCTGTGTTTTTCTGTCTCTCTCTCTCTCTGTATGTGTGTATATATATATATATATATATATATATATATATATATATATATATATATATATATATATATATATATATATATATATATATATATATATATATATATATATATATATATATATATATATATATATATATATATATATATATATATATATATATTAGTGTTACAACCCCTGGTATGCCTAAATATGGGAGGAAGGTCACTACTCCCTCTTTCTGTCCTTCGGCTTCATCACAGAAGACCATGCAGGCAGAAAACCATATTTTTATTTTTCATGTTGCCTTTTATATTTGTGTTATATTTGTACTGATAAATAAATAAAGGGAGACTAGTATAGATCTATTTTGAGCTAATTAGCTCTCATCAGCTAGCCATACCCTTACTGGGACTTGAACCCGGGCTGTAAATATCTTAGGCAGGAGTGTTAGCCACTAAGCCACTTCCTTATCAGTTGAGCCAGGGAAATAGGTATGTATTAGTGTTACAACCCCTGGTATGCCTGAATATGGGAGGAAGGTCACTACTCCCTCTTTCTGTCCTTCGGCTTCATCACAGAAGACCATGCAGGCAGAAAACCATATTTTTATTTTTAATGTTGCCTTTTATATTTGTGTTATATTTGTACTGATAAATAAATAAAGGGAGACTAGTATAGATCTATTTCGAGCTAATTAGCTCTTATCAGCTAGCCATACCCTTACTGGGACTTGATAAGGAAGTGAGCCCGTGGCTTAGTGGCTAACACTCCTGCCTAAGATATTTACAGCCCGGGTTCAAGTCCCAGTAAGGGTATGGCTAGCTGATGAGAGCTAATTAGCTCGAAATAGATCTATACTAGTCTCCCTTTATTTATTTATCAGTACAAATATAACACACACACACACACACACACACACACACACACACACACACACACACATATATATATATATATATATATATATATATATATATATATATGCTGGTTTTGTTGTATTCGGGTCTTTTCCCGTGTAAAGTTGAGATTGTCTTTGCAACGTTTCGGCAGGATCGCACCTGCCATCTTCAAGCGTAGGCTCAAAATTTGAGCCTACGCTTGAAGATGGCAGGTGCAATCCTGCCGAAACGTTGCAAAGACAATCTCAACTTTACACGGGAAAAGACCCGAATACAACAAAACCAGCATACCTACACCCGTGAAAATCTACGAAAATATATATATGCACATACATACACACACACACACACACACACACAGTCACACACATGTTAAAAACAAGAAAAGAGTTAAGGAAACAATTGGTCCATTGCTGGGAGAAAGTAGCAAGAAGGTGACAAGCAACAGAGAGAAAGCAGAACTATTTAACTCATGTTTTGCCTCTGTCTTTACGCAAAGGGATAAAACAGTCCAACCTATCAAAAACAGCACCACAAAAATCAGATTAGGAACACAAGTTGAAATAGGGAAGAAAATGGTAAGTGAGTACCTGTCTACCCTAGACGAGTTCAAATCACCAGGACCGGATGGATTACACCCCAGGGTTCTGAAGGAACTGGCAGATGAGATCTCAGAACCACTGAACTATATCTTTCAGAGATCCTGGAGCACAAGGGAACTGCCAGAGGACTGGAAAAGAGCTGATGTGGTTCCCATCTTCAAAAAAGGGAAAAAAACAGATCCAGGAAACTACAGACCTATCAGCCTAACCTCAATACCAGGAAAGATTTTGGAAAAGATAATCAAGCAACGAATTAGCGAACACCTAGAAGCAAACAAAGTAATAGCCAAAAGCCAACATGGATTTGTCAAAAACAGATCATGCCAGACTAATCTTGTTGCATTCTTTGATAATGTGACAAAATTAGTGGACCAGAGGAATGCCGTCGATATAGTTTACTTGGACTTCAGTAAGGCATGTGATAAGGTAGACCATAACCTACTACTAGATAAAGTAGAAGAATGTGGGTTAGACAGCATCACCACCAGATGGATTCGTAACTGGCTGACCAACCGCACTCAACGTGTAGTCCTCAATGGAACTGCATCTACATGGAGGGAGGTATGCAGTGGAGTACCCCAGGGCTCTGTTTTAGGCCCAGTACTCTTCAACATCTTCATCAATGATTTGGATGAGGGAATAAATGGGGAACTGAACAAATTTGCAGATGACACCAAGCTGGCAGGAATAGCCAACACTCCAGAAGATAGGCTTAAGATACAGAAGGATCTTGACAAACTTGAACATTGGGCACTATCTAATAAATTGAAATTCAATGGTGAAAAGAGTAAGGTTCTACATTTAGGCAACAAAAACAAAATGCACAAGTACAGTATAGGTGGTACCTTGCTCAATAGTAGTAACTGTGAGAGGGATCTTGGAGTCCTAGTGGACAACCATTTAAATAGGAGCCAGCTGTGTGCAGCAGCTGCCAAAAAAGCCAACACAGTTCTAGGCTGCATCAACAGAGGGATAGAATCAAGATCACGTGAAGTGTTAATACCACTTTATAATGCCTTGGTAAGGCCACACTTGGAATACGGCATTCAGTTTTAGTCTCCACGATGTAGAAAAGATGTGGAGACTCTAGAAAGAGTGCAGAGAAGAGCAACAAAGATGATTAGGGGACTGGAGACTAAAACATATGAAGAACAGTTGCAGGAACTGGGTATGTCTAGTTTAATGAAAAGAAGGACTAGGGAAGACATGATAGCAGTCTTCCAATATCTCAGGGGTTGCCCCACAGAAGAGGGAGTCAAACTATTCTCCAAGGCACCTGAGGGCAGGACAAGAAGCAATGGATGGAAATTAATCAAGGAGAGAAGCAATTTAGAACTGAGGAGAAATTCCCTGACAGTGAGAACAATTAACCAGTGGAACAGAAATTGCCTCCAGAAGTTGTGAATGCCCCAACACTGGAAGTCTTTAAGAAGATGTTGGATAGCCATTTGTCTGAAATGGTACAGGGTTTCCTGCCTAGGCAGGGGGTTGGACTAGAAGACCTCCAAGATCCCTTCCAACTCTGCTATTGTATTGTATTAAATACATATATAATGTCACTTTCCCTGCCTATTCATTGTTATCTGCATTAGTCAAAGTCAGCTTCAGGGGCCATCTGCTTAGCAACCGAGACACAAATAACAGGCCTTATCTGAGAAATCGGTGATTCATTTTAGACAAGGAAAAACAGCAGAAACGGTCCCTGCCATTCCCTCTGCGTAGCCAGAGTACTACAGTAGCATATCTATGCAAATCATGTATGAATAGATTTGCAAGATCTTCCATCTATCAAAACCTTCTGCTTGCTTCCTCTTGAGATATTATAAGACATCCTTTTCTCTCACCTCATTGCTATTTTTGAGAAAATCAAGGCTGTCACTCAACCTGTAGGATGACAGATTGGTGCCCACCTGAAGACAGGACCCAAAAAGAGGGAATTTGGACATCGTTTGCAACTAGAGAAAAGGACATATCCAGCTTTGCCTCTATCTGGAAATCGCTTCATGACTTTTGAGCTTGAAGCAGGTGGGGGAATGAAATCTTGACTTTGGGCTTTGCTGATTCAGCTAGTTTGCAGTTATAGAGATGGCTAGTTTATTTATTTATAATGAAATAATTTATAAACATTCTATAAATGTATAAATATATTTTGCATATTGCTGTCCTGAGAAAAATTACAAGTTATTTTTTCTTTCCTCCTTTACCCTACACGTCTCCTTCCCCCCTCTTTCGCTTTCCTCTTTTTCTCCTCCCTTTATTTTCATTTGAATTTTATATTATGATAATCCTAATAAAATGTTTGAACTGAAATGTTTGAGTGTGTGTATTTCTGGGTAAAACAAATGCAATAAAGACTTCTTAGGTCTCATTCATTCAGATTTGGTATCATCTCCGTTTCAAAGCCAAAGAGCCAGCGCTGTCCTAAGACGTCTCCATGGTCATGTGGCCGGCATGACTCAACGCCGAAGGCGCACGGAACGCTGTTACCTTCCCACCAAAGGTGGTCCCTATTTTTTTACTTACATTTTTACATTTCGAACTGCGAGGTTGGTAGAAGCTGGGACAAGTCACGGGAACTCACTCCGTTACGCAGCACTAGGGATTCAAACAGCCGAACTGCCGACCTTTCTGATCGCCAAGTTCAGCATCTTAGCCACTGAGCTATCATTATTATCCTAATAAAACTCAAATATATATTCTGGGTAAAAGAAATTGCAATGATGACTTAAATCTCATTAATTCAGGTTTGGTGACCCCACTGTCTTCCACCTTAGCCCATCTCCCAATAACCAACTTTTCATTCATATTAACATACTATACTTGATGATTAGGGGACTGGAGGCCAAGACATATGAAAAACAGTTGCAGGAACTGGGTATGTCTAGTTTAATGAAAAAGGTGGTCTAGGGGTGACATGATTGCAGTGTTTCAAATAGCCATGGGATTGCCACAAAGAAGAGGCAGTCAACCTATTCTCCAAAGCACCAGAACGCAGGAAAAAGAAGCAATGGGTGGAAACTAATCAAGGAGAGAAGCAACTTAGAACTGAGGAGAAATTTCCTGACAGTTAGAACAATTAATCAGTGGGACAGAAGTTGCCTCCAGAAGTTGTAAATGCTCCAACACTGGAAGTTTTTAAGAAGAGATTGGACAACCATTTGTCTGAAGTAGTGTAGGGTTTCCTGCCTAAGCAGAGGGTTGTACTAGAAGACCTCCAAGGTCCCTTCCAACTCTGTTATGCTATTCTATTCTATTCTATTCTATTCTATTCTATTCTATTCTCTTTTCTACTCTACTCTACTCTACTCTACTCTAGTCCATTCCATTCCTTTTGTTCTGTCCTGTTCTGTTCTGTTTTGTTCTGTTCTATTCTATTCTACTTAAAAGTGATGGCAGAGAAGGAAATGGGATTGGCTCCAAAATAACAGGGCCAAGGTTGAGCCTATTACATGCATCTTTAGCTGTAAAACTCGTTCTGCCATTTAATTAATTCCTGGTTGGGAAATGCATTGCGTGATGTTTCTCCTGAAACGTAATCTCAAGCGGTGTCAAAACCATCCTTTATATGGAGAACATACTTGGCACCAAACTGAGCGAGGGAGGCAGTTAGAAGCAGGCAAAACCGAAAGCCGTCTTTATATTGTTGCCATTGTCAATAAACTGAGTTAATGTTTGATAGAAAATTTCCGGTTGGGCTTGAAGGAACAAACAGTGTTAGGATTCTGCGATGAGTCGAAGAGCTAAAAAGCAGCAGAAAAATGATTGTTTTGTGTTTTAGGATGGCCAAGTGGCCGAAGTTCTCACAAAGGACTTCCCGGAGCCGAAAGAAAAAGGATGCCAAGGAAAAGTCTGCAAAAACAATCGAAAGCAATGTAAATATTTACTTTTAGGAGCTCCTATGTTCTGAGTGTAAATCATTCTTGGTGGTTTTCTCGAATTGCAGCTATCCATCTATCCGTTGCTTCCTTCCAATGAATAAACCAGCTGGGAGAGAACTAGCTTCAGAAGTCCTTTTCTGAATCAACCAGGATGATGAGGGGACTGGAGGCTAAAACACAAGAAGAACGGTTGCAGGAACTGGGCATAGCTAGTTTAATGAAAAAGAAGCACCAGGGGAGACATGATAGCAGTCTTCCGATATTTGAGGGGCTGCCAAAGAGATGAGAGGGTCAAGCTATTATCCAAGGCACCTGAAGGCCAGAGAAGGAACAATGGATGGAAACTGAACAAGGAGAGATTCAACCTGGAAATAAGGAGAAATTTTCTGACAGTGAGAACAATCAACCCATGGAACAGAAGTTGTGGGAGCTTCATCACTGGAGTCTTTCAAGAAGAGAGTGGGCTCTCTTATTGGACTGTCAGAAATGGTGTAGGGCCTCCTACTTGGGCAGGGAGTTGGACTAGATGACCTACAAGGTCCCTTCCAACTCTGTTATTCTATTCTGATTTTTAAGTTGCCTCTCTCAACTTTGGCCATGTAACAGCTTGCAGTTCGGACCTCCAAGTGACGGCCCCCTTTGTCTGTGGGTCCTTGTGGACACGTTGCTTCCATCACTAGATATTTTGCATAACAGAACAGAATAACAGAGTTGGAAGGGTTCCTTGGAGGTCTTCTAGTCCAACCCCCAGCTCAGGCAGAAAACCTTGCACCATTTCAGAAAAATAATTGTCCAATCTCTTCTTCAAAATCTCCAGCATTGAAGAATTCACAAGTTCTGGAGTCAAGGAGTTCCACTGATGAATTGTTCTAACTATGGGAAGAAAGGTGGGAGTGAGATTTCTGCTTATATGTGCAAGAGTCAAGAAAGATGGAGGCTTTGACTTACAATGGAAGGAACCCAGCAGGTGAGCTGAATAACATCATTTGAACAGGTAGAGCACCAAAAATGCTAAATTTGACAAGGGGCAAGAAAAATTGGGAGGATGTCACCTTCCTTGCAGGCTGGAAGAGGACAAATAAGGCACACCATTGCCCATTCCTACTCTGTGACAGTAATTTAAATCTGTCAGTAATTTAAATCTCCTTCTCTTCTTCCTCCTCCTGCTCTTCCGCTGCCTCCTCCTCTTCTTCCTCTTCTCCTTCTCTTCTTCTTCCTCTTCTTCTTCTGCTTCTTGTATTAAATATTTTTGTTGTTTTATATCATACATTCCATTTCTATGTTGAATAGTATGTTCTCTAGGTGTCAAAGGTGTTAACATACAAACATCATCATCGCAATTCTTCTCCTCCTGCTTCTCCTTTTCCTCTCCTCCTCCTCCTCCTCCTCCTCCTTCTTCTCATTTTTCCAAGGCTTAGCAGACATTTTGTCTTTCTCCTAATAGGGCTCGCTCCCAAGCAGCTGTTTACAATGAATTTGACATCTAGCCCCAAGCTAATCTCCCACGGAACACGTTCAATAAATATTTGCAGTTGGGGAGACAGAAGACCAGAATGATAACTTCCAACTTTTCACTCATGGCGTGACCAACTTTGAAAGAGGAAGGTCTTACAAGCACAACATGCCATTTTTACCAAGGAATCGATAGGCCAATAATCAATTGTCAAGTGTGATATCGCTGAATGGAAACATTTCAGGGTAATGTTGAATAAATCAATGCTGCGAAGATCAAAGGAAGGTCAAAGGACTTTAGGAGGAAACTGGAACTGCTTAGAAAAGAAAACTGAATGGGGTCATGATTGAGGAAAGTGAAATCTCTTTTCTTGTCATTCCAAAATCCAGGAATGATTTAACCTACTGAAATTTTTAATATACCGGAAAGTTTCTGACTGAAGAGTAGAAAAAACTTTGGTGTGAGGCCTGCAGCCATCTTTTCTTTCTGGATCTTTGCCACACTTTCTATTATTCTATGCATTTTCTATTGTGGGAAAATGGGAGCGGGGATTGTATGGAGTTAGACGATATGTAGCCATAACAAAATCCTTTCTAGAAAGCCAAGGTCATCCTTTGTCTCTGCATCTCTGCACCTGACCGGAACTGGATGGGTGGAAACTGCCAGCGTGGCAGTGGGCGATTGGACCATGTGATGGACTTGTGGGTGTGGGGAGCAAGATCTTGAACTTTCAACCGGGTGGGGAAAACCGGGAAGCTTTCAGATTTGTCTTTTCCCAGATGTGCCAACATGGCTCTCCTAATAAATTGGAACTTTGAGCAATACTTTGCCTCGGACTCTGATTTACTTTTGGATGCTATTTGGAACCCTGACATTAATCCGAATCGACATTTGGAAGACTAACAGAATAACAGAGTTGGAAGGGACCTTGGAGGTCTTCCAGTCCAACCCCCCTGCTCAAGCAGAAATTCAACAGAGAAACCACTGGCCCCCCAAAACTGGGAGGGATACAGTCCTTGACATACAACCACAATTGAGCCCAACATTTCTGTTGCTGAGTGAGACATTTGTGAAGTGACCTTCACCCCATTTTATGACCTTTCTTGCCACCATTGTTAAGTGAATCACTGCAATGTGTTAATACATGGTCATTAAGTGAAATTGGCTTCCCCATTGACTTTGTCAGAAGATCGCAAAAGAGGACTCTGCAACCGTCACAAATGTGAGCCAGTTGCCAAGCATCACATGACAGGATGCTGCAATGGTCGTAAGTGTGAAAAACCATCATAAGTCCCTTTTTTTCCAGTGACATTGTAAGTTTGAACGGTCACTGAATAAACTGTCATAAGTCGAAATCTACTGGTAGTTTAATTAGGAAATTTGTACTGAACATGAAATTGAATTCAAGAAGTTCTACTAGTCTTCTGTGTGATTCTATCCCTCCAGCAAGAACCTCTCTGGGGCATTTTCATACCTGTTTTTGTTTCCACCCACTGTAGGAGTCAGAAGACACAACGAGAACTCCTAAATTACACAAGGCAGACTTCACCCTGCTTTTAACTGGGAAAGGATGAGCAACAGAGACCAAGTCAAAATGCTAGAGAATTCCTGGAAGCCCCCAGACAAATCAGCAGATAAACAAGATCTACTTACAAGGAGACAATTAGAAAGCTAAAAAGGAAACACAAACACCTCCTCACCAGCAATCAACACCCAGATAAGCAGAGATTAACATCGGGATGAATGCCAACAAACCAACAATCAGGCAATAAACAATACCCCAATTGAGTCACTATCGACTCAGACAATCAAAAGTAAACAACACCCAATAAAGGAGAAGATTTGCACCTCAGGGTTGACATGAGGAGTCCTTGGTGCTCTCTGAGCTGGGTGGTTTCCTGGTAGACGTTTCATTACCCAACCAGGTGACATCATCAGTGCTGGTAGGGACTGGGGTTTGCTCTCCTTTTATATTCTAGCAGCTTGCCCTGTGGGTATTGATCCTCATTATGACTGCCACAACGTCTGACCGTAATTGCCAGGCTCAATTACTGTCGTAGGTCAAGGAGGACTACCTGCATCAAATATGTGACCCAGTGCTATTTCAACAATCTTGTCTGTTTAGTATATCCCCCAGAAAAAAAATGTTGCCTTTTCTTTTACAAATAATATGGAAATATTTTTTGTGTTGGATGCAACAAATGTTCAACATTAAAAGGGAAACATTAGAAACCCTCTCAAGTTGAAGACAAATAGAGTAGAGTAAAGTAGAGTCGAATTAGAATAGGAATAGAATAGAATTACAGAATAGAATTACAGAATAAAATGGAAGACAGAATAGAATTACAGAAGAGAAAAGAAGAAAGAATGTAGAATAGAAGAGAATAGAATTACAGAAGAGAAGAGAGGAGAAGAGAAGAGAAGAATTACAGAATATAATAAATTTGTAGAATAGAATTAGACTAGAGCAGAGCAGAGCAGAACAGAACAGAATAGAACAGAACAGAACAGAACAGAATAACAGAGTTGGAAGGGACCTTGGAGGTCTTCTAGTCTTAGGTAGAAATCCCTATACCATTTCAGGCAAATGGTTGTCCAACCTCTTCTTGAAAAGCTACAATGTTGGAGCTCCCACAACTTCCGAAGGAAATTTGTTCCACCAACTAATTGTCCCACTGCTAGGAAGCTTCTCTAGGTTGCTTCTCTCCTTGAATAGTTTCCACCCATTGCTTCTTGTTCTGCCCTCAGGTGCCTTGGAGAAGAGTTTGACTCCCTCTTCTTTGTGGCAACCCCTGAGATCTTGGAAGACTGCTATCATGTCTCCACTAGTCCTTCTTTCTCTTAAGCTAAACATACCCAGTTCCTGCATATGTTTTAGCCTCTGGTCCCCTAATCCTCTTTGTTGCTCTTCTCTGCACTCTTTCTAGAGTCTCCACATTTTTTTTTTACATCGTGGCGACCAAAACTGGATGCCGTATTCCAAGTGTGGCCTTACTTTACATATTGGTAGTTTCATTGACAGGTGCTGTGGTTGTCTTCCAGAATGTTGTTTTTTTTTTTACTTAGAGTCTGACTTGGGATTCCTAGCGTGATTCCGATTCAGATGCTAACCAGACCCAGGTGTCCAGTTCTGAGTCCAGACAAGGTCAGACAACTTCCTAATTATTACTTTTAATGTGTATTAGAGGTTAAAAAGGGAACTGGATTATTACCCTACAGTTTTTTTGAAGGTCATTTTAATCTTTCTTGAATAACGAACCGAGGAGCCAACGAGGCAATTCTGCACGGAAGAACTGTAGGGCTTCCTTCCTTCCAGCACAGCCTCGTGAAAAATGGGGCTTCCAAGTCATTCCGTAGGGAACCATTACTAAAATGAAAACAAGATTCCCCCCCCCCCGCTTCCCTCTGCATCATATGGAAAGAATTATAAGCCATCAACGCCAACTTAAAACATTGGCACTAACAGAGCAAATACATCGACATTGAAATGCAACAATGCCAAAACTTCTTGAGGCAGCCAAGAAAAGAGAATTGGCAAGAGATTTCTGATAGAAGCTGGTATTTTCTGGACCATTCTAGAAGGAAGGAGGTCCAGTCTGGAGAAGAAGACCCACAAGGGAGATTCTAGCATCAACCAGTCGTGGCTGAAGCAACATAAAGCTTATTTTCACGATAGTCTCCACATTATGTTTGGAAGCCATAAAAGGAAACCAGGCCTCCAAAGAAGAAGACAGTAGCTGGACACCGTCCAAGCTGACCCCAAGCCAGAGAGCAGAAAAACTCACACGAGAAGCCCCCCGTGGAAGATCAGAAGATGTGCAGAGGCCCATAGCATCATCTTCAAGAGCTGGACATGACTGAATGGACAGCATCATCCATCACCAACATTATGGCTACGTCCTCACGGCAATGAAGGGCTGATTCTACAAGGGGGTGGTGAAAATTGGCAAGACGGACAAGGGAGCCTCCGGAAGCAAATCCTACCCGGCCCTTGGGACACACCTGAGACCTTCGCCAAGGACGAGAGGGATGTTGAGGAGCACCATGGAGGATGCTGACATTGGTTTATGGAGCAACTTGTAAACTACTTTGGATACATGTTTGCCACAGAGAATTTATTTTATAAATTGTTCTTTCTCCAAAAAAAAAAAAAGGAGAAAGGGGGCCTCCCGAGCTTATAGTTCTATTTTGGATAAAAAAGGGAGGGAGGGAGGGAGGAAGGAAGGAGGGAAAGAGAGAGGAAGGAAGGAAAAGGGAGGGAGAGAGGAAGGAAGGAAGGAAGGAAGGAAGGAAGGAAGGAAGGAAGGAAGGAAGGAAGGAAGGAAAGAAGGGAGGGAGGGAGAAAGGAAGGGAGGGAGGGATGAAGGAAAGAAAAGGGAGGTAAAGAGAGAGGAAGGAAGGAAGGAAGGAAAAGGGAGGGAGGGAAAGGGAGGAAAGGAGAGAGGAAGGGAGGGAGGGAGGGAGGGAGGAAAGAAAGAAGATGGGGGGAGGGAGGGAGCTAAGCATATCTCCATGAATCCTACAATTACCAAGGGCCCGGATGTTAAATGTAGTTAATTCATGACCCGCCCTTCGATCTGAGCCATGACTATGATTTCCATCCCTCTCTAAATTAGCTTTGAGGAAGCCGGCATGTCTTCCTTGTAGGGATTTGATTGATCTGGTTCTGTAAAACAGCTCAGTGTCACAGTGATCTGGGATTGTTGCCTTGAGATTGTGATAAACATCTCGCTGCACAACGAGATTGCAGCAAGTGATTCATCTTAAAGCTTCTTTATACCCAGCAGGCAATCTGCTCTGAGCCCCCCTCCAACCCATCCCTGAAGGACATGTTTTCTCAGAACTTCTCAGAATTGAGTATCGCATCCTTTCCTTTGCAGACAACTAAATTTCCTCTGCTTTCAGGGAACTAATTCCATGTCCCCAATATTTATTTGAGTTGCCCTTCTTATCCAATAAAAGCTGAGGTAATTCTTTTTTGGGACACATTCTTCTTTAAGATGGCACCAATTTTGTTCTTCACGCTGAGGAAGCTTCAAAGCTACAAGCCGTCGATGAAAAACCAACCTCTGTTTTATTGGACAAATGACTCAGTCCTCCATTAAATATCTGCTTATTGATCGCTTTTACACCAGGCTGTTATCTGAGAGGATCTGTGATGTACTGTATCTCTCTCTCTGCCTACTTTCTGGCTCAATCGATGAGTTTATAATTCTTTTTACTTTGGTGATGAATTGGGCCAGTCTTTCTGGTTCTTGATATGATTACCAACTGTCTATGGAGATTCTCGGGCATCCAGGTCAAGGTTGTCCCAAAGCCTCCTTTGTACTAATTTCCATTCTGAGCAGACATGCAAAATTAGAATTTGGTTATCATCTCAAAGGTGCTTTTTCAAAAGGCAGCTGGACTTTCTTTTTCCTTGAAGATGTTTCACTTCTTATCTAAGAAGCTTCCTCAGTTCTCCTTCAGAACTGAAGAAGCTTCTTGGATGAGAAACAAAATGTCTTCAAGAAAAAACAAAGTCCAGTCACCTTTTGAAAAAGTATCTGAGATGATAACCAAACTCTTAATTTTGCATGTCTGCTTAGAATGGAAATTAGTACGAAAGAGGATAGCATTCCCCAACTGTGATCATATTCTGCCTTCATCCACATTGCCATGAACTAGCAAGCATGCAAGTCAATATCTCATAAACAGAGCAGGAAGGCAGAAAAAGAAGCAATGGATGGAAACTATTCAAGGAGAGAAGCAACCTAGAACTAAGGAGAAATTTCCCGTCAGTTGGAACAATTAATCAGTGGAACAGAAGTTGCCTCCAGAAGTTGTGAATGCCCCAACATTGGAAGTCTTTAAGAAGATGTTGGACAACCATTTGTCTGAAGTAGTGTAGGGTTTTCTGCCTAAGCAGGGGGTTGGACTAGAAGACCTCCAATGTCCCTTCCGACTCTGTTATTTTGTCAGTAGCAGATGAGATTCCTCCTGCTTTAATCCAGCTGTTGAAATTCCTTTAAGGAAATTTGGAGATTTCTATCTACAGTATATTCAGCAAGGGTGTTCCTCTTAGCCAAAACATTTATTTCAAATAATTTTACATAAAATTGATAACTGAAGATGACTCTGGAGGCTTTACATCAAGAAGGGCTATACAGAAACCATGCAATAAAGAGGAATGAAACAACAGCCCAGATAACTCATCAGCTAATCCTGGAGGATTATGGCCACTTCGTGTTGTAATGAGGTCAGCACAGGATCACAGCTCATTTGGAGGGCTAGCTCAGCAGGCAGAGGCGGCCAGTGGGTGAAATGTGTATCTTTGTTGCCTTAGGGAATGTAAATACGGGATCGCTTTGCATATCCTTTCTGCTGAACTGGGATGATTTCAGTTGGGCGCTATTGATTTCATGACTCACTTTTAATAAGCTGTCGAATGAATCGTGACTGTGCCTGAAAGGATGACATTTGGCTATGCAGGAAGATGGATGCCCTCCCTCGTTCTAACCATCGCATAATACCTTGCTGGTGTTTGTTTATTATAAAGGTTGGCTGCCCAGTCAACCAATGGTTCAAACTGGTTCTGGCATGTTTGTCCATCGATGGTATAGACAGATGTTGTTTGATGGGGTTAAAAGCTCCGTCGTAGGATGTCAGCTGTTCCAAGTAAAGCTGCCTTTTGCAATTGATGGATGGGGATTTTTGTCAATGCCGATGTTGTTGTTGTTGTTGTTGTTGTTATGATTATTATGGCTTTGCTTGTGGGAGCTTCATCACTGGAAGCTTTCAAGAAGAGTGTCAGGGTTCCAAATAGCATCCAAAAGTAAATCAGAGGCCGAGGCAAAGGATTCCTCAAAAGTTCCAATTGATGAAGAGAGCCATGTTGGCACATCTGGGAAAACCCAAATATGAAAGCTTCCCGGTTTTCCCTACCCAGTTGAAAGTTCAAGATCTTGCCCCCCACACCCACAAGTCCATCCCATGGTCCAATCTCCCACTGCCATGCTGGCAGCTTCCACCCATCCAGTTCCGGTCAGGTGCAGAGATGCAGAGACAAAGGATGACCTTGGTTTTCTAGAATGTTGTTATGGCTACATATAATCTAACTCCGTACAATCCCTCCTCCCATTTCCCCACAATAGAAAAAGACATAGTCGAATAATAGAAAGTATGGCAAAGATCCAAAAGAAAAGACGGCTGCAGGCCTAACAAAGAGATTAGACTGCCATCTGTGAGAAATGATGTAGGTAGTCTTCTGCTTGGGCGGGGAGTGGGTGGACTAGATGACTTACAAGGTCCCTTCCAACTCTGTTAATCTGTTAAAGATGTTCAGACTGGGTTTGGCATTTTTATCCGCTTATGAAGTCCTTCCCAAGGGCTTAGGACAGGTGAATGTGTATTTATTTATTTTTATTTTATTTCTTAAACTTCTATGCCGCCTGTCTCGCCAAGGCGGCTCTGTTGTTTGATGGTGTGAAATCATTATTTACTTATTATGTCCGTACTTATTATTTATTATAACTTGTTGTTAGTTTTTTAGTGGTTTATTATTCGAGAGTTTATCACCATTCCGTGTTTTCGGTTTAACGATGGAGAACCAGCAAAAAGGTATAATGATGGGATGAGCTCTCTTGATTCAAGCAGGACTTGAATTCAGTTCTCCTTCCCAATGGGGATGAAACTGAGACCCAAATGAGTTTCAAAATTAGCTGAAGGAAAACCCCTGCGATAAAACTTTTCTGAACACGGGAGACCATGCAGAAGAGATGGACGGACAGCTTGCTCCCTGCTGTACTTTTCCTAAATTAAGACACAATTGTGGGGAAAACTCCACGAAGATATTCAGCCAATGGACTTACAGACCGCCTGGGTTCCCCATTTCTAATCTTCTTTTTTCAAACATTAACATTTGTTTCTAAGATGCCAGGAATCTGTTTATGTGTGAAGCTCTGGCCGCAATCTGCAGGCAAAGTTTTTACAAAGCTTTTAAAGATTTACAGCAGCTGTTTTTGTACTTTAATTTAGACTGGTGCTTTTTAGGTTATTTGTTGTAATCTTTTTTAATTTTTCATGTAAATAGTCTCTATTGTAAAGGCGCTCTTGGTGTCTTTTGGGCAGAAAAATAGACTGTACTAATATGTTGCCCATGTCAGTGGACAACTGCTGTAGAAAAAGCGAGATTAGCGTAGCTTGAAAATGCTTAAAGAAGGTAAAGTGAAAAAAGGCTTTGATTCCAGGTGAGATTTAGGTGGAGGCATGGATGATGTCACAATAGGCAATGAATTTACCCACCTGGCAATGACTAGACATACCTAGTTTGCTGTTCTTACCTACAGATTTGTGTTTGATAAAGGAGAATATTTGTAGCTTATAGTTAAAATGAGGGGTCCGTGAGCAAAACCCATTCCTTACTAGCACTGATGATGTTACCTAGTTGGGTCATGAAATGTCTGCTAGAAGACAACCAAGCTCAGAGAGCACCAAGCACCCCATAGTCATTCTCCTCTTCCCCCCCTTTTCCTCCTCAAACCCCACTCCCTTCTAACACTGATGATGTTACCCAGTTGGGTAATGAAACATCTGCAAGAAAACAAGCACAGATGATTGTAGCACAGATGATATTACCTAGTTTGGTAATGAAATGTCTGCAAGAAAACAAGCAAGCTCAGAGAGCACCAAGGACTCCAGAGTTCTCCTTCTCCTCTCTGCAAACCCTCTTCCTTTCTAGCACTGATGACATTATCAAGTTTGGTAATGAAACGTCTGCAATAAGACAACCAAGCTCAGAGAGCACCAAGGACCCCTCATCTGTGGTTTTCATGAATAGCTTGGAATGACTTTACAGACGTTGCAAATAATGGATGAATTAGGCATAGATGTTGTGCTATTAGCACTTCACAAATATAAAAGCAAGAATAGTTAGAGAGATACAATCGTCAGGATATTGAAAGAAGCATAAAGGACTATTTTTTTTCCTCCAAGCCAGGAAGCCTTCTCCACTTCTGCTTCCTTTTTTTCCTGCCGTTCTTAGCACCAGTAGCTTGTCCCCCCCCCCCCCAAACTCTGCTGGGTTTTATTAATGGGCCCCAGTAACAAGACGATTGGTGGCATGTCCTCTAGTCTCAATTTTTTATATACTCAAGACACTGACGATGCAGCCTGCAGTCCATGACTCTCCTGGCTTCATAAATGTATTCAAAGTCAAAATGTCCTGGAGTTCAGCTTGACCCCTGGTGACCATTTCCATGCAGTTTTTCTGGCAGGATTACAACATTGGATTGCTTTTCCTTTTTCGGCTATTTTGTCTTCCGTGTCCCAAGATGGTTTGTGTGTTTAATTTATATTGTCCAGATCTAGCCTTTAGTTTCGCACCCCTTCCAAGTACTAGCCGGGCCCAACCCTGCTTAACTTGTAAAGTCAGCCTCTTGTCATCCTCTGAAGCAATACATTTGCTACTAAACCTTTGTTCTTTGAAGATGGAGTCTCCTCTTACTGCCACCGGCCTTGCAAGAGTTCAGGTAGTCCTCGACTTACGACCAATAAATGAGCCCAAACTTTTGACTGCTAAGCAAGATAGTTCAGTGAGTTTTGGTCCATTTTACAGCCTTCCTTCCCATGGTTGTTAAGTGAATCGCTAGAGTTGTTAATTTAGCAAAACATTTGTTAAGTGACTCTGGCTTCGCCATGGACATCAGGAGGTCTCAAAAGGCGATCAGTTGATCACTGTTTGCAACTGTCATAAATATGAGTTAGTTGCCAAGCATCCAAATTTTGATCACCTGACCATGGGGATGCAAAAAATGGTCACATCCCTGTTATTAACTTTGAATGGTCACTAAACGAACAACTGTCAATCAACAACTATCTGCATATGCTAGCTCACACATGCGTTGCTAAAACTCTTAGCCTTCCATATTTCTCACTTCTTGGTTTAGAATAGAATAACAGAGTTGGAAGGGACCTTGGAGGTCTTCTAGTCCAACCCCCTGCCTAGACAGGAAACCCTATACCATTTCAGACAAATGGCTATCCAACAGCTTCTTAAAGACTTCCAGTGTTGGAGCATTCACAACAAATCCACTGATTAATTGTTCTCACTGTCAGGAAATTTCGTCTTAGTTCTAAGTTGCTTCTCTCCTTGATTAGTTTCCACTCATTGCTTCTTGCCCTCAGGTGCCTTGGAGAATAGTTTGACTCCCTCTTCTTTGTGGCAACCCCTGAGATATCAGAACACTGTTATCACGTCTCCCTCGTAAGAAACTAATGAAAGAAGTTTCATTCGTAACTTGGAGGACACCACACATGGTAAGATTGGAGAACGGAGTCTGGTGTGATCACCACGGCTGGAACAGTTTCGCCTGCAAGGGGGTATTTACGATGAACTTTAGAAACCAGAACTGATGCTGGAACGCTGGAGAAATTTATCTTCGAAGTCCTTGGCAGGAGCCACCCGCAAGCTTTACACGGGTCTTAATTCGGAAGCTTTGAAACTGTTGGGAGAAATATCCATCTGGTTCAGTTCCAAGCTGGGAGAAAAATCCTGGGAGGCTGATTGGAAATGTGGTTTAATGATGAAGCAGAATCATCAAGCACATGGTTCTGGGTAGCTGACCACATGGAGTTAAGAGTGGGGGGCTTTTATACCCTCTCTGGGCTTGGCACTTGAGCTTCCTGGTCCTGTGCAAGAACATGTCTTTGGTTTGTTGTTGCCACAATTCCTATGGGGCCATGTAGGGGGTCATAGCAGGCTCTATATGCAAAGTACAAATCCTAGGTGTTTGCCTGAGATAGGTTTGGTTGAAGTTTGGACTGCTGATGAATGAAGGGGCATTGGGCAATTCCTATTGTGGCAGATGGCTAATCCTACCTTTGTTCATTCCTTGCTGCAGGGAATTTTTGCCTATGAATAGAGCTACCTAGATACTTGGCTTCTTTCTCTTGCTCTCTTAAGTGCTGACATCTGCTGAAGGCTATTGAGGTGGGGGCTGCTTTCTCCCTCTTAAAAAAACATATTTCTCATCCAGGGAAATATAATATTTTGCCTTTTTAAAATATTATTCAAAATATTTCATTTTTCTAGGAGAGGGTTGGGTGCAAAATCTCTACAAAACCACGATCAATTCTAACTAGGCTAGGCTCCAAAACTTGGATGAAGATAGTTGGGTGAAATTAGGAGAAAAGACATCATTAGCATGTTGGCAGTTACGTTTCCATGAGCTCCGAGGTTTCTACTACATGCAGCCTGGAAATGTTTACTCTCTTAAGGGGATTCTTTGTTCTCACTGCCAATTCCCATGTTTGTGGAGCGTTCTTACCTCCGTCTCTTAGGAGGCGAAGAGCTTCGGTTAAATCCTTAGCATCCTTTTTTCACTAGAGCCCACTTCTGAATAGCTACAGAGGTAAAAGTAGGCAGTTAAACTCAAGAAAATTTAAAATATCAAAGCAGAAGGCAACGTGCCGTTTTATTTTTTCCGCATAAAACCTCAGCTTCTAAACTCATAGGTCATAATGATGATAATGATAACCTCATAGGTCAGACCGACCTAGAAAGCTGAAGAAGCAAAGATATGAAGGCACCGTCTCTCTCTCTCTCATCTTCAGTGATTTAGGTTATTTTTAAAAAAAAAATGTTTAGGGACTATCCTGCTTCATTTTCCTTGAGTGGATTTAAGCTGTGGATGCTGCAGTAAATTACTGGGCAGTAATTTACTAAATAAAACTCTGAGTTTTGATTTCACTTCTCACATAAACAATCTTCTGAAATCAATGATGACAGCAATGAATTTTCTATAGTGGCACTTTTTAATTAACAAAAGTGCCAATGTGCAAACTGCACATAAGTGGTTTGGGTTACAACTGCCTCCTTATTTGCAGAATTAGTCAACAGCAAACGGGAATTGTCAAAATACTGGAAAGCATGAGATTATCTGTCCTTTACACCCAGGTATTGCAAATAATTTCCACAATTCGTGTCCTAGAATATTCTGTTTGCAACAATCTCACTCAAGCCTTTGTCCACTTCTAATTTCTTTACTTTTTAAATTTCTGGTCGCAGGGAAGGAACAATATTTGTGTGGGTGGATTTGAACTTCTAGTGTTTTAGGGCATATGTCCCCCCAAAACCACCGATTTGACTCTTCTGTCACGTTGAAGGAAAAAGGCACGACTCAAGAATCTTTATTCATGCTACGGAATTAGAGAATAAAAGTTCCATTTCAAAGTGTGTTATTCCTGCAATTGTTCACTGTAATTAAAGGAACCAGGAAACCTTTTTTTTAAAAAAAAAATTACTGGCCAGCTACATATTCAAATTGTAGGTGAACCTTGTTTGAATTAAGCTGTGATCCATCTAATAATACCACCTGTTCTTTAGACAGCTGGAGTGTGTTTGAAGAATTTAATTTTCAGATAGAGATTTGTTGACTCTTTTGCCAGACAAATGTGACACCAGCAATGCTTTCTCTGATTATATTTGGGAGGTTTTAAACATAATTTTTAGTCCTGCTCTTCTCTATAAGAAACAGCAGTTGCTGTAATAGTTTGAAGCAGTAACGAATGAGTCAGTTTGGTTCAGAGATTAAGGCACCAAGCTAGAAAGCAGGAGACCGTGCGTTCAAGTCTTACCATACCTTTGGACCAATCACGAGGCAATGAGTTCTAGTCCCACCTTAAGCAGGAAAGCTGGGTGGGTGGCTTTGGACCAATCATTCTCTTTTCAGCCTGACCTACCTCACAGGGTGGTTGTGAGGAAAATAGGAAGGAGGAGACAAATTGGATGTATTCACTGCCTTGATTTTTTTAAAATAATAATAAAAGCGGAATACAAATAAATAAAAACGGATGTAATAGTTTGTGTTATTTATTTATTTATATCCCATCTTTGTTATTTTATCATTCAAGGCAGTGAACTTACTTAATACTCCTTCCTCTTCCTATTTTCCACACAAGAACCCTGTGAGGTAGGTTTGGCTGAGAGGAGCCAGCTCTCTTGTCTAAGGTGGGACTAGAATTCACAGTCTCCTGGTTTCTAAGGCCAGCACCTTAGCCACAACCAAATTGTTCTACGGCCCATTAAACCTTCACAACATCCGATCATAGAAGGCAATTTTGACCAGTGTTATATTTCTTCTCAGCAAAATACCATAAGAACATATTGTCATTTTTAGAGTTTACATTTTACCCTAAAAATGTAACAAGATCTTACACGATGTGTGTTACCATCTTCCTTTTTTTTCTTCTTCTCCTCTCAAAAATCTGTTAAGGAGTAAATGATGAAATAATTCTACAGAGCTTTTGATAGCACTGGAAGCTGATTTTTTGGGGGAGGAGGGTGGGGGGGTTCACTCCATGCCTTTTTACCAGAAAATCAAAGCTAGCAGTATTTCCCACAAACGGTTGTAATCCCATGCTTGTCTCATGCCTCTTTAGTTTTGAAGAATTCCAATCCAGCATTTATTTGTGTCCATGTTATAAAAATCAATCATAAATTAACCTCTCTGACTGCAGAAGCCAATGTCATTACGAGTAGCAGAATAAATACTTTTTTCCTGGCAACAACAGACCATAGCAAAGACTTTATCTGAGTTCCCGATTCAATGACAAACTGCAATTGGATAAGTTTATTTTTCCCAGGAAGCAGGAATCACACGGCCATCCTAACAACAGAAATACTAACACTGACACCATCAAAACACAAGTGGCCGCTTCCAGGGTATAAGTATTATCTTCTAGATTTAGGTCAATGAATATATTGAATATGACTGATGTACAGAATTAGCATGATTTATCTTTATTCCACCCTACCCTGTCCCAAGAAAAAAAATCTGGTCTTCTGTAATTTTTTACAGGAAGAACAACTGTCGATTGGCTAAAAAAATATGTGCAAATATAACATTTAACATCACAGTTGGAAGATGCAATATAAACACATATTCGTCTTGGCTGCACTCACGCCCGAGGAAAACCTATTAGGAAACTGTATGTGTCTGAAATACGATTGGAAAAGGAAAAAAAAGTGCTTGGAGGGGGAGGAAATTACCAAAATTGCTGTAATTACCAAAGTTGGAGTTAAGATTTACACAGGAAATACTTTAATTCCAGCCGATTCTGTCCTATATCCCTGCAAATTGCCTCTTTTTTTTCTCTTTCGAAGCGTGTGGTTTGGGAGTAGCAATTAAGTCTTATATGAAGTACTTTTGAAGGAGGAGGATAAATTTAGTGGAAGAAAGAAGAAAAAAGAAACAACTTAGGGGACTGTTCAAATGCCTCAAAAGAAGCACCATGGAAGATAATCAAGACTGCGGTAATCATTTTCAGCAACTGGTTTAGGACACAGGGAGACCAAGGCTGCATTTTTGTTAAACTATATTTCTAAACGGTAGGGACAGTCGTTGAATGGAACCAAAGTCCCAGAGAAGCAACTGGCTTTTTCACTGGACTAAAAGCCAGATGAGGTAGCAATTAAAACACTGGCCCCCCAAAAATGGGAGGACCTCCAGTTTTAGGTAGGAAGACATCTGGGTGACCTTGGGCCAGTCGCTCTCTCTCCGCCCTAGGGAGGAGGCAATGGCAAACCACTTGGGAAATCTAGTTTCCATTTTCTGAAAAATTGTTTCCAGGAGTCAAGATGAAGTTGAAGGCACAAATTACTGGACAGTCATCTCATGGAGATACAACTCTCATAGTCGCATCTGATGAAGGCATCAGGAGAACCAAGGAGAAATTTCCTGAAAATCAGAATAATTAATCAGTGGAATGACCTGCCTCCAGAAGTTGTGGATGCTCAGCCACTGGAGGTTTTTAAGAGGCTGGACAGCCATTTGTCTAACATGGCATAGCATCTCCTGCTTGGACTAGATGACCTCCAAGGTCCCTTCCAACTCTGATGTTCTATGTCCTAACTCCTGACTATAGGTATAGGTAAAGTTTCCCCTTGCACATATGTGCTAGTAGTTTCCGACTCTAGGGGGCGGTGCTCATCTCCGTTTCAAAGCCAAAGAGCCAATGCTGTCGGAAGACGTCTCCGTGGTCATGTGGCCGGCATGACTAAACATCAAAGGCGCATGCAACACTGTTCCCTTCCCACCAAGGGTGGCTCCTATTTTTCTACTTGCATTTTTACGTGCTTTCGAACTGCTAGGTTGGCAGAAGCTGGGACAAGCAACAGGAGCTCACTCTTTTATATGGTGCTAGGGATTCGAACTGCTGACCTTTCTGATCAACAAGCCCAGCGTCTTAGCCACTCTGTCCCCTTCTGACTATAGAATCCTGTGAATTCTTGGCGATCCCAAACACATTTGTGATTTGCGAGGTCCTGTACCATTTCTCCAACACTCCATGCTGACCGTTTCCTATTGCACAAAAAGATCCGTACGGTGAACGGCTCATATTTTCAGGGGGGATAAACGGTGAACAGAATTAAGCAGAGGCCGGCTGCATTTCTGAGAAGAGATGCTGTAACGCCTGGTAAACAATTTGGAGCTGCAAATCAGAGGAGGAGGAAGCTTCCACACATCACACGGAGCCACAAGTTTGTTTAGCGACCAACAAAACAAGGAAAATTTGTAGGCTGAGCCTGACTGGTAAGGTTTCTGAATCATCCTTAATCTCCCTTTGTCTGCTGGGAAGAGCATGGAAAGAAGCCATCAGCCAGCTGAACTTTTAAAAAGGCATTCATGGTTTTTTGATTCCAAAGTCAAATTCCCAGGTTTACATCTCTAACTGTGATTAACCAGGGACAGACCACAAGCCATGCTTGCTTGTAAACATCTTAGCGGCTCAGCCATAGTGTCTCTCCCTGTGCAACCAGGTCCCTCTCATAATTTCTCTAGGATGCCGTCTAAAGAGTTCTTGAATGGGCTTTCCCCCTCTGGCTGAAATCTCAAGTTTGCATTTCTTTATCAGAAGTCATTTTGGGGTAGGAAAACAATTCTATTACGCTGCTGTTGAAACACTTCCTACCCATTTCTTTTGTTTTTTTTAAAACTAGGTTTTGCAAAACCAAAAACTCTGGTGGAATCTGGCAATTGACTGACCTCATAGAAGGCAAGTGGAGTGTGGGCAACTGAATGGAACCCAGTGTTTACTGGCCCGATGCCCTTCCTGTTGCCAATGCGGAGTTTTGTTCAGCAGATAAAATTCTCATGGTGCCCAGAGAAGAGAAATGTCTGCCACTAACCTAGGATCGAACTCACAGCTTCTATATCAACATGGTATGCTTTATTGGAAGTTGACAAGTGCAATCGTTAAATATACTGGTATTTTTTACCATTTTCCTCCCAATTCATTGCCCAGAACATAACATGCACAAGAACATATGCATCTTATTACACAGATCGTAAGCCCACCTCCAAAATGTGAGGAATTAATTTTTTTAAAGATTTTTGCTTTGGTGAATTCATCCCTCTCCCTCCCCCACCTGCAGCCCACATCAACCGGGACTGCAAGTTTGACTTCAATATATATATATTCATTTTCCAAGGCAACTGACATAAGCAGCACCAGCTGATTCCCGAAAAGAGCTGTAGAGGTGCAAAATGGAATCCATGTAGCGTCAAAAAATAAAATTAAAATTAAAAAAAGCTTTAAAAAAAACCAACCGGGGGGGGGGGGGGATTTCTATCCAAACTGATTCAGTTCATTCTTTTTAAATTCACTCTGTACAACTGAATGGAGTAGTTACAGTTCCTATTTTACAAAGTAATTGTACATTAAATACACAAATATACATTAAGCAAACAAACCTTCATCAGACCCATCCTATATCACAGCATTTTTTATCTACTGGTTCCTCTCCTAGAAAATAGGTGATTTATTTTTTTCGCACCTTCCTTGTCTATAGAAAATGAGTGCACTTCTGCTATTTTTTTTTAAAGACTGCAGGCACCGAAATCCCCTTCCCTTCTTTTTTTTACTGTCCCTCAGTTTCCCCAAGTTCTTTCTTCCCTTGTCTTACTCCTTTGGCTTCCTGGTGGAAGGCTAGAGGAAGGGGCTTCATCCCCACCACCCTAGCCAACTTCTTCACATTGCCAGGCCCGAGAGCATTTGCATTCACCACGGCGTTGCACGGAAGGAAGATCGTTAAGGAAAAAATTAAGCTTCAGGCACACAAAAAACTCGTACGGTTTTGTTGATGTTGTTTTTCTCTTTTAGCAGCTGCTGCGGAAGCTGCTCAAGTCGCCCAGTGCATTTGTGCTAATTCCCTGAATGGTGGCGAGACCCTCCCTCCCACTCCCAACTTTTTAAAAATAATAAATCTGAAAGGAAACTTTCAACCCTCTCCTGCTCTCCCCACCCCACTTCGAACAGCTTTAATACTGGAAAGGAAACCAACGTTTTGCGACTTAGGAGTTGGGGAGGGAGGGAGGGAGGGTGCAGAAGTGTCTTTGTAATCGGGGAGGGGGCGGGTGGGAGGCAGCATGCAGAGACCGCTGGATTCCTGCCGTCCAGCCTCTCAGCAGAAGAATCCAGAGGGCCGAAATCTGAAGAGGTGGCTGGACTGACTAGGCCGAAGGTCCCGAGTTTGGCGGTGCAGCCTGGGAAGGTTGCAGGTTTGCTCCCTGTGCTTGCGAAGACCCGGCGGGGGAATTGGTGGTCTGCAATTGCGCCTGGAACTGAGCCAGCTGCTCCGGGCTGGCCAAGGTTTTCAACAGGTTGTTCTCTTGTTCCAGCTGGTTGTTTTTCTCAATGAGTTCTTTGATCTGCTCTTTCAGGACCTCGACTTCCTCTCGCACTGCGTACATCAAGTGGCTCTTCACCAGATCCTGGAAAAGAGAAGCAGAAGCCAACCCCCAAAAAACAGTTGCACCAAGGGCAGAGACTTCTGCAATGGCCTGGGGAGGGTCTCCCTCCAAAGAATCCCACCCTCCCTCGTGGTTTACCCATCCCACCCTCCTGTCTCCGCAAAGGAGGGGATCCCTGGTGCCCTCTTGAGCTTGGCAGTTTTCTTGCAGACATTTCATGACCCTTCTAGGGAGCATCATCAATGCACTGATGATGGGTTAGGTGTGGCACTGAGGATGGTCACAAAACGCCCGCAAGGAAATCACCAAGCTCAGAGAATACCCAGGACCCCTCCTTTCGACCCTGAGCTGCAAATATTCTCCTTTCTTGGTGTCTACACAATCGAAGCGGCTTGCAAGGAATGGAAATGCACAGAAAAATATAACAGGCAGAAATCAAGGACCAGATCCGTCACCGTCTCTTTATCTTTAGCCCAAAAACCTTATTCTCGTTTTAAAAACTTTCCCCTCCAACTCTTTCTTTTAAAACCTTTCCACTCGAATTCTTATTTTAAAACCTTTCCATTTGCAAAATTAAGGGCAGCCCTTGTGGGAAGACGATGGAGACTGGGAATGTTCTTAGCGTATCCAATTTAACAAGTGACTCCCCAACTCTATTACTCGTTTAAATGATCCCCAAGTGTTGAATGGCAGTTTTGGCTTGCAACCCAACCCAGATCTTCAAGGCCGTTGAGTTTGGTTTTAAATTTTAAATTTCCCTTCCGCTGCAGGTTAATGCAAAGCTGTCCTGACGTGGGCGCTCTGCTAGGGGAGACCCTTTTCTGTGGGGGTCCTTGGTGCTCTCAGAGCTTGCTTGCTCTCTGGCAGATAACAACTAGGCAACATTGTTCTTTTTTTGCCCCAATTATGAAGCAGAAGGGCTCCTGATGGTGATTTTTCCCCCAGGCAGAATTGGTGGGATGGAAGGAATGGAAGCAGTCCTCCGTGCCAGCCCACTTTCTTGGAAATGACATTAATTTCTAGAAGAGGGGTCCTGTTTTTGGCAACGGGGCTACAAGGCAAAATTGTCCAGCCAGAACAATGGCTGGCTTGAGTTGTCTTTTTGGGGCCTGTCCTTCTGGAGCAAAACCTCACTGGGAAGATGCAGCCTTATTTTGGACCAGCCAAGGGATGCAATGGACTGAAATTCACCATTGTTGCATCATCGTTTTATCCTCCGGGCCGAAAGCATCACGGGTGCTACTCGGGCTTTAGGATGCTGGCGGCTTGAGGGAGGGGAAGGAGAGCCTTTCCTAGCCTTTGGGGGGGCTCTGGGCCCAGATCGCCTCGCCTGCCCCTCCTCTCCGGGATCGGGTACCCTGTGCCACCCCCCCCCTTATGCCCGCCTCCTGGGCTGCAGCTCCTTCTGCCTGGTGGAAGGACGGAGGGGAGGGAGGGGGGAATAAGGTTGCTTGCCGCATTTCCCTCCCCACCATCCCCTCTGACGTCAGCCCTGGCGAGGAAGACCGCCTCCCTAGCTGATCCTTCCGCCAATCAGCGGGGCCACCCTATTTATAGCTGGGGGTTACACTTCAAGTTTGCCTAGCAACAGAGACAGGAGGAGGAGGAGGAGGAGGAGGAGGAGGAGGAGGAGGAGGTTCCCGAGAGATGGGGCTCCTTGCAGCATTCCAGCAACAAAAGCACACAGCGGAAATTGAAGGGGGGGGGGAGACCAAAGACATAATAATAATAATAATAATAATAATAATAATAATAATAATAATAATAATAATAATAATAATAATAATAATAATAATAATAATACGGGGAGATCAATCAATCCGCAGATGAAAGGGGTGCTCTCCTCCTCCTCTTCCTCCCCCCACCCCAGAATTAAAGGCTCTTTCTCTTCTCTCTCCCCCCTCCCCAACGATCATGGCCGCTGACCTCCCTCCACCTGTTTTGGGGGCTGATGCAAAAGAGGCCGTGCGGTGTCCCGTCCCCCCAGCCCCACGAAGCGACCCCGGCCCATTGCAGAAAGGGCGGAGGGAGCGCGCCCCGCGGGCTCTGCAGAGGCGCCCCCCGACCCCTCTTCCCCGGGCTCCCCCCCCCCCAGACCTACCATGGCTTGCTCGATTTTGTTGTCGATGGCGACCACGCTCGCCCCGGAGGAGCTGCAAGACACAAGCGGGGAAGGGGAGGGAGGAGGAGGAGGAGGAGGAGGAGAAGCCCACGTTAGCAGCGGCTGAGCTTGGGGCGAGCGCGCGCGGGTCCGGCCGCCCCCTCCTGCGGCTTCCCTCGGCTTTCAGCCGGAGCTGTCAGGCGCCCTGCAGCCTGCCGGGGGGAGCAGGGCAAGGAGCCGGGCGAGGCGAGGGCTTTACCTACTGTCGAGGCTGAGCGCGGCGCTGTCGGTGCCCAGCAAGGCGGAGAGGAAGGAGATGGAGAAGTGCCGCAGCTGGTAGACGCCGAGATCCATCGCCCCCGGCCGGCCACAGCAGGGGCCGGGATGCGGAGCCCCGCGGGGGAAGGAGCGCGCCGGTGCTGCGCCAAAGCGGCCGCTCGCTCGCTCGCTCGCTCGGCTGCCTGCCTGCCTGCCCCCCTCCGCGCCCGGCGCTTCCCCGGCTGGCCGCCGCTTGGCGGGGGCTCTGCCTTTGCTCGGTGCCCAACGCAGGCAAGGCAGGCGCGGCGCTCATTGGCTGGGCCGGCCCTTTGGACACGCCTCTGGGGCCCGCCCCCCCGCCCCCCCCGCCCTGAAACCTTCGCTGGCAGCAGCGCCGCCGCCGCCGAAAACGGTGCTCGGAAGGGATGCGCGAGTAAGGCGGGCTCGGCTCTTCTTCCTTCGGTTTCCCCCCCCCCCCCCCAAAAAAAAGACTAAGCACAGATCAGACCTTCAAGGGAGCCCCCCCCTCCAGTCCCACAAGGGGCATCTTCCACAGGAGCCCCCCTCCCCCCTTTCAAGCCAGGAGCCAGCGGGCAAAGGAAAGCGAAAGGACGCGCAGGAGGCCGGCGGTGCGAGCCAAATGGGGAGGGGGAGTTTCTCCTCCCGCCTCTCCCTCCCCCCCCCTCTCCCCCTGGCAGGCTGCATTTCACTCAGTGCTGGTTGCTTGGCCGCTCCAAGGGCGCCCTCTAATGGCCCCAGGAGGAAAGGCAGAAGCAGCCTCGCAGCGCCTACCCCCTCCCCAGCTTCAGGGAGGAGGGGGGGGGCTGTCTTGGAGGGCAGGAAAGGCTGGGGGGCTCTTTAGGGCAGAGAGATGCTTAGAGATGGGACTTTGGTTCCTGCTCCCACCTCGACTTACAGCCACAACTGAGCCTAAACCTTCCCACTGCTAAGCGAGACGGTTTGTTAAGTGAGTTTGGTCCCAGTTTGCAGCCGTTCTTGTCACAGCCATTAAGTGAGTCACTGCAGCGGTTGAGGTGGGAACATGTTGAAGTGAATTTGGTTCCCCCCCTCCCCCACCGTCTTTGCTTATCATAAGTTCACAAAGCGGGATCCTATAAATTGCCAAGCAACCAAATTTCGATCTCGGGACCACAGGGATGCTGCAAAAGTTGTAAGGGTGGAAACGGCCGTAAGTCACTTTTTCCAGGCCTGTGTTTCACACTTACGGCCACTGCAGCACCCCCGTGGTCCTGTGATGAAAATTCAAAGGCTTGGCAACTGGCATGTACTTATGACGGTTGCAGCTTCCCAGGGTCACGTGATCCCCTTTTGCGACTTTCTGACAAGCAAAGTCAACAGGAAAGCCAGATTCGCTTAACAAGCGTGTGACTAATTTAACAGCTGCAGTGATTCACTTAACGGCCGTGGCCAGAAAGGTCGTAAAATTGGAACAAAACTCACTTCATCATTGTCTCACTTAGCGATGGAAATTCTGGGCTGAATTATGCGGTTATAAGTCAGGACTATCCGTTTCCTTGCTCCTAAAACATTTTTCCCCTCCCTTCAAAATGAAAAAGCCTGCCTTATCTAGTCATCAAGTATTTCCTTTGCACACACAGACACACACACACACACCCAAAAGCAAACTTTCCCTAAGAAAAGAGCAAGTGCATTTCAAATGTTGATAGTTCAAAAATGAAGTGCTACAGTTTCCAACTGTTTTCATTCAGGCCTTAGTTTAATACCAGGATCATTCAAAACAACTTAAGCATAAGGATTTCCAGGCAGAAAAAAATCTTCTTTTTGGACGGTGAAGAATTCCAACATGGAGTTGTAAAGACACAAAATTCTCAAGTGGAACTCTAAGCCTCAAAACTCACATTAATTCTTGCCACAAGTGGCTTTTTACATATTTTGTTTTTGCTTTTAGCTGCGTAGCTATGACACAGTTCAGTATTAGGAGAAACACACACAAAAACAACTTTGCTGTCACTTCCCCTTTTCCCTACAGAAACTGACCCAACCTTTATTTATATTTTTCCCCGTCACAATAGAAACGGATGGTTTTGTGCTCCTTGCCACATTTACTGCAAAAGGTCATCTAGCTGTTTCAACCACCCTCTGCAGTTTTCCCACGTTTCACATCATGAAGAATTCAGAAGGGAAAAAAGAGGAAGCGGCAATTTTTTCCCCCGAGGCTGCTTCTTCAGTGTTTATTGCCACAAACATTCAGCCATCCGAACGCACAATTTTTCTGCTTGTTATTTCAACTCCAGAGCTTTAAAAGCTCATAGCTAGGTCTTCTGTCCTACCCAGGGGTGGGGGGGGGAATCTTATCCTTTGCAACAGATTACATTATGTGGTGTGAATGTCAACCCACCACATATCTGACTGATGCCGGCCTTAAGAGGAACCGGCGAAAAATTTTAATTGCCAAGGCCTTGGACATAGTTTTCCTTTTAAAAAAGTATTTCAGGTATAATGTCATCAGCTTCAACGTCATTCACAAGAGAACGGCAATGAAATATTTGGAACATGGAGGAAAAAGGCTGTTCACAAGAGGCTGTTTATTTTTTCTGTCTGTCTGTCTGTCCATCCACTCACCTACCTACTCACCCACCCATCCATCTTATCTCTCCCTCCATTTCTTTCCCTCTCTACCTATCTACCTACCCACCCATCCTATCTATCCATCTACTCATCTATCTGTCCATCTTATTTATTTATCTATTTATCCTTTATCATCTCTATCTATCTGTCTGTCTAAACTTTATTTATCTATCATGTCTATCTCTATCCATTGCCTCCAGAAGTTGTGAATGCTTCAACATGGGAAGTTTTTAAGATGTTGGATAACCATTTGTCTGAAGTGGTGTAGGGTTTCCTGCCTAAGTAGGGGGTTGGACTAGAAGACCTTTCAAGGTCCCTTTCAGCTTCTGTTCTATTCTATTCTGTCTATCCAACCATTATCCATCATCTCGATATCATCTATCTATCCATCCATCCATCCATTATCTATCATCCATCCATCCATCCATCCATCCATCCATCCATCCATCCATCCATCCATCCATCTATCTCTATCTTCTACCTACTTACCTATTAAATTTATTCAATGCCCATCTCGTGTTACAACATGGATTATTATATCAACTGTCCGTCAACACTTCTAGTCTCTCACTAAATTTTAGGTATCAAAATATCACTTTTTAAAAACACTTTCCAGTCTAATCTAGTATTTCCTAGTGGTTTTTTAACCAGCTCTTACCAGGGTTAGCTTTTGGAGACTGGGGAGATTAGCTAGGGGTTATTATCTAGAGAAAGTCAATAAATAGTTTGCATTTCATTTTTGCCCAACAGAGCCACGTTATCCTTTATGGTGAGCTTATTTGCCTGATTTCGACTCCTATGTTACTAAAGGAGTAGCTGAAAACCACAGCTTCCAAAAGGATTATTCTAAAGCTACAGGTAGCCCTCAACTTACAATCATTCATTTAGTGACTGTTCAACGTTACAATGGCACAAAAAAAGGTGACTTAAAACCGGTCCTCGCACTTATGACCATGGCGACATCTCCACAGTCATAAAAACCCAGAATTTGTTACAGCCAGAGTGACCAGTTGTTGGTTTAGAGGAACCAACTGCCACCAGGCCTTGCCAAAGCCTATGATGTTTGGGGCAGATTTATTTATTCCTTTAATTTTTATCCTGCCTTTATTACTTCTTTAGCAATAACTCAAGGCAGCAAATGTGCCAAATCCTCCTCCTTACTCCTATTTTTACTGCAACAACAACCCTGTGAGGTGGGATGGGGGGTGAGAGAGACTGGCCCAAAGTCACCCAGCTGGCTTTCATAGCTAGAACTAGAACTCGCCGTCTCCCGGTGATTGGCCCAAAATCACCCAGCCAGTTTTTCATGCTTAAGGCGGGACTAGAAATCCCCGTCTCCTGGTTTCTAGGCAGATGCTTTAATCACTAGACTAAACTAGTTTAGATGAAATAAAGTGATTGAATCAAACTGATGGAGAAGGATAACTTTTAGAAACTGCTCATCTTCTATTAGTAGCAAATATCACCTGCAGAACTATTCTACGTATTATTAAATTATCAACTCTTCACATTAATGAAGGTATCTTTCAAGAGGCTGAATTCCTTAAAAAGGGGTGTTATAAAATCACAATCTTGGCAAATTAACACCAAGACAATCAGGCATTGGTAAGAATGTGGCTTAATTAACTTTCATGCGCCCAACATCTAAAGCAGGGGTGTTCTACCTTG
This sequence comes from Natrix helvetica, assembly GCF_964273705.1. Lineage (NCBI taxonomy): Eukaryota > Metazoa > Chordata > Lepidosauria > Squamata > Natricidae > Natrix > Natrix helvetica. The sequence continues at coordinate 1,986,685 of NC_138549.1, read as the reverse complement.
GCAACTTTTAAGACTTGTGAACTTCTTTGAGTTCTAGTCCTGTCTTAGGCATTGGGGGGGGGGGGGAAGCTGGGTGACTCCCGGGACTCAGAACAAACTGTTGTTATGGGGACAATAGGAGGAAGGAGGGGTATTAGGTCTGTTCACCGCTTTGAGTAACTTACAAAGTGGTAAAGGTGGAATAAAAATCTAATAAGTAAATAAATTCTCACCTTGTTAAAGAATAGAATTGCCTTTCTTAATTTTTTCCTACCCATAGAGATGAAAGAACCTGGTCCTAACAAACTTAAAAAATCTTCTAAAATCATCCAACCTTCACTAGCAACGGAAGGGCGTCTAGGTTGTTATTACTGTTAGATGATGTGTGAAGATATTTCAAGTTCCCCATAGGAACTTCTCTCTTACTTCCTACATCTAAGATCTCATTTCTCAAGTGGTTAAGGGGGTGGACTTTAATTCCTATATATCAAATGGACACTGGGGAGGAGGGGATTTACACAAATAACCTTTCAGAGGCACTAGACCAGAGGTCCCCAAATTTGGTAACTTTTAAGACTTGTGGACTTCAATTCCCAGAATTCCTCCTAGCTGGCTGAGGAATTCTGGGAGTTGAAGTCCACAAGTCTTAAAGTTGCCGAATTTGGAAAGCCCTGTACTAGACCAACAATTGGCCAGCTTTGTTGTTGTGGAGACATTGTGGAGGCAAGCACCCAGCCCTCAACTGTGTTTTCCCTGCAAGACAACCTAGGTTTAACAAAACAGATTTTTAAAAATCCCAGTGCTAAATACATTTCATTTAATATTAGGGTTTTAATATACTTAAGTAATCTGAAACAGAACTCTTTAAACCTAAGGGATTTTTTTTTGGGGGGGCAAATCTATGAACGTAAGGAAGAAAGTTGCGTGCATATTTTGTTGATTTAGAATGACACGGTGAATAGGCTTGAATAATGGGGCTGTTTTCTATGGCTATTGACTTGAAGGATAGTTCCTAAATATAGTAAGAGGGAATGAATGGACGATGACGGAAATAAAATAATGTTTAGCAAATGGGTCAACGCTGAGCAGACAATAAATCTCCCTTGATTTGTGGGAACTACTTATGGATAAATGAATACACAATTTAAATGTATAATGAAGCAGCATTAGAGGCTGTGTTGCTGAATATTTCTATAAGGTCCGTGCTGTTTCATTGGTTGAGAATGTAAACAATTTGGAACAAATGATGTGTATATACTATCAAATGCAATCAATGAGAGGTATAGATTTGAAAATGTGTATCTCAAAGGCCAATTTCTTACTACATGTCCCAGTTCCTTTGGCTTACCAGTATTCTGCATTTTGCATAATGTGTATGTTTTTAAATCAGTTTTTCAAACTCATACACATCATTAGTTCCTTCATTTCTTTAGTCTGTTCTGACATTTATGCTTTCTGTCAAGTTCTTTCATCCTTCCAGAGTGATTTCCCCCCCGTTTTGGTAGCAGTCCCATCCTTCCAACCTGTCTTGAAACCACTGCAACCCAATGTGGTTGCATCAACACTTCTCAAAGCAATTGTATGTCCTTCATTCCCACTTGTGTCTTTCTCTCTATGGACATTCCACATATTATGCTCAACAACACAATGGAAAAGCAGCTATATCAGCAGCACTGATGATGTTACCTAGTTGGGTAATGAAACGTCTGCAAGAAAACAATGAAGCTCAGAGAGCACCAAAGACTCCACAGTCTTCCTCCTCTCCTTCTCCTCCTCCAAAAACTCCACTCCCTTCTAGCACTGACAGTGTTACCCAGTTGGGTAATGAAACGTCTGCAAGAAAACAACCAAGCTCTGAGAGCACCAAGGACCCCACAGTGCTCTTCCTCCTCCTCCTCTTCCTCTTCTTCCTCCACCTCCTCCACTTCCTCCTCCTCTTCCCCACAATACCCATTCCCTTCTAGCACTGACAATGTTACCCAGTTGGGTAATGAAATGTCTGCAAAAAAACAATGCTCAGAGAGCACCAAGGGCCCCACAGTCTTCCTCCTCTTCCAAACACTCCCCTTCTAGCACTGACGATGTTACCCAGGTGGGTAATGAAACGTCTGCAAGAAAACAACCAAGCTCAGAGAGCACCAAGGATGCCTCGCAGCCACATTTGTCAAATATCAAGGAAACCACGGTATATATTTTCTGAAAAAAACTGTGTAACAGTACAAACAATTTGGTCCTTACCCGCAAGCCCTTCTCTTCCTGGGCAACAGCCACCGATTCCTTGCAAAACAAGATTTAGTTGCATGCATGGACTGAACCTCACAGCAAGCTTCTACTACCATGGACAGTAACCTTAGTAACAAAGAGACTGTATACATAGAATTGTCTACTGCATTACAGATCTCAGCTTTTCAAATACAGGGCAGTGAAGCTTCCTAAATTTCTGTATTTTTCGGGGTATAAGATGCACCTTTTTCCCCAAAAAAAGAGGGTGAAGCTCTGGGTGCGTCTTATACATTGAATACAGCATTTTTGGGCTACCAAAATCCTGCCCCCTTTGCAAAAATGGCCGTGCAGAGCCTTTAGGAGGCTTCCAGAGCGCTCCTGGGGACTGGGGAGGGCAGAAATCAGCCAAAAACTGGACATTTCTACCCCCCAGCCCCCAGGAGCACTCTGGAAGCCTCCCAAAGCCTCTGCATGCCCCCCCTTTTTTTTCAAAAAACAAGGTATGCAGAGTGTTTGGGAGGCCTGCAGAATGCAAAAACTTTTTTAAAAGATTTACCTCTTCAAAATCATAAGGCGTCTTATACTCTGGTGCGTTTTATAGTCTGAAAATATGGTAAACTACTCTCTGCTGCAGGAATATACTTACAGGGATGGAGGCAACTCCTAAGTCTACTTTCTCCAGAAAACAAAGTTTTACTGCTACTGCTTTGGCTGGACTTCCGTTATCAACCTGAGCAGGAGTACCAATTCGACCAATTTACACAGCACAGCACTAATCGTGGTTAACTGATGGAGGTCCCCTCCCTTTTCCAGGGCTTAAAGGATGGGAAGAAAGAGGAAAATAGAGACATGAATTGGAGGAATCACCTAGAGGTAGTCTTTGACTTACTAAGCCATTCATTTAGTGACTGTTTGAAGTTACAATAGCATTGAAAAAAAGTGACAGAACTGTTTTTCACACTTACGGACTGTTGCAGTTGTCTAGTCACGTGATCAAAATTCATAGGCTTGGAAACTGGCATGTACTTATGACAGTTGCAGTGGCCCAGGGTCACATGATCCCCTTTTGCGACCGTCTTGACCAGCCACGGCAATGTGGGAGCCAGATTCACTTAACAACCATGTTGCTACCTTCACAACTGCAGTGATCCGCTTATCAACAGCAGCAAGGAAGGTCATAAAATGGGGCAAGACTCACTTAACCTTGCTTAGCAATGGAAATCTTGGGCTGAATTGCGGTCGTAAGTCGAGGACCAACTGTACAGGCAAGTCAAGTGGATGCTCCCCAATCTAAAATGATAAAGACTTCGCGAAATGTCGAAATATCTTTCAATCTCACATAATTGGCAATTTCCAGATATTCTCAAAAACCCCTCAGGCTACGTCAATTTGACAACAGTTTGTTCCAGCAAAAGAGATAAAGATAGAAAATGCATATACTGTACCCTGGGCAATTACTCTGACAATAAGAGAGAAATAAGTTGATTTTAATTCTCACCACAGCAATACAAATTCTATTTGCAAATAATATATGAGAGAAAGCTCGGCTCTGGATGCTTCCTCTGTCGAGGTTCACCTTGAAAACAAATTGGATGGGCAAGTTTTAAGAAGGCGCCCTTTAAGAGGTATATAAATTATTTTATTTTGTTGCATCTTATTTAGCTCACATCCAGGAAGCCATCCTTCTATAACGGGGCACTGAGAAAGCAAGCTGAAATATATCTAATCTCTATATGCAACTGCGAAAATACAATTTTCAAGCCACTCTGTAATTACCTCTTAAGGTGCTGCTCCAGATCCCAAAACATTTTCATGTTGGTTTTGCAAAAATCTTGTTTCCAGAGGCCTTCTGGTCGTATTTAAATGCCATGTCTATTCTGACACCAGGCAGAAAGAAGCACAAGGATTAGCAGGGATGCTACTAATTTGCTCTAGCTAAGTATAAGTCAGCACTTCCAAGGATCTTAGAAGAAGGAATAGATCCCAGCAGCATAAAGGGGGCTGGTTATGTTCAACAGAGGAATAAAAATATATAAAAAGCAAGCAGCCACGACGTCAGAGGTGCTGAGATCACATGTTGCTCTGTTATGTAAAGCACTAAAAAGAGATTACAATCTCCCTGGCCAGGATTTCTGAGTATCTTTCTGAATTACTCATTTGTTTCACTGAAGCTTAATCAGGGAGTCCGTCTCCGGTTTCCTCAGCTTTCCCTAAAACCTCAGAGCCAGGAGGATGTTGTGATCCAACCAGCGCAAAAGCTGCAGCCATAAACCGAGGACTACCTGTACACAAAAGCTGGCTGGCACAGATTAATCATGCTAATCATTTTGATTTCCCTTCTTTTTATTTCGGAGAAAGCTTTCAGTGGGCGAAGGTCTCCATAAGACCCTGGATGGGAAGAGGGCTTCTCTTGTTTTATCTCACAATGATCCAGATGTTCAATCTGCAATCCAGATCACGGTCTTCCAATATCTGAGGGGTTCCACAAAGAAGGGGGGATCAACCTATTCTCCAAAAACACCTGAAGGCAGGAGAAGCAGCAATGGATGGAAACGGAAAGGAGAGAAGCAACTTGGTTTGTTCTCGCTGATAATTGTTCTTGCTGTCAGGAGAAATTTCCTGACGAGAACAATTAATGAGTGGAACAACTTCCCTCCAGAGGTTGTGGGTGCTCCATCCCTGGAGGTTTTAAAGAAGAGACTGGAAAGCCATTTGTCTAAAATGGCATAGGGTCTCCTGCTTGAGCAGGGGTTGGACTAGAAGACCTCAAAGGTCCCTTCCAACTGTTATTCTGTTCTGTGATTCAATTCGGAAGAGGCAGAGAGGAAAACTTAAAGTAGAGGTGAATTTTCCTACAAGTGAAGTTTGATTCCTAGATGACATCAGATACATGCAATAGTTGTTGGGGTTTTTGGAGGGGTGGGTGATAGGATTGGGATAGGAGGGGTCTGCTTTTTCTACTGCCCTCTTATCCAATGTATTTCCAACTGCTTAGGATGAGGGCAAGATACTCAGATCTTCTGGTGCTCAATTATTCAGTCGTAGGTCCAACCGTGCTTAACTTTTCCAAGATTAGCAAAAGTTTGCCAGGTGCAATAACAGAAAAGGGGAAAATATTCATTTCTGCATTACAGGTAGTCCTCAACTTACAACAGTTCACTTAATGACTGTTCAAAGTTGCAACTCTACTGAAAAAAGTGATTGGTGACAGTTTTTCACGTTTAATAATCACTGCAGCATCCTTCCCTGGTCACACGATCAAAATTCAGATGCTTGGCAACTGGCATGTACTTATGACGGCTGCAGTGTCCCAGGGTCACGTGATTGCTTTGTATGGACGGCCTTCTGATCAGCAAAGTCAACGGGGAAGCCAGATTCACTTAACAACCATGTCACTCACTTAACAACTGCAGCAAGAATGGCCATAAAATGGAGCAAAACTCACCTAACAACTGTTTCACTTAGCAACCAAAATTTGTCCTAAGTTGAGGGCTACCTGCACTAAACTGCAGAAATCTGCGTGGCTTTGCTGTCGATGTTCAAGAAACAAAAAGATTCGTTCCTCACCTGAGTTTTATGCCAGCTCAGGAAAGAAAGAAAGAAAGGTTCCAATTAATTAAATGACAGGCTTAACTCAGAGGCCAGTAAAGAATCTTTGCAAGATGGTTTTCTGTAAAAGATCAGGCCACACAAAGCCTTAAATCTCACTCAGTGGCTGCGCTCGGAAAATGCGGGTCGAGGGTTAAGCAGCTTAAACAATCATTAGAAGGTCATACGCATTTCCTCCTGCGCTGGAAAGACAATTAATAAACAAGTAATCTGGCTGTTAAGTGAATCTGAGCTCCCACTTTTTATGGGGCTTAGAGGTTTTCTGCAAGCAAACCCTCGATCCACCATGGATTATGGCCACCGGTTGAGAAAACCGTCTTCAGAGGTGTTTTTGGAAGCTGCAAATCTTCCCCAATTGCTCTTCTTCTCTTTTGTTTTGTTTTCCTTCCACTTCCTGTACGAGATCAGAGCGGACTGTTGCAAGCAGAAGACGGTGATGCAAAGAGGGGAAATGCTCAAAACAAAACAATGCTTTGCGTGTCACATGTCTGGAGTTAGTCAACGCGACTGTGGGAAAGGGAAGCTCTGGGGCAGCCGTTTTTGTCATGTCGCCATCAAAGTCCCACAATCGAAATTGAGCAGCTCCACATTAATTCCAACCTTCCTTTGCATCGTAAATAGGTGTTGTGTTATCTGCTCGTTACTAGCTTTCAATCAAGTACCAACAATACCCCATTCAAGGGGTACTACCAACCCAGACAAACAATCAAAAACACTCAACTCCCTAAATCAAGGAAGCAAAAAAAGAACATTCCCACCAACATTTGGCAGGGCAGAACGCTAGGATATAAACAGAGAGCAAACCCCACTGCCTTCTAGCACTGATGACGTTACCTAGTTGGGTAATGAAACATCTGCACGAAAACAAGCACGCTCAGAGAGCACCCAGGACCCCTCATTTCAGCCCTGGCCTACAGATATTCTCGTCTGCTGCTGAGAATCCTGTAGGGTGGGTTACAAATAAATAAATAATTATAAATATTAGAAATAAAACAAATAGCCCCATCAATCACTATCCTGCTGTCTCTTGCAAATGGAAGGCATGCTGAAAATCACATCATCTTACTTGAAGTTGAAGATTTTGAACGGAAGCAAATACAGGGTAGTCCTTCACTTATGACCATTTGTTTAGCATGTGTTCCAAGTTACGATGGTACTGGGGGGGAAAGTGCATCATGCTTAAAATCACCACAACGTCCCTGCAGGCACATGATTATAATTTGATTGATTGGCAACCGTCATGAGTTTTCTCTGATGTCACAATGTCAGCATTTATGACCAGACCAGATGACTAGCAAAGTCATTGGGGAAACTGGCAGGAAAGGTTGCAGTCTCATCTTGCTTAATGACCGTGGTGATTCACTTAACAACCATGGCAAAAGGGTCATAAAAATCAGTGCCTTGCTTAAGGGCCACACCATGTGGTCCTTAAAATGATAAATGTTATGTAGTGGTCATAAATTAAGGACTATTTTTCATCATATTAATCAAGGCACTTAACAGAATATCCTTTGAATAATTCCGGGACGTTGTGGATACAGAGGAAGCTCTTTCTGATAATGCAGGATTGCGTTTACAGTCATTAGTCAAGCTTAGAAGAGACTTACTGTCATCCAAGTATGTGCTCTCCATCCCTTGCACAGCATTAGACCAATGTGTCTTACTCAATTTAGAAGATGCTCAAGAGATGTTTGAAGGATACCCATCAAGCCTACGCAGCTCCCTCCCTCCCAAGGTGAGGCTTTCTTTACAGAGGCTTCTGTAGATACATCCAGGAAGTTTCCTTAAGACAATATGCAAATCCTTCTCCTGGGACATTTATTTGACTTCTCAACCTGAGATGTTCTTCCCTCCCACACAAAGTGACCCAACTCTCCTCAAGTTTCAGCACAAGTTCATATCAACTCAACCAAGACTTCTGGTTGCTGTCTTCACTCAACACATCTCTTCATGCTTCTTCTCCATGACAGAAATCACACCGTCTTTTGCTCCTAGTAGGAGCAGAGTGCAAAACCTCCACTAGCTCCTGAATTGAGTCTGCTCTGTTCCACCATTGGTGGTCTTTGGGTTGACCCTAATTAAATTGAGGACAGCTGCAAAACCTCGCTGCTTTCATCAAAGCAATAAAAGCCGCAAAGGGTTGAAAACTTTGGGACATGCATGCAATGTTGCAACCCAATTGTGATGATGCAGGAATGCAGAATCAAGATCATGAGAAGTGTTACTACTGCTATATAATGCCTTGGTGAGACCACACTGGGAATCCTGTATCCAGTTTTGGTCGCCACAGTATAAACAGTTGTTGAGATTCTAGAAAGAGCGTAGAGAACAGCAACAATGATGATTAGGGGATCGGAGGCTAAAACACATGAAGAACAGTTGCAAGAATTGTGTAGGTCTATGAAAAGAAGGACTAGGGGAGACATGATAGCAGCCTTCCAATATCTAAGGGGTTGCCACAAAGAAGAGGAAGTCAAGCTATCCTCCAAAGTACCTGAACGCAAGACAAGAAACAATGGATGGAAACTGATCAAGGAGAGAAGCAACCTAGAACAAAGGAGAAATTTTACTTATGGAACAACTTAACTCCAGAAGTTGTGTATGCCCCAACACTGGAAGTTTTTAAGAAGATGTTGGACATCCATTTGTCTGAAGTGGGGTAGGGTTTCCTGCCTGAGCAGGGGGTTGGACTAGAAGACCTCCAAGGTCCCTTCCACCTCTGTTATTCCAATTCTAATAACTTGCTCTTCTATGAATGCACCAAAGATTCTTGCAGCATCTTCAATGCCCCTCCATTTATTATCACACAAGCTTTAATGGTTCCCTCATCATCGCTATGGAGATACACTGCTGGAAAACATCTGTAAAGGACAGTAATCCCGAGGAGCAAAATACAAATCTATTCCTTCATTCATTCCGTTTGGGAGCTCACCCAACTCTATAACCGACTCTGGGCAGCTCACAACAATAAATAACATAAAAGCAGCAGAATGCAAGAACAAAAGGCCAAGAGAAGGACAAAAATAGCTACGAATTGTGGGAACACCCATCATTTTGATTTTCCACACTAGAGCAGGAGACACCCTGGCTATTATATATATATATATATATATATTAAGTAGGCTCTGGCTTCAACTCCACTTGAAATAGAGACCACACAGGAATTCCCTGTCTACAAACTATACCAGGAAGTCCCAAAAAAATTCTAGGAAGAATTGGAAGACCGAACTGTTGCCAAATAGCTGCCAAAAACACTTACTTAGTTGTTAATCAAATTTGTAAGGCCGCCCATCTACGGCACGAACGTGGCAAAAAAGTCACACTAATGATTTCAGAGTCTTTTTCCTTTTTTTCCTGGCAAGGCATACAAACTGGAGCTACAAAACTTTAGAGCAAAATATAATTGGACGTACTATATTCTTGTAAATAATGTCATTCTGGTGGGAGGGGGGAAATTGCCATTTCCCCCCAAGAAAGAACTTGTCATGGTGTGGGAAAGTGAATTTCAGTGGCCAAAGGGACCTGGTTTTTTTTTTTTAAATGAAAATGAAAATTCACTTGGATTGAAGGAGGTCATCCTGACATTGAAATTGGGAATAGGTTGCTGCAGCAAGAATGTTTTGTGCACAAAAATGGGAAGATACTTTAATTCCCACAATGGACGGAGGGGCTGCAAAAATGATAGCAGAGACGGCTAAATGGACTGATCTAATTGAAGAAAGATCAATTTAGAGGAGGGGTGTTTGTGTCTGAGGTGGGGTGGGGGAAATGAAACTTTGACTTTGGGTTTTGCCGATTAGATAGGTTTGTTGTTATAAAAAGGTTATTACTTGATTCTACTGCACTAAAGAGAGTCAAAAGTCAATGCTTTTCTTCCTTTCTTTTTCTTTCTTTCTCTTTCTTTCCTTCTTTTTCTCTTTCTTTGCTTTTCTCCTTCCTTCCTTCCTTCCCTTTTTTCTTTTTCTTTTTTCTTTCTTTCTTTTCTTCCTTGCTTCCCTTTAAGGTAAAGGTAAGGTCTCCCTTGCACAGTCATTCCCAACTCTAGGGGGCTCTAGGGGCTCATTTCCATTTCAAAGCCGAAGAGCCAGCGCTGTCCAAAGACGTCTCCGTGGTCATGTGGCTGGCATGACTCAACACCAAAGGTGCACGGAACGCTGTTCCCTTCCCACCAAAGGTGGTTCCTATTTTTCTACTTGCATTTCTTACGTGCTTTAGAACTGCTAGGTTGGCAGAAGCTGGGACAAGTCATGGGAGCTCACTCCGTTACGCGGTGCTAGGGATTCAAACTGCCGACCTTTCTGATCAACAAGCTCAGCGTTTTACCCAACACTTTTCCTCCTTTACGTTCCCTTTATTTTCATATTTCTTTATGAAAGAAAGCACTTTATATTTTGATGAACTAATAAAAAAAAACCTGAATACAAATTATGAAAGGGTTATTGTAGAGCTACCCTGTGCTTTCAAGGACTAGCCAGCAAGTTATAGCCTCTCTCTGAAGCAAAGTGAAGGTTTCTATTTCTAGGGATGGAATTGTGTTGTTGTGGACTCACAATAGTGCCTCTCCTTTCTCTCTGCTCCCACTATCACCAAAGAAGGATCTTGACAAACTTGAACATTGGGCACTATCTAACAAAATGAAATTCAATGGTGAAAAGAGTAAGGTTCTACATTTAGGCAACAAAAACGGAATGCACAGTTACAGTATAGGTGATACCTTGCTCAGTAGTAGTAACTGTGAAAGGGATCTTGGAGTCCTAGTGGACAACCATTGAAATAGGAGCCAGCCGTGTGCAGCAGCTGCCAAAAGAGCCAACACAGTTCTACGCTGCATCAACAGAGGGACAGAATCAAGATCACGTGAAGGGTTAATACCACTTTATAAAGCCTTGGTAAGGCCACACTTGGAATACGGCATCCAGTTTTGGTCACCACGATGTAGAAAAGATGTGGAGACTCTAGAAAGAGTGCAGAGAAGAGCAACAAAGAGGATTGGGGGACTGAAGGCTAAAACATATGAAGAACGGTGGCAGGAACTGGGTATGTTTAGCTTAAGAGAAAGAAGGACTAGGGGAGATATGATAGCAGTCTTCCAATATCTCTGGGGCTGCCACAAAGAAGAGGGAGTCAAACTATTCTCCAAGGCACCTGTGGACAGAACAAGAAGCAATGGGTGGAAACTAATCAAGGAGAGAAGCAACTTAGAACTGAGGAGAAACTTCCTGACAGTTAGAACAATTAATCAGTGGAACAGCTTGCCTCCAGAAGTTGTGAATGCCCCAACACTGGAAGTCTTTAAGAAGATGAATAGCCATCTGTCTGAAACGGTATAGGGTTTCCTGCCTAGGCAGGGGGTTGGACTAGAAGACCTCCAAGGTCCCTTCCAACTCTACTATTGTATTGTATTGTATTAAAGCCAAAACACACCGGCAAACACACCCTGATAGATAGACTGTAGAAAGATAGACTGTAAGAAAGAGACATTTACGGCAACAACAGGTGTGTGTTTCCGATAAGGACAAGAGAATCTGGGTTTATCTTCCTGTCTTTTACTTGCGCCAAGGCCAGTTTTTCCAAAGTCAGATCCTGGAAGGGGAGGGGGCCAGTGTTTTTTTTAAGCAACACAACACCGTCCAATAAGAGGGGAAACAGCCTTCAAACATCCTGCTCTCTTTTGCTGCCCAAATGAGACCCATTCTGCACACCCAGAAGACTAACAGAGGAACAAAATGTTTGTCTTTCGTATTTATGTTTGTCTTGCAGAATGTAAATAAATGACTGGTAATAACAGGAACTGCGGAGTTTCTCCACTTCGGAAACTTCATGTGGACTTCAAATCCCAGAATCCCCTTTATTTACAAGGTTGCTCTTGAAAATAGATCTATTCGAATGAAGAATAGAATAGAATATGTATATCTATATTTTGTATATGTATATCTATATTTTGTATTATACTGTTTTAACATGACTGTACACTGCCCCGAGTCCTGTTTAGGAAAGGGCGCGGTTAAAAATTTAATTAAATAAATTAAATAAATAGAATAGAATAGAATTGGAAGGGACCTTGGAGGTCTTCTAGTCCAACCCCCTGCCTAGGCAGGAAACCCTACATCACTTCAGACAAATGGCTATCCAACATCTTCTTAAAGACTTCCAGTGTTGGGGCATTCACAACTTCTGGAGGCAACTTCTGTTCCACTGATTAATTGTTCTAACTGTCAGGAAATTTCTCCTCAGTTCTAAGTTGCTTCTCTCCTTGATTATTTTCCACCCATTGCTTCTTGTACTGCCCTGGGGTGCTTTGGAGAATAGGTGGACTCCCCTCCTCTCTGTGGCAGCCCCTGAGATATTGGAACACTGCTATCATGTCTCCCCTAGTCCTTCTTTTCATCTTTTTTGCCCTTCTCTTCACTCTTTCTAGAGTCTGCACATCATTTTTACACTGTGGCGACCAAAACTGGATGCAGTATTCCAAATGTGACCTTATAAAGTGGTATAAACACTTGTAATAAAGAAACCCAACTTTGATTTTAGATTATAGAAATGGCTAATTTATATTGTTTTGGAAAAGTAAAAAGTTGACGTTCGATGCTAATACCTTATTCTACTTTAACGGAGAGAGTCAGAAATCAATCCCCCTTTTTATTTCTCTCTCCCCTCCTCACTTTTCTTCCCCCTCCTCACTGTGTCCTATTATTTGCTTTCATATTTTTGCATTTTATTGTATAATCTAATAAAGAGACTCCTCTGTGGAGGAGGAATGGTCATCTAAACTACAAAAGGTGCATTTTTTTCAAGAGGCAACTGGAGTGGGGAAGCCACTGGGGAAGTTGGTTTTATGAAAGCAAAACTGATTCAGGAGGATAGATTCCCACCCTGTGCAGCTCACCAATTCCAACATGCCCGAAAGGGGAAGAAATGATTGTTCCCATTCAACGTGTTTGGTTTCGTAAAAAACACGCCAAGTGTTGCCAAATGAAATCTGGTTGTAGAAATGCTTAAGCATGTTGAATGACTCCGCCCTTGCTCTGGAGTTTGTGCAATGTAGACAAGGCACCACACTGTTTAAAATTTGTAAAAATGAATGAATTTTGGATTTTAAAATCATCCAGAAAGGCAGTTGCGTCGAGAAGCTGCAGAAAAAATCACCTTTTTAAAAACCCAGGTGTGTCCAACCGTGGCAGCTGTAAGACCTGTCAACTTCAACTTCTAGAATTCCCCAGCATTTTGAATGCATGACAGAGGGATGCTGCAACCATCATAAGTGTGAAAAACGGACATAAATAACTTTTTCAGTGTTGTTGTATCTTCCAACGGTCACTAAACAAATAGTTGTAAATCAAGGACTGTCCGTTCTGTACAAATATTTGCTTTGAAATCAGTCAACCCAATTCACATAGTTTCCAGAAAGAAAGAAAATGCAATATTTGGTATTTAGTGTCATTAAGAGGTGGGAGCAGAAATTAAGAGAAGATAAGCCACGTTTGTTGAAATATATTTATTATGGGATGCATTAAAAAAACTCTACCATTTGTCTGACAAAAGATTTTGAATCTAGGGAATCAGAGCAGCAAAATTGGAAGGTACATTCTGTGTTACAGTCCTGCAAAATTAATATCCCAGAACAAAAAATGGAAACATGAGATCTATATAACCGCTGCAGATTGCTGTATGGCTATGCTGCCTCCATGTGGGGAAAATAAAACTAGCTACACCTCTAATATTTCTCCTCCTTTAAAGAAACTTTAAGTCCACAAGTTCACAACGTTCAGGGGATTCTTAATTGGTTAATACAGGAAGTTCTTGATTTGCAACAGATTATTTAGTGGCCAAAGTTACAACAGCACTGAAAAAAAGAGACTTTTTTTCCACAGTTACAACTTTTGCAGCATCCCCATGGTTACGTGATCAAAATTCAGATGCTTGACAATTGATTCACACTTATGACGATCCCAGGGTTCTGGGGTTACGTGATCCCGTTTTGCAACCTTCTAACAAGCAAAGTCAATGGGGAAGCCAGATTCACTTAACAACTGTGTTACTAAGTTAAAAACGACGGTGATTCACTGAACAACTGTGTCAAGAAGGTCATTAAATGGGGCAAAAGTCACTGAACAAATGTCGCACTTAACAACAGAAATGTTGGGCTCAATTATGGTTGTAAGTCGAGGACTCCCTGTATAGTTTTCCTGTAAGTAAAGAGTTTTTTTGCTAACAAAAGAGAAGCCAATAGAGAAATTTTGCAATATTATTTTAGAATGCAGTTTCATATCATAAAAGGTTTTTATATATATATACAGGGATGTAAAGTGAAATAATAGAGCAATAGAAAAACCCTCATTCATAACTTAACATTCCTGACCAAAAAAGCTTCACCAAATCCTTCCATCCATCCATGCATCCTTTTCTGGATTATTGTCAAGGATATACCAGAAAAACTGAAAAAACCCAAAATATTATTTCAATTCCTAGAGATTTCTTTTGCAAATTAGCTAAAAATATTGCAGGTTATTATTTATTTATTTTTTGCAGGCACTGAAAGGAACTGTTTTGAGGGGGGAAAGTGCCCTTAAAAACAAGCAAGATTTAAATCATCCTCTAGGTGGCACTACTTGATCAATTTATCTAGTGTAAGATAGATAGATGTAAGGTAGAAAAACTGGACAGCAGAAACATCATTATTGTTTCTTCCAAAAAGAAACGGTATTTATTGTGTCTTTAAAGGAGGTTTGGACCAATGATAGAGAGAGGGAGGGAGGGAGGGAGAGCTGAAAGATGCAAGTAGTTGATAGAAAGCAGGCAGATAGCTATAGATCAGGGGTGTCCAAACTTGGGAACTTTAAGACTTGTGGACTTCAACTCCCAGAATTCCCCATGCTGGCTGGGGAATTCTGGGAGTTGAAGTCCACAAGTCTTAAAGTTCCCAAGTTTGGACACCCCTGCTATAGATAGATGATAGGTAGGTAGATAGGTAGGTAGGTAGGTAGGCAGGCAGGCAGGCAGGCAGGCAGGCAGGCAGGCAGGCAGGCAGGCAGGCAGGCAGGCAGGCAGGCAGGCAGGCAGGCAGGCAGGCAGGCAGGCAGGCAGGCAGACATGGAGAGAGATATGGTAGAGGGATGGATTGATGGATGGATGGACAGAAAGACAGACAAAATAGACAGATCACGTCTCTAAGCTCACACTGAACTCCTTAAGAGAACAACAGATTTCTTTAATAAATACCAGAGATAATATGATTGATATAAATGGTTGGTTTAAATGTTTTTTTAAAATTACTTTTGACACTCAAAATGCAATAAAGAACATAGATAAAAACCAGAATATAAGAGGCCGATATGGTTAAGGATTGTATTCTCAATTCAAATAAATCTTTAGGTACTATATCCAACTGCTGCTAAGACCAGCTATGCAGGTTTTTTTAAAAAAATTGAAATACAACTAAAGCTAGTTTTATATTTTGATATGAGTTAACAAGACCTTATACAATTTGGGATAAGCTCTATACAACTGCTATAGTCCTCAACTTATAACAGTTCATTAAGTGACCGTTCAAAGTTACAACAGCACTGAAAAAAGTGACTTACAATTGTTTTTCACACTTACGACCGGTGCAGCATCCCATGGTCACATGATCAAAATCTAGACACTTGGCAAATGATTCACACTTATGACGGTCACAGTGTCCTGAGGTCATGTGATCCCGTTTTGCCACCCTCTGATGAGCCAAGTCAATGGGGCAGACAGATTCACTTAACAACCGCATCACTAACTTAACACCTGCAGCGATCCACTTAACAATTGTGGCAAAAGAGGTCATAAAATGGGGCAAAATTCACTTAGTAAATGTCTCACTTAGCAGCAGAAATTTTGGATTCAATCATGGTTGTAAGTTGATGATCAATTGTACCTTCTACAGATCTGTTTGGCAGCTGCAATCAATAGCTACAGGATGCCAAGTTCTGTGGCTGTTTACTAGACATCACTAAGAAGGCAGTTGGGAGCACTAAATCCACTTAGTTTGTTTGAGCCATGGTGGCCCCAAGTGGTTTGAAAGCAGTACTGCAGGCTAACTCTGCATTCCCACTGCCAGCAGTTCGATCCTGACTGACTCAGGCTTCCATCCTTTCGAGGGTTGGTAAAATGAGGATCCAGATTGTTGGAGGGGGGGGCAAGATGCTGACACTGTAAACCTCTTAGAGAGGGCTGTAAAACAATGTGAAGCGGCATATAAGTCTAAGTGTTATTGCTATTTCCATGTGTTTATTTTCATAGAAGTTTAACCTGTATTGCTTTATGTGCTTTATTGCTTTTAGAAGTCTAGGCAACGCATCAGAGTCTCAGACACCATCTGGATACCCTTGTCAAGTGACAAAAACATGGCTGTCGCATCACCAAGGACACTACAATCTCTAAGGGGAGACGATTGATTTAAATGCGGGCTGGAAGGCGGTTCAATTAAGTGAATGTATATTTGGCTCAAAAACGACGGATGCTTATCAACCATTCCTTATTGGAGTGGCATGAGATATCAAGAGGGTGACTCAAGGTTTAGTTATGGACCATCTAACTCATCAGTATTTGAATTAATGACTTCAGTGACGTGACGGAGAAAACACTGATCAAATCTGCAGATGACACAAAGTTGGCCGCAAAAGCTAATACGGCAACCGGAACGAAGGAAGGAAGTTAAAAACTATTTTAGCAGATTAGAGAAACTGGTGAAGAAAACAGAATAGATTTGAACAGAGAAGAAAATCAAACTCTTAAACTGAGATACATACATGAAATGCCCAGATTTACACCTTGTGTTGGTTCTGGCTTACCGCATTTTGAAACTTACTAGAATAAGTTTGAACAAAATAGAAAAGGTTTAGAAAAGAACAAGGATGTAGTCTGTAATTCAAGCCCAGGGAAGGGAGAGATTGACAGAAATGGGCAGGTTTTTGCCTTCATAGATGTATGCCTATTAGTCTACATTCAAAGTGACAATACAGTTATTCTAAGTCTAAGAATAAAATGTCTGTAAATACTTCCACATGTTAATTACACATTATTAAAACTTCATGCATTGGTATTTCTGACAATTTTACTGTATCCCTACAGCTCTCTACAAAATATACTTTTTTTTAAAGGTTTGGATGTTAATGTGGCATCTCAGCTAAACTGTTATTTACAAAACTGCACACAATGGACAGATGATTTTTTTTTAATGGCAGGCGCCAGTTCTTTGAAGTAGATTAAAATTTGTTTTTCAAGCGATGGGCATTGTATTTTATGTGTATATAATTGTTGCAACAGTGTCTGCAGTTTTCCAAACCAGCTCTAATTTTGACAAAGAGCTAGATTATTTCTGCTCCGCAAAGAAAGACAACAAGAAGCTTGTTGTGTTCTTAAAATGAAAAGAACTATTTTTCTTTATAGTGACACTCAATTGCAGTCTCAAAATTTTCTGACCGAGCTTCTCCGCCCACAGACCATTGTATTGGCCAGTCCTTTTATCCTTGCCTAATCAGGATTCTCTCCCTTCCTGTTGTCAAAGCTGCAGTGATATGGCACCAAAACTTGCCTGTGTGAGCCAAGAGCATCATTAGTATATTTTTTTAAAAGGTGGAACTAAGCAAATTTGCACTCCATCTGCAGAGATGCCACAAATTTCTACGAGTTCAACTATTAATGAGACTATGTTTGGGTTGCTTTTTGCCAAAATGAGGGAGAAAATCTTTCTATATCCCCTAAGCCAGAAACCAACTACTTACTGTGGGCATAAAGGATTGTTTTCAAAGCTGTGTTGATTCCTGGCAAACCTTTTGAGGCAGAGGTCAACAATTTCAAGTATATATGTATTAATCATATGACTGCAGATATATTAACCTTGAGCAAATAAATCCACATTGAACTCCTCCTTGTTTACTTTTCTCAAGCTTTGGTTGTTTTTGTCTCTAGTTTAGATCAATTATTATGTTATATTAGTTCTACACTGGGGCAACTTTGCTTGTCAGAAGGTCTCAAAAGGATTCAAAGAACCCTGGGACACTGCAAGTGTCATAAATATGAGTCACATGGTTGTTAAGTGAATTGCAAAAGGGGATCACATGACCACAGGACACTGCAACTGTCATAAATATGAACCAAGCATCCAAATTTTAATCAGAACTTTAGGAATGGTGAAGCGGTCATAAACATGAAAAACTGTCATAAATTGAAGAGTACCTGTATAGGACTATAATAAAATTGATGGATTTAAAAACCAAAGAAATGCAACTCAAGTAATAGCTACGTGCAATGGTTACACCATTTTGCTAATCACCAAGAAGTTGGTAAGGTCTTCTAAAACGGTTGTCAATCTGATGTATTTTTCTTTGTAGAAATTCCAACATTTTCTGAATAAATAAAAACATCTGGATTATTTTATGATTGCTCCAGCTTTATTATCTCTCTACACATCAAAAGACTTTCTTTATATCCTAACTTCATTTTTCTCTCTTCCTTAATTTACATTCTTTCTGCTAATATTTATAACAGTTGGCCTGTCTAATATTAATTCTTGGTAACGTCTTAATTACTAGCAAGGTAAAGGAAAGGACAGCAGAGGCCTAAACGTTTTGAAGCGTTTAGAAAATGAAGGGGTAAAATTCCTTTAGAATCAAGCTTGTCTGTCTTTTCCACGGATTGGATTGGCACGCCAGATACACACCCCACCACGGCTACAATACACAACAGTATAAGCCATCATCTGTAAAATAAGCCCAATTCAGACTGAGACTGCAGAAGAGTTAGGCGTTTAACACTGTTTCCTGAATCTTGGTCTGGATTTCAACTAGCAATTTCAACTGGAAAGGATGCCTATTGAAATAAATGACAATTTTCCTCCCAAGGAAGAGGCCACATGAGGAAAGTATATGTACTTTAAAAGCACGTGAAGAAATTCACAGTCTATTTGGCATTACAGCGGAGACACATTCAGTCAGAACATGTTATGTTGTGGTCTCTAAAGCTACTCTTAAGCTAATTAAAATACTTATTTGGGGGGGTTTGATTTTGGATGGACTCAAAAAGACAGTCAAATCTATAAGTATGTATTTATTTGAGGAACTGTCAATATTTGACAGACAGACAATATTTGAGAGACTGCCAGAAAGAAGAGGGTTTTTTTTTCCAAAGCACCAGAAGGCAAGACAAGAAACAATGGGTGGAAACTAACCAAGGAGAGAAGCAATTTAGAACTAAGGAGAAACTTCCATCAGTGAGGACAATTAACAAGTGGAACAGAAGTTGCCTCCAGAAGTTGTGAGGGCTCCATCACTGGAAGTCTTTCAAAAGAGATTGGACAACCACGTGTCAGAAGTGGTGTAGGGTCTCTTGCTTGAGCCGGGGGGGGGGGGTTGGACTAGATGATCTCCAAGATCCCTTCCAACTTTGTTATTCTGTATTTCTGTATTTCTCAATAAAGAAAGAAGAGGAACACAGAGAGGTAGATCTTTGATGTTTCCTTAGGGAATGAAATAGTATTGTAGCCATTTCAAATGTCTCCATTAGGAATAGAGACAGAGTTTCTGTGGAATGTTAATTCCCTAGGTTAATTTTCCAATAAAGCTGATGTTGTGCATCTAATATGTTGTTGGCAAATGTAGCCAACTTAACATTTTCAGTTTTTATGAAACTGGACTACAGTATTCAGGTATAGTAGGTTATGAATTATCTGGGTATCTTTTAAAAATCTGATAGTTTATCTAACTAAGAACATTAAAGTTCATGATGACACTGAACAAATTACAATCTTCCTCCAAAACTAGACCCATTACTCTACAATGGTTTTCACGGTGGCGAGATTGAAATGAGGTGTACCTGTGCAACTCTGCCTGGAGAGTTTGGCCTCCATAATCCCAGTCTGGAATCTTCTGATGCATTCAAAGGCACCCCTGAAAATTCCTCTCAAACTACAGTTAGAATATAAAGGTAAAACTTTCCCCCGTTCATTCCCAACTGGTTTTCAAAGAAAAACCAATAAAATCCAATTGCCTCCCGAAAAAGCCCCTTTGGGACAACCGTGACCTGGATGATGGAGAATCTCCACGGACATTTCTCTCGTTCCGTTCTGTCTGACTCTAGAGCAGTGTTTCTCAAACTTGGCGACTTTAAGTCCTGTGGACTTCAACTCCCAGAATTCCCCAGCCAGCTATGCTGGCTGGGGGATTCTGGGAGTTGAAGTCCACAGGACTTAAAGTCACCAAGTTTGAGAAACACTGCTCTAGAGGGCAAGTGCTTATTTCTTAGCCGTTTCTTAGCAGAGGAAGTCAGCGTTGACCAAAAACAATTTCCATGGTCGTGTGGCCAGCATGGCTATATGCCAAAAGTGCTCAGAAGGCTGTTACCTTCCCACTGAAAGGGCACCTATTGATCTACTCGCATTTGCATGCTTTCAAACTGTTAAGTGGGCAGGAGCTGAGTTAAGGAACGGAGCTAAACCCCATCACACAGTGCTTGGGTCTTGAACCTGGCCTTTCTAGTGTCTTTAAACATTGAGACATCACACCTTCCACAAGGTCAGAGAACTCCCAATGTCTTAACAGCTCTTGTTCAATTCCAAACAGAAGACTAACCAAGTTGTATGAAATCCTAGACAGTTTCTAATTTTTATAAATTGCCAGATTGCTGGTCTTTCTAACCCCTTCAAATAGCATTTTTTCACATCGCTATACCCACATTTTCATACAACTGCTGCTCATGTCATTTCAGGCTAAGGGACTGATAAGCAGAAGACAAATTTCTTTATTATGGAACTTGATCTCCCCGGAGAGGCTCACCAGGTGCTAGCAAGTATTTTTTTTTTTAAATGTCCAAGACTCTAGATTGTTTATAAACCATCTGTTGACTATGGGATTTTATTTATGGCTACGGCTCCTGTCTTCATACAGTTTAGTTCAACAGCAGGCCAATCTGGTCTTATGCTAACAAGCTGAATTAACAATCAGATAAATTAACAATAAAAAGGTGACATTATTTCATGACATCTCAAAGAGGATTTGCCACAGTCTACAATAATAGTTTGGCTGAAGATGCTCACCCTACATGGACCAACAGAAAACAGGAAGATCTCATGGTTATGTCTCCAGAGTTATCCTTGGATGAGAGGACAATTGGGGAGATGGTACCCCCAAAACCACACCCTTTACTTCCAGGCTTCCACAGCTATGCTGAAAAGAAAACAGACCTATTCTGCCAAGATCAAGAAGGCTTTGAATGGAAGTAGCAGCCTTCCTTCTCCACTTAGTTCTCAAGAATCCTGGCATTTGCAAATCAAAAATCAGAAGACAAGATAAGCATGGTTATATGTATTTTTTTTAAAAAAACTCAATAAGACATGGAGTAACCTGCCAAAAGACCCTGGGTTGACCAGGGACAGGTCTACCAAGCAGGGTCAGCTTGGCCTTGGGGGTAGTCTAGCCATGGTCAACTTATTGCCCCAAAGAACAAAGGGTCAACCTATTCTCCAAGGCACCTGAGGGCAGGACAAGAAGCAACGGATGGAAACAAATCAAGGAGAGAAGCAACCTGGAACTAAGGAACTAATTTCCTGACAGTTAGAACAATTAATCAGTGGAACAACTTGTCTCCAGAAGTTGTGAATGCTCCAACACTGGAAGTGTTAAAGAAAAGATTGGACAACCATGTGTCTGAAATGTTATAGGGCCTCCTTCTTGAGCAGAGAGTTGGACTAGAAGACTTCTAAGTCCCTTCCAACTTTGTTATGCTGTTATGGTCAAGCCAACAGATTACTGAGTGCCTTCATCCAATGGTTGACTTTGTTCCTTCAGGCCCAATTTCTTGGCAAGCTTTGATATCTTGACCTTGGACTGAATTTTACAACTGCAACTGTTGTAGCCTAGCAGATTGTGTGCATAATGGACCAGATCAAAAACTGCTATTTGCAATACCTGGACAAGATCCAGCAACTACAGTTAATCAGTTACCAGACCCCCATCAAGAGTGGTTCAAGTGTATTTACAATTATTGTATCCCTCGTGGAGATATGATGAATTCCGGATCTTGAAGGAGAGGAAACTCCTCTGGTGATATTTACTAGAGCTGTCAGCATTCATCCAAAGTAAGTAGAACTGCCCAAACCTGCCAACCAGGTTTACTGATAAGCAGACTTTTCTTTTATTCCCCCCCCCCCTTTGTTTGTATTATCAAGTTAATCAGCTTTTGATGCTATGAGCCAGCCTAAGCTCAAGTTGAGTTTCTGCAAAAGAACAAAAAAACAACCCAAGTTGTTTAAACAAGCAACATCTCACAAAAGCTTTCAACTGCATGTACCAATCGGAAAAGGTGCTACCAGATTTCTGGTTTTTGCCACCAGAAACTAACAGAGCTCTCGTCCTACAGTGGCTCAACAAAGGAATGGTTGATTTAACTCTCAAATAAGAGGTGCCTCTACTGTATTTCTACTAAGTCACTCATGGAAATGTCGAAAGAGAAGATATAATAGAATAACAGAATTGGAAGGGACCTTGGAGGTCTTCTAGTCCAACCCCCTGCTCAAGCAGGAGACCCAATACCATTTGTGATAAATGGTTGTCCAGTCTGTTTTTGAAAGCCTCCAGTGATGGGGCACCCACAACTTCTGGAGACAAGCAGTTCCACTGATGAATTGTCCTCACTTTTAGGAAGTTTCTCCTTAGTTCTGGTTTCCTTCTCTCCTTGTTTAGTTTCCATCCATTGTTTCTTTTCTTGCCTTCTGGTGTTTTAGAGAATACGTTGACCCCCCTATTCTTTGTAGGAGCCCTTCAAATATTGGAAGACTGCTATCATGTCACCTCTGGTCTTCCTATTCGTTATACTAGACAAACCCAATTCCAATAATCTTTCTTCATATTTTAAAGCCTCCAGTCCCCTAATAATTCGTTATTCTTCTCTGCACTCTTTCTAGAATCTCAGCATCCTTTTTGCATTGTGGTGTCCAGAACTGGATGCAGTATTCGAAATGTGGTCTTACTAAAACTTTGTAAATTGCTAGTAGAGTTTCACATAACCTGCTTTCAAACTGCTAGGTTGGCAGAAGCTGGGGCAAGTAACGGGAGATCACTCCATTATGCAGCGCTAGGGATTCGAACCGCCGAATTGCTGACCTTTCTGATTGACAAATATGGCATTTATCTTGTTTTAGATTATGTAGATTTTACTTCACAGATTGTAATATTTTAGATTTCCTCTTGCACGGGTAATTATCACACCATTTTATTAGTTGCATAAATGTACATTATTTGTAAACCAAGGAAACACTTGATTCAAAATGAAATGCATTTCTGGTTAAATAAATATTGTGGTAACACGTGAATATTTTCCGTTTGCAACTTTCTATCAACTTCGGCAGCCAAGTTCTGTGGAAAATACTCTTGAAAACATAAAATCCAGGAAAATGAATAGAAGAATGAGATGGAAGGATTAATCTGGGCTCACATACTCTAACTACGGATGACAGCTGTCAATGGGAACAGATTCAAGAATTAACTTGGATAAAATTTACCTGCTGAAGTTGCAATATATGAAATTACGTCACCAGAGCTACCAATGTCTCCTCTGCTTTTTCTAAAACTTGGAAATGCTAAGAAAGTATCTGAAAAAGGAACTTCCCCATGCAAATCATGTATTCCTCTCCTGGATCTGCCCTTAATCCTTTCTCACAATTTTATTGGTAGCTCTAGGAAGAACTACCAGATGTTTTAAGGTCCAGATGTTGCGGTCATTGTCTTAAAAAAAACACAGCTGAACTGCTCTGGTCCAGCACAATTAGGAATCAATGCATGCCAACTTTGCTTACAGACACAACCCAAGCTTTTCTTTGCTCAGCTTTTACCATCTAAATGATCACTTAACAAAACTTCTCAACTCTCATTATTTGGAAGAAAATTGTCCAGGTTCATTGTTTAAAAATTGAGCCTGAGTATTGATAAAAATGAAACATGTTATGTAACATTAGCAATGGACATCAGGTAGATAAACTTGCTTCTATATAGGCGTAACATGTATAGTACGTATTTTATATGTAACATTTGATGACTTAATGTATATGAATCTGAGATGCAGCAACTGTCTTAAGTTCATGTCAGTTGCCAAGTGCTGAGTTTTGATCACGTGACCCTGGGGAATGCAAGAGTTGTAAGCGTGAAAACGAGTCATAAGTCACTTTTATAAGTTTTAAAAGTTAGCTCTGTTTCAGCACAATTTTCCCTGAACAAAAAAGCACAAATCAAATACTAGAAGAAACCACCGTACGTGTAGAGCTATCTTGCCATGTAGCTTCATCTACCTGTCGTCAGGTAAACAGGTGTCAAAGATTTACAGAAATCTTTTGTTGTTCCTTATTGTATGAGAGATAGCACAGAAACAAAAAGTCCCTAAGGTGCTTTTTTCAAGAGGCAACTGGACTTTATTGTTTTTATTCTAAGACATTTCGCTTCTCAGCCAAGAAGCTTCCAATCCATCCAAGGTATTAGGGAATGGAAGGATTTATATGCCTTGCAAACAGCTGCTCATTTGCCTCCTTTTAGAGCTGCTGAGGCCATTTGGAGGAGACTGGGAATTCTAGTTTTTTTCAGAACTGAAGCAGCTTCTTGGATGAGAAGCGAAACGTCTTCAAAGAAAAACAAGAAAGTCCAGTCTTTTAAAAAAAAAGCATCTTTGGGACAACCATGACCTGGATGACTGATAATCTCCACAGACACACAACAGAAAAAGGCACTCACAAGTTATAGTGGCTAAAAACTAAAATTGCAAGCCAACAAAAGCAGACAGGATGGCTAGAAGGGCAATTTTGCTGTATCTTGCATCACATTTTTGGCAAAGTGAGCCAGAGTTGAAAATGCCAACGCTAACAAATCTCCCTTATATACAACCCACAAGTCATAATAGTCAAAGCAAAGTTTTAAGCAGCTAAAGATCACGTTGGTTGAAGACAGCAAGGATTATAGCCCAACCCCTGGAAGGCTCAACTTACCCCTAGTTATACATGGCAAGAAAGCAGAATTCAACCTGGTATTGTAATTAATTCTGTGGTTACTAACCTGGAAACTGGTGACTTATTGAATTGCTGGCGTAATATCATATTATCCAAGGTCACTTTGTTTAGAAAAAGCCCCATCTGATAATGCTGTCATTTCCTATGGTTCCTCTGTCACCTGCCCTGGATAATTTCCAAACATTTCCTTCAATCTCTCCTGCTGATGAAATAGTCAGCCAATTTCTACCAGGTTATGATGGGAAAAAAACACACAATATTATCCAAAGGCATCTCAAGATGATGAGGCTAGAAAGGAGGATAAACCAATGGAATCTCTACTCCCTTTCTCTCCCCCACAAATTCACAACTTTTTCAACAAACATGGGCTGAAATAAAGCATAGCATCCCACCCAAATCCTAATATAGAACCACACACACACACACACACACATTACAATTGTACTCGTACAATTTATGTAGGAAGTGGAAAAAATGAGAACTAGCGACTCCGAGATTCTTCCATTACTGATTTTAGAGCACTGGGCTATTTCGTTTTTCTCAAGTGTGACCATTTCCAGCAAAAACGTATAAGCCAGCTGCCAGTAAGTGCAGACAGTTCTCAACTTACGACCACAATGGTCCCTAAGGGAACTGTTGTAAAGTGAGGGCTACCTGTACTCAAAGTTAGGGTGATCAAAGCATTCTGCAATATGCTATCCTCCTTTCCAGGGGATAAAATAAAATATAGTCAAATCCTTAGAAGATTGAATTATAAGATTGAAGAGATTCGTTCTGGTTTAAGATGGAAATCTATGTAATTCTGTGGTTTGATTTCTGAGAGTTTTGCAGGACATTTTGATACTACATGTGAAACAGAGCCAACGATCATAAGTTAAGGACTTCCTGCATGCTTTATCTCAGAGATTGTTTCAAAAGTCTGGAGAAAAGAAATTTGAACTGCTCTATGATCCTTTTTAGAAGGAATGGATGGGATTTAAATTTGCAGATGAATTATTCAACGGAATTAACACCTTAGAAGCAAATGTTTCTCATGCTATTTAAATCATTTCACAGACACATCAGGAAAAAAACAACTGTGTTGCATTTAGCTTCAATCTAAAATTGACAAATAGAGTTCTTTATTTTTTATTTCTCTAAAATAATGTCAAACCTCTATTCCCATTTACATTAAATAACTGCAGAGTCTCCCTTCTGAAGCAGAGTGAGGCAAGTGTATTTTAAGTAGTGTTTAATTACATTCTCTGAAAAGAAAACTAATTATCTTCCAAGGTTAATTTGCAAAATGCAAATGAAGTTCCACAGTTCCACCAGCCAGCCAAAAAGGCATATTTAGTTTAGCTTCATCAGCTGCACTGCAATACCTTGGTTGAAGGCCTATAGACATTTGCAATGATGACAACATCTTAAAGCACTTTCAACATATTCTCAGAGCTTATAAAAAGACTTTCATCCACAAAAACACAGGAATCAATATTT
Organism: Natrix helvetica; assembly: GCF_964273705.1. NCBI lineage: Eukaryota > Metazoa > Chordata > Lepidosauria > Squamata > Natricidae > Natrix > Natrix helvetica. The sequence continues at coordinate 1,960,380 of NC_138549.1, read as the reverse complement.
CAAGAAACAAATATAGCCTTTGTTATTGGCAGCCAGCATACAGATATGATTGGAATGACTTAAGCTTGCCCATCAAAAATGCTCCTATGGAGAGAGATTTTTTTAAAAAACCATGTCATTTATTTTGCATTCTTACAAGATTATTTGGTTCTTCAATTATGCCTGATATTGTTGCTGTTCTAGCATCCGATAGATAATTCAAGTCCTCCAAGATACTTTTTTAAAATTTTGAAATAAACAAATACAGAAGAAGGAGATCACCAAGAAAGAACAAGAAGCGATTCGTGGAAAGTAATCAAGGAGAGAAGCAATCTAGAACTAAAGAGGAATTTCTGGACAGTTAAAATAATGAATCAGCAGAACAGTTTCCCCCCAGAAATTGTGGGTGCTCCAACACTGGAAAGTTTTTAACAAGAGACTGGACTGCTACTTGTCTGAAATGGTATACGGTTAGTCTCCTGCTTGAGCAGGGGGTTGGGCTAGACGTCCTCCAAGGTGCCTCAAAACCCTGTTATTCTATGTTCTATATTCCATGTTCTGTGAGATGTCTCAAAACAAGGTTTGTCGCCACTAAAGGCCTAAATATAAGCAAAATCCTATCCAATTATTTTATCTGTGTTCTTCAAATTGAATTCTGCCCCATCTTTCTATCTCTACTTCTTCATACGTCTTCTGACATCCTATGGAGAGCTCAAATACACGAAGCGAGAAGTGCTTCTTTCTTTAACCATATTTTTTTTAAAAGAAACTTCAAATATTCACCAAGTTAATTTTAGCCAGATGGCACACAACCATATAAAAGAGAATAATTATCTTAATTAACACCTTAGCGGCCAAGGCACAAATAAGATTCTTGTGCTGAATGCAGACTACATTTTAAAAATGGCACGGTGACACTTCATAAAACAATTTGTTTCAAACATGTCGAGCAGCAGTATAATTTGCGAGCAGCAAAAGGCTTAATTGGAACATCAGGGGCTTCTCAAACTATCCGCACCGGCTTCGTTCCATGAGCAAATTAAGCCATGGCTAGACACATCCTTCTGAAACAATTAAAAGTGGTGTCTCCATGGATATATTAATCCCTCCAAACCACTCAGCTAAAATGATTCCAGCGATCAGACTGCAAGATAAGGAATGTTGTCCTTAAATTGAAAGATTAATCTTTGTAGGCCACAAGGCCTTGAAAATTATTTAGAGGCACAGGTAGGCCTTTGACTTACAACAATCTGCTTAGTGACCATTTAAAGTTGCAATGGCACTGAAAAAAGTGACTTATGACTGCTTTTCACACTTATAACCGTTGCAGTATCCTCGTGGCCAGATAATCAAAATTTAGAAGCTTAGAAGAGAGGAGAAGAGGAGAAGAGAGGGAAGGGGAGAGAAGGAAGAGAGAGGGAAGGAGAGGAAAGAGGGAAGGGGTAGAAAGAGAAGGAGAGAGAGTAGGAGGAGGAAGAGACGAGTAGGGAAGAAGGAAAGGGAAAGGAGAGGAGGAAGGAGGAAAGGAGGGAAGGGAGGGAGGGTGAAACGGAAAGGAAAAATAGGTGGTGATAACACAAAAAAGGTGTATGGAATGGTAAGCAAAGCAACCCAGAATGTATATTTTAACCTTTTCTATGGAAAAATAAATATGTAAAAGAGATAAAGACAAGGTGTTGATCACTATCTTTAAAGCGCTCCATGGCACAGGACCTAGCTATTTGCGGGATTGTATCCTGCCCCATACATCCCTGAGACCAATTCTCTCTCACAGAGAGGGACTTCTCCGGGTGCCGTCCACTAAGCAATGCCAGAGGGCGGCGCCGAGGGGCAGGGCCTTCTCTGTGATGGGCCCAGCCCTCTGGAATGACCTCCCCCCCGACATTAGGACAGCTACCGATCTCCGCTCCTTCCGCACAAAACTCAAGACCCGCCTGTTCCAACTAGCCGGCCTGGCCTGAATTATAACTATATTTTCTAATCCCCCTGGATAATTTTTAAAATTTAAATTAAGTTTGACTTTGGGTATTTTAATTGTTTTTAATTGCATTATGTTGTTCTTAACTAATTGATTATTTATTTATTATGTATTGTACAATGTTTTTTATATCTCCTCCTCGCTATTTATTTGTTGTGTAATGAATTGTACGCCGCCCCGAGTCCCTTGGTGGAGAGGGAGCGGCCTATAAACTGGATTAATAATAATAATAAAAAAATAAGAATAATAATTGTGTGAATGTATACCTGTAACTATATGCAAGAGAATAAAAATAAAAAACTTTCAAAAAAAATGTGGATGCTTGGCAACTGACTCACATTTATGACGATCCCTTTGGATCCCTTTGCTCTGACAAGCAAAGTCAATGGGGAAGCGAGGTTCACTTAACAACTGCAGAGATTCACTTAACAACCGTGGCAAGAAAGGTTATAAAATGGGGCAAAATTCACTTAATAACTAGCCCATAGACTTATATGCCACTTCACAGTGCTTTACAGTGCTTTCTAAGTGGTTTACACCGTCAGCCTTATTGCCCTCAACAATCTGGGCCATTCTATGGATTGATGTCTCACTTAGCAACATAAATTTTGGGCTCAATTGTGGTCACAAATGAAGGACTACCTGCTGTTCTCAAGTTACAACCACAGTTGGAAGTAGAATTTCCGTTGCTAAGCAAGGAAATTGTTAAATGAATTGTGCCCGAGTTTATTTATTTATTTTGCCACAGTTGTTGAGTGAATCACATTGTCTTTAAGCAAATCCATCTTCCCCAAGTGACTTTGCTGGGAACACAGCAAGAGACAATCACACAAACACCATCCCCACCCCCAGAAGCTGCAACTATTTGGTTTTTTGCCAAGTGCCCAGATTTTGATCAAATGACCATGGGGAAATGTTGTGAATGTCGTAAGTGTGAGGAGCGGTTGTAAAACACGTTCAGTGCTGTTGTAACTTGAACAAATGCTTGCCATTCGAAGACTGCTTGTCCAGTTTGCCATAATTAAGCCTAATGCCCTCTGCCTTGCCTGCAGGAAATATTCCAGGAAGTAATCGGGATGCTCCAAAAACGGAGAGGTGTGATGGCAGCTTAACAGTCTTTCCAACAGATACATTCTCTGTCCTGAAAACACTTTTGCATGGCAATTACCTTCATATTTTATAAGGCCAGAAGTTTCTTTTCCTCCTTCTCACTGCTGTGACTCTTAAAGCCACACCATTTCTCAGAGAGTCCTAGGGCTTCAAGAGGTTGTGGGTACTCCATCACTGGAGGTTTTTAAGAAGAGATTGGAGAAAGCAAACTCAGCATAAAGTAGGGAGATTCACTACAAAGCCCATATCTCTGATCCGTTTTGCTTCCTTTGAGAAGACTGGCTAATCTTCCTGTAGGCTTCTCAGAGGGGAGGACATTATATTGAAAACCCCTTAATTTTGATGAGGACTCAAAGGAATTGGTGAGATCTTTCCTTTTGTGTAGATTGCTGGCCTTCTCTAAGGCTGAAGGAAGAAAATAGGGGGGTGGGGAAGGAATAATGATGTCATTCAAGGACCTGTTATTCTAGGACATTTTGGGAGACCACCATCTCCAGTTGGTGAAAGAAGGCAAGACTTCCCCAAAATAAAGCATCTCAAAATGGGGGATATTGATCAATTATTTCTTCCATTAATATTGTAACACACTCAAAAGACTGTAGAGATTCTCCGTCACGGTTGTCCCAAAGGGGCTTAAATTCAGGAGGCAACTGGACTTTCTTGTTTTTTCCCTTTGAAGACATTTTGCTTCTCATCCAAGAAGCTTCTTCAGCTCCAACTGGCTGGGGGAGAATAGAAGGATATATACTCCTTGGAGACAGCCGGTCATTTGCATCCTTTTAGAGGGTCCTTGAGGCCACTTGGAGGTTTATCTATGTCCTCAGGGTCACCTGAGTGGTGCAAATGGTTCCTGTAGTCTGCAATTTTTTCCCCTCTGTAAATCCATTCCTACTCCCACACCATTCAAAGTAACACACTCAGTTGAGCAAAGTTGTAACACGCTCAGTTGAGCAAAAATGAAGTTATATTTCAAGGGATCTCAAGTCGCTAGAATATTAAGCCTACTCAGACCAAAAATGTGGTCAAACCGAATTTGCAGGTTTGCTGCTTGATGTTCACAAGAGACCACCAAAAGAGAAGGCTTTAAAGGATCTAGTCTCGCCTGAAACACCAGCATGGATTCCCCCCCCCCCCACCTTCCTTCTCTAAATATTTCATGAAATTAGGAAAACTAACACAAGGGTCAAAACTCATAAAGTCCAAATAGGAATCGAAATTGGAAGCCCCAAGAGCATAAAACAGGAAGACTGGATTCCATGGAGTAGTTCATATAATAATAAACTACAATCGGGCTCGTTGGTGCTTTGCTTAAGGTGCTACGCAAACCCCTATTTTATGTCCCAGGATTGTAAACAAGCCGGACTGTTTGCAGCCTGTAAAACCAGCCACGATTATTAAAATCCTGACTTAGCAGAATACGTGACTGCAGCTAGTGGCGAGAGGCAGCTCCGCACGTGGGATGGATGTTTACAAGCAAGAAGCAGAAGAGGCAGAGGCTCATGTTTGATGATCCTAACTGGGACATAATTTGTCTCCTGCTTAGCATAATCCACAAAGCCAGCCACCACACCCTTTGCTGGAGTAGCACTTTTTTCATAGCGGTGATGAAATCTACACCTTGACCATTTCACTTGGTCAAAGCTCAAAGCAAAGACTACTCTTGGACATGATGCTGGGGAGATAAATAAGGGGAGAAGAAGGGGAGAAGAACAGCATGGAGAAGTCAACACTCAAGCAATATCTTTAGGAGCAGCAGAAGATAATTATTTCTCAAGTTTTGAAACAGCTGATTTGGCTTACTACCTTCAATGCCAGTACTCTCTGGATACCCGAGTACCATCCACAAAATTTTTTTTTGGGGGGGGGGGGACCATAACCTCTGCTGTATATAATCCAGCCCATCTGTGTCTTGTTCAAAAGCTGCACACAATTGTATGACTCAGTTTCGTTTCCAAAAATAATTTGGGGCATCTTTTCCTTCAGATAAGATGATCTTCTCTTCCTAAGTTAATACTGCAATCAACCAGACCACAAATAATAGTAAGCAATACCCTAATCAAGGAGCTGCCAGGTCAGGATACGACCAAGCAGTAAACAACAACCTAATCAAGGAGAGAAACAACACCCCCACTACCAATACTGATCAGGGCAAACTACAGTACAAAACCAGAGAGTAAGTCCCACTCACTTCTAACACTGATGAGGTTATCTGGTTGGGTAATAAAACATCTGCAAGAAAGCAACAAGGTTCAGGGATCACACCAAGGATCTCACAGTTCAACACTGAGCTACAAATATTCTCTTCTACTGGTAATTCGATAGATAAATCAAGACAATTCAGGACGTACTAAAATTCCCCATGCAATACTTGACATTTCAGGTTCAAATTACAAGTTATCATAATTTGGTAGCTATCATTTAGACTCCCTTTTTTATCTTATGCCAAGTATGTCCCAAAGACGCTTTTTCAAGAGGCAACTGGAGTTTGTTTTTCCTTGAAGATGTTTCACTTCTCATCCAAGAAGCTTGAGGAGAAGTGAAACGTCTTCACAAAAACCCCAAGAAAGTCCAGTTGTCTCTTGAAAAAGCACCTTTGGGATAACCATGACCTGGATGAAGGAGGATCTCCATAGACCTGTGCCAAATATTTTTCTATCTCCGCTGTTTTCCTGGCAAGATTTCAAAATTGGTTTGCCATTGTCTCCTTCCTAGGGTTGAGAGTGAGTGACTGGCTCAAAGTCATCCAGCTGGCTTTGTGCGTAAGGTGGGGTTAGAACTCAGGATCTCACATTTTATATTCTGGTCCCTTAACCACGACACCAAACCATCTACCTCTATGCCATGTAGAAATACTGAAATGTTATATTGTATTAATTATTAAAAAGTGACATAATTCTAACATGGCTCTAGAACATGGAATAATAAAATAAAAATGGAATTAAAAAGAATTTATGATATAAAGCCACTAAAAACCAAGGAAGGCCTTCAACTGGACATCATGAAATGCTTAATTACAGTTTAGTGGGATATCTGAATAAGTAATTGATTAGTTGCAATCAATGATGGAATTGAAAATATCAGCAATTGTTCCACCTCCATCGCTAAACTTTCAAAATGTTGAATGCCTAAAATTAAACAAGTATACCATAACACTTTATTTTGTTTATGGTCACATAGCTTGTATAATTAGCTTTGGTTCCATTAGATTCAGCTGCTGTACTTGTCATAAACAAGATAACCTAGCAATTTTATTATCTGAATTGTGCTAAGATAACTTTTCTCATGTAATCCACATTATTAAATCTGATCACAAGCAAGAAAAAAAAATACATTGTTCTTTGATCTTCAGAGATCAGATTTCTTAACAAGAAAAAGTAGTAAGGCGAAACTGAAGAATAAGTTGGATTAAAGACTATTTAGACAGACAGCCAATGCTCCTTTTTAAAACTGTATTAAATGCATGAAGTAGGACAAGAAAATCATCCAGTGATTTTGAGCAAAGCCATAGATGTATATTTCCATGATTATGAAAGAGTAACTAACCATAACTCTTGGGGCGTTAAAAGCCAAAATATGCATATAAGAAACTGGAAAATCCAGTTTCCAACTGCCCCATCATTACTTCAAGGAAGTATAAGTTAATAATTGCTGATACTAATTGTAGTGCACACAAACGGCCAGGCTGTGCATTAAATCAGCAGCATTCATTGTGCAAAGCACTAATGTTGTGGCCCCTCCAGCAACTGGCTGGGGGATTCTGGGAGTTGAACTCCACGGGACTTAAAAGTCGCCAAGGTTGAGAAACACTGGATTGGTCTAACGAAACGTTGAAAGGTTGCTTAAGCGCTGGCAAACTGAGGATCACCCGTGTCTCAAAAAAAGAGTCTTGGGAAAGGGGCAGGAAGAAGAAAACCGAAATAAACCAAATGCAGGTAGTCCTCCACTTTCGAAAGTTCATTCAGTGACCGTTCAAAGTGACAATGGTGCTGAAAAGAGGGACTTATGGTCTCATCACAGCTGTGAATTAATGAAAATATGACTGCAGCGTATGTCATCATGAATTCAAGAATTTATAGCCAAAAGGGTTGGAAAGAGGCCATATCCAAGTACAGCTAGTCCTTGACTTACAACAGTTCATTTAGGGACCAAAGTTACAACAGCACTGAAAAATGTCACTTAGGGCCATTTTTCACACTTAACGACCATGGTTCGCTTAACAACCATGCCTAGTGACTAACCTCTAAAAAGGGTCTTAAAATGGAGTCAGCACGTGAGTGACCTCCTTTGCCACAATCATAAGTTACGTCCATGAGGGGAAGGCTCCATTATAACCGTAACGTGAGGACTTCCCTCAATGGGGGAAGCCTGATTCACTTAACAACCATGTTATTAATTTAACAACTGCAGCGATTCATTTAACAACTGTGTCAGGAAAAGTCGTAAAAGGGGGCAAAACCCACTTAACAAATTTCCCTTCCAACTCTGTTATTCTTCACAAAATTAATCAGCAGAACGACTTGCCTGCATTCATCGGCATGCATGGCATAGGGCCGTGATGGAGAAGCTATGGCACGCATGCCCAAAGTGGCATGCGCAGCCATGTCGCCCATTCCACTTCCGGGTTTTTGGTAAGCATGCGCATGTGGTGATCAGCTGATCTTTCTGTTTCAGCAGTGCCGGAAACTGGAAGAGCTGGTCTTCTGTTTTTCGGTGTGAGCATGTGCGCCGGCCAGCTGATCTGCACATGTGCATACATGGCAGTAACTGGAAGACTTGCTGGCACGCCAGAAACTGGAAGTTCATTTTCTGGTATGCGCCTGCCCCCTGGGCAGCTCCTCTTCCTGGTCACGGCCCAGAGAAGCACATATGCACAAAGCACACGTGTACGTGTGCAAAGCACGTGCATGCGTGCGAAGGGCTCCCTTTTTGGCACTCAGTGCCAAAAAGTTTTGCCTTCACTGGTATAGGGTCTCCTGCCTGAGCAGAGGGTTGGACTAGAATACCTCCAAGGTCTCTTCCTACTCTTGTTATTCTGCCTCCTTCAAGATGAAACTAATCCAGAAAGTGTGGGTGTTCTTCTCCTTACCTCCTCTTCTGCACCTGCTGACTTAACGCTGCAGAATGTTTTACGAAAGGCTCCACTGCCGGTGAGGCATTTCTGAATAATTCAGATGGAGCCGAGATCCCTCATACTGTGACTGCCCTCAGTAACATAAGGCGGGCCACCTCTGATTGGGAGCTGCCATCTGGCTGTTAAGGCACAAAATATGAATTTGTTTCAAAAGCCAAATAAACATTTTCAGAGACTTGCACTTCAGGACTCTTATATCCTTTGGTCTATTTAAAAGTAAGGTCACATCCACTGCTGGCACATGTCAGTTTCTCTCCCGTGAATTTGAGCCACAACTTAATTATTCATACCCCAAAGAGCCGGTTTGCTCGTATAATCCTTGGGGGATATAGTAAATTACATGCTGTTGACATTTGTAAAATTCTTAAAATTTGGAAAGCCTGGTTTGTCTCCTTCAATTCATTGTTTTATTTTGTGTGGTTCTTTTTTTTTTTTTTAGCAATGCAAAATTTTATATCAGTGGTTTTTGGTTTTTTTTTTTGTTAAAAAGCTCCTTCTGGTGATTCAGTTTTGAAAGCTAAAAGCAATTGAATAGATAGGCAAAAACAGAAATAAAATGTCTCCTGCCCACCTGCTTCTGAAGGATGACTCAGGAGAGAAACAAGATAGACGATGAAAACACCTCTCAAGGGCATCCTGTAGAATGACCAATGAAGACCAAAAAAAGTATAAATTGGTATGTCTCTGCCTCAGACAGGCTTGGACGCTGAACAGAAAAAGGGTCTGTAATCGTTCCTATTTTGCCACTTTGCCTAAAGGCAGCTCCTTAAAAATATTGAAAAGTTATTGCAGGAAGTGAAACAAACAAAAATAAAAACATCCACCAGTCATTATGGTCCAGTGAATCAGGCCAGGTAACAGGTGTTTTGTTTTTTTACAAGCTCAAGGCCAAGAAGTAAACTGGACTCAGTTTATGGGGAAGGAGGGTGGATTTTCTCTTATTTCTTTAACCCAGGGTACCTGATGGGGTAACTAATTTTGTATCATTGATAGAGAATTGACAAGTAAAAATACTGCCCACCTCGCCCCAATGGTAAAGGCAGCCTGCCTGGTTCCCTTCCCCGCCGCCCCTTTAGCCAGGGGTGGCAGGTGGGGGGTGGGGAAGCGAGGCGCGCATCCTAGCGCTACCAGACTGACAGCTCCGCTGCCTTCTTTGGTCCAGTGAAGCCCCTTGTAAAAAAACAACCTTGCAAGTTGAACTCACGAGGTTTTTTTTACAAGGACGGAAAGGCAAGGAACGCAGCGGAGCTGTCAGTCTCCCGTAGCACCAGGACAGGCGTCTGGCTTCTCCCACTGCTACCCCTGACTAAAGGGAGGCCGGGGAAGGGCAGCAGCCAGGCCCGCCATTAGCATTGGGGGTGGGTGGGAGGTGCTCTTTTTGCGGGGGAGGGAACGGGGTGCCAGGTGCCCTGCTGGCCTGCCCCTCCCACCCCACCCCCAATGGAACAGCTGCCTGGCTTCTTCCCTTCCTCCACGTCCCTTTAGCGGGGGGGGGGGGGAGGCGAGACGCGCGTCCTAGCGTGGAATGGGACTTGCGTGGAAGGGAAAAAGAGAGAGGCAGGAGGGAGAAAGTGTTTTGTGTCGAGTTTCCAGTTGCCTCGGGTCCAAGCTAGAAAATCTAATAAATCCTTTGCATTCCCCACCCCCCACCCCAAAATGCTGGGGAATAGCTAATAAGTCCTAAAATAGTAGCCTTGTCTGATTCATTTCAAGAACAGATAGTCTCAGGGGGCTAATCAGAAAGAGTAACAAAGTACTGAATAATTACCATCTTGTTAAAGCAATTATTAGGCACAGGAACTAGTCAGCTTTCCCAAGTTCATTTCTTTTCAACAGAGATAAACCCTTTCCCCTTCCAAACAAAGCTAAACTAAGAAAATTATTCCATCAATAGATATAGCATTTGAAGGGAATAATAATAAATAAAAAAGTAATAATTTAATTGTTAAGCATCTGTAAAAACATATGCTAACAATCACTTGCATTCTTCCTGCGAAATCCTTTATATGCCACCCCTATCTCCGCCAGGAATCAGCAACTATGCTCTATCTCAAATACCAGAGCAATCCTCACACCTTTTGTGCTGTTAATAAGGGGACCAAGTGGGCAATTAAGCAAACAGAGAAGGGAAAAGATAACAAAACAAAACATAAACACTGCCAGGAAGGATGTAAATCTAAGTTAGGATATATGCCTGAGTTTTACAATGTAGTTAGATTACATGACTAGAGTAATTTAGAATAATTAGGATACCAATTTGAGGGAGCCTGAATGTGTTTTCAAAATGTGAAGTATACCTATGGTTGACTCGTGTTGGGGAATCTTACCACAGAACAATGGTGAACTCTTAATAATACACACTTGAGCCTGTGCAAAGATAAGAGAGAGGAAATAGGCCCACTCAGGAGAAAGAAATCTTTTCCTGCATTTTAGGGTGGGGGGAATGCAAAGGATTTATTAGATTTTCTAGCTCGGACAGGAGGCAACTGGAAACTCGACACAAAACACTTTCTCCCTCGTGCCTCTCTCTCTCTCTCTCCCCCTTCCCTTCCTCTGATTGCCTGGCGGCTAACTGTCTCTTGAGCCCAAAAGGCCGGGCCGAAGAGTCTCTCTCCCAAAGGCCCGCGAGGAAGGGAAGGACGAACAGCCAGGGGCCTCACAGCGGAGGCGAAGTGATAAGAGGTGGATGACTGGGGGAGAAAGCCTGGGGGTGAAATAGGCGGGCGAAGGGCAGGAGGAGACCAGCCCCATTCCACGCGCGTCTCGCTTCTCCTCCCCCCCCCCCCCCCCCCGGGCTAAAGGGACGTGGAGGAAGGGAAGAAGGCAGGCAGCTGTTCCATTGGGGGTGGGGTGGGAGGGGCAGGCCAGCAAGGCACCTAGCACCCCGTTCCCTCTCCTGCAAAAAGAGCACCTCCCACCCAGGCCCAGTGCTAACGGGGGGGCCTGGCTGCTGTCCTTCCCCGGCCTCCCTTTAGTGAGGGGTAGCAGTGGGGGGAGAAGCCAGACGCCTCTCCTGGTGCTACGGGAGACTGACAGCTCCGCTGCGTTCCTTGCCTTTCCGTCCTTGTAAAAAAAACCTCGTGAGTTCAACTTGCGAGGTTTTTTTTTTTACAAGGGGCTTCACTGGACCAAAGAAGGCAGCGGAGCTGTCAGTCTGGTAGCGCTAGGACGCGCGCCTCGCTTCTCCCCACCCCCCACCTGCCACCCCTGGCTAAAGGGGCTGCGGGGAAGGGAACCAGGCAGGCTGCCTTTACCATTGGGGCGAGGTGGGCGGTGTTGGGCCGCGAGGCACGCCTCTTACCTTTCAAGGTCGGTCGTGTTCCTCACCATTGTGTCCAGGGAAGCCCCTGGTAAAAAAGAAGAAGAAGAAGAAACCCTTCTCGCGACTTCAAGAAGTTTGATAGAACTTGCAAGAAGGTTTTTTTTTTTTTTTAACCAGCAGCTTCCCTGGACTCAATGGTGAGGAATGTGACGGAGCTGGAAAGGTAAAAGACCGCCTGGCTTCTCCCCTGCCCCAGAAAATAATAAGCCCTCCCCTATAATAAGCCCAAGGCCGTATTTCGTGGAAACACGGTAATATAATAAATATAATATAATAAATATAATGTAATGTAATATATGCAATAGAATACAATTGTAATATATATGATATAATAGAATGTAGACTAGAAAATATAATACAATTGTATATGATATAATATATATGATATAATAGAATGTAGAATAGAAAATATAATACGGGAACGGGCGCGCAATTTGGGCGTCCTCCTTGATGCCCGGCTGTCAATGGATGACCATGTGGCGGCCGTGGCAAGGGGGGCGTTCCACCAGGTTCGCCTGGTGCGCCAATTGCGCCCCCTACTGGACCGGGATGCCCTACGCACGGTCACTCATGCGCTGGTGACGTCCCGCCTGGATTACTGCAACGCTCTCTACATGGGGCTGCCCTTGGGACGCGCCCGGAGACTGCAGTTAGTTCAGAATGCAGCCGCGCGGGCTGTGATGGGGAGTACGAGGTACTCCCACGTAACACCTCTCCTGCGCGAGCTGCATTGGCTACCTGTGGTTTTCCGGGTGCGTTTCAAGGTGCTGATTACCATCTTTAAAGCGCTCCATGGCACGGGACCTAGTTACTTGCGGGATCGCATCCTCCCACATACATCCCTGCGGCCAATACGCTCACACAGGGAGGGACTTCTCCTGGTGCCGTCCACTAGGCAATGCCGGCGGGCGACACCGAGGAGTAGGGCCTTCTCTGTGATGGGCCCAACCCTCTGGAATGACCTCCCCCCCGACATTAGAACCACTTCTGACCTCCGCTCCTTCCGGCAAAAACTGAAGACTCACCTGTTCCGATTAGCAGGCCTGGCATAATTCAACTGTCCCTCCTGGCAAACGTACTATATCTGGTTATTTTAGGGGTTTTCTAATTTACTGTATTTGTTTTTAGGGGTTTGAATTTATTTTATATCTGCTTTGTACAGTTCTTTTAACGGCATTTTAACCTCCTCCATGTCAACTGTCAACTGTACATATTTAATTTTATTGTATCTTGTTATATTTTGTATGAACTGTACACCGCCCCGAGTCCCTTTCGGGAGAGGGGGCGGTCTAGAAGCATTAAATTAAATTAAATTAAATTAAATATAATATAATATAATATATATAAATATACATACGAGTATATGTGTGTAAGTGGATGGATGTATAGATAGATAGAAGATGGATGGATGGATGGATGGATGGATGGATGGATGGATGGATAGATAAGATAAGATAGAGACAGACAGACAGACAGACAGACAGATTCACACTTCTGTGAGCACAAATTTATCAAAGTCACATGAACCTACCTCTCCAATTGTAGCTTATTCAACTATTTATTTAAGCAAGGCTGTTAAATATAAAGTGGTATGCAGAAAAAGGTTTCAGCTACTATTCATTTGCTCACTAAAATGAAAACAGAATCTGGAGATGTATCTGAAAATTCTAATTTTGTAAAACAGATAAACAGTGTTCTGGATTCTGCCAGTTGAAAGGGGACCAAAATCTTTCATAACCATCATCATTGTATCAAAAAGGGAACAAAATTTGTTACAAAATTTGTGTGGAAAGCACAGAAGTTTGCTCAAAACTCTTTACAGTTGGTCTGAAACAGAGTTACACAGTTTGATACTTGTTTACAAAGACTGGATACAATTTTTTGTTTCATTGACCTAAAGTAACCAAAACTTTCAGATTATTGTTTCCTCATTTTTATTAAACTCAACATACTTTTCAATCTTACTTAGGGAAGAATCTAATCAACGGATAGAAACGACTACAAAAAGGTTGCATTTTTAATTATTCTCAATGCACCAACAGTCCTAAAAGTAATTCAGTTTCCTTTTTTCCTCTCCAAAGTGGAAGTGCCAATTAAATGGTTTCTCTCCAATATTTTAGAAGTAGGAAATCACAAATAATTTAAAATCAAGCCACATGACCCTGCTCAGTTAAGGCAGAAGGAGAATTGTAGAGTTGGGAAGGACTTCAACAGAAGCTCATCCGAAGCTTTGCAACATGAAGGAAAACCAATGCAACCATCCAGCTTCTTCCTAACAGCTTGCAGAGATAAGAGAAGCTCAGAATGTCAGAAAAATCCAATTTAAGTCACCAGACAGCTATGGTAGATTATCTTGTACAAAGTATGCTCCAATTTACAGTTGCTTAAACAGCCCAATCATCTTTTAAATCTCTTGAAAAGGTGTTACAGAGCCATACATTTAAGTATTTATTTGCTAGGTCAAACACAGTGTAGCAAAATTGTATTATTGCATTGTTCTACTGGAAAGTAGAAAAAGAACCAGATTGGTCAGCAAAACACCTAGGAAAGCAAATTTTCTTGATAATACCACCCAGAGCTCTCTTCATGTTTAGACCACAAAATTTTTATCATTAGCAGAGAGAATCCATACTTCCCTCAAGTTACGACCAGCTTGAAAAGGAGTCAAGACGTTTGTCCAAATGGCACTAGTCTCTTCCAAGGTAGAACAGGGAATCCTAGGGCTGGGACTTCAGAGGTCTTCTAGTCCAACCCCCTTACTCAAGGCAGATGGATCTTATACCATCCTAGTCAAATTGACTATCACTAAGTGTTGTATCTTATGATTCTTGATGAATGTATTTTTATGTACACTGAGAGCTTATGCACCGAAGACAAATCCTTCGCGTGTCCAATCTCTTGGCCCATAAAGAATTCTATTCTTTGGCCACTGGGGTGGGAGGGGGGTTGCCCTGTGTGTTTCTGAAAACCTCCAGTACTTTCAATTTCTCTTGAACATTTGGAACGGTACAAAGAGAGAACACACATGGAATTGACAAGATGTGCAACCTTCCTTCAACTACGTTGCCACCCAGGAGGGAGAGTGGCTGAATTCATTTGGGGTCAGCTTCTTGGATGGAAAGAGAAATTAGAAACAGAACTGTGGAATCGGGACTCAATATCTGCCTTGCAATTAATCTTACCAAGCGGTTTTAAAATCTGGGGTTAAGCTATTTTAGCACTTAGCAATAGCACTTAGACTTATATACTGCTTCACAGCCCTCTCTAAGCGGTTTACAGAGTCAGCCAATTGCCCCCAACAATCTGGGTCCTCATTTTACACACCCCGGAAGGAGGGAAGGCTGAATCAACCTTGAGCTGGTCAGATTTGAACTTCTGAACTGCAGCTAGCAGTCAACAGAAGTAGCCTGCAGTACTGCACTCTCACTACTGTGCCACCTTGGCTCTGTTTTACAGGTGATACAGATAAGTAGACCTGGGCAAAGAAATGTAGGAGTTCTGAAGATTTGTACGGGTGTTCCTCGACTTATAACCATTCATTTAGTGACTGTTCAAAGTTACAATGCCACTGCAAATAAGGGAAGTCCTTGTCCTGGGCTATAAATATTCACTGAATATTTAACACTGAAAGTAGCCACTTATAACCGGTCTTCACACTTACGGCCATTAAGAGCATCCCCACGGTCAAGGGATCAAAATTTAGACACTTAGCAACTGGCACGTATTTATGCCAGTTGCACTGTCCCAGAGTCTCTTGACCCCCCCCCCCCACTGGCATCCTTCCCAACCGGCTTCCGACAAGCAGTCAATGGGGGAAATCAGATTTGCTTAACAACGGGCTTCACTTAACAACTGCAGTGACTTGCTTAACACCTTTGGCAAAAAAGGTAATAAAAATGACAACTAAGAACTGCCTCACATAGCAATAGAAATTTGGGGCTCAATTGTGGTCGTAAGTCAAGGACTGCACGTACAGAGCGGCCTGCCTGTTTCATGAATGGAATCTAAGAGTGAAGCAGCTGTTTTACTACATTTTACTTCTGGAATCTCACCGAGCAAAGAAAACTTGACTGGATGAAAAGAAAAAAGAAAAAATAATGCAAAAGCAATCCAGCTATGCTGCCTCATCTTTTTGCTCCCAAAGCCTTGGATATCACCAATGCAAATTTGCAAACATATTCCATCTTGGGAAGTACCTTCACTGGGAACCAGAATTCAGCCTGGATGAATCTGCGCAGCTACAACCAAATACGGATTTAAATCAACCCTACCCGAAGCTGGTGGCTTTCCAGATGCCTTGCGATGACAGTCCTCAGCCTGAGACGCATGGACAATGCAGGAAACACACCCATGTCCCTCCTCAAGCACGTTTTGTGCCTCACGTCGGAATAGCTGCACATTCCTGTTCAACATCAGATTAAGCCCAGAGATTTTGTGTCATAGCACCATTAAGATGCCGGAATCGGAGCAGAGAGACCAAGGTTTTGGGTGCAACTGGGGTCCACGTTTCTGCCAGGGGTTTCTTTTTGGGTGCAACCTTAAATCAACACATATCCAACTTACTACATACCAGCCATTCCCCAGACCCTCACTGGGTATCAGAAACAGGCATCCTCCTCTCTTGGTCCAGCTAATTATACCCTTAGGCTGGTTGTTTTTAGAATGAAAGGGAGATTTCCAGTTAAAAACTCCACTGAGCTCAGAGACCAAGTGGGATAGCGATACAAATAATAATAATAATAATAATAATAATAATAATAATAATAATAATAATAATAATAATAATAATAAAATCCGACTAGTAATCAATGCCAAACCGGGCGAATCAACTGGCCGCTGTGATACAATCGTATAATAATAATAATAATAATAATAATAATAATAATAATAATAATAATAATAATAATAATAATGACCTGGGACCCTAGGACGCTGGAAGCAAACCATTAGCACCAGTCACTGGTATTTGTAATGCATTTTTGAATGTTCAGTTGGCTGAGTTTCATGTTTAATGAATAAAGTGTACACTATGGTTAAGAGATTCAGGTCTCCTAGGCCGATGGCTTCTGTGCAGAAGGAAGAGAATAAGAAACACTAAAAAGATAAATCAACTTTCTAATGTTACAGAACAAGATCCATCAATGAATGGACCCACCCATTTTGAATGTGTCTGCCACAAGAAAAATGCTGAAATTATCACTAGGTAAGAGGTGTGTGTGTGTGTGTGTGTGTGTGTGTAGACAGAGATGATAGATGGATGGATGGACGGACGGACGGACGGATGGAGAGATGTGATGGATACATCTATCTATCTATATCTATATCTCTATGTAGAGGGGGGGAGAAGAAAGGATGGAGAGAGATGTGTGTGAGAAAGTAAGCAGGTAGACAGAGAGAAGAGAGATAGATATGAGAAAGGAACTAGAGCTATGTGTATGAAAGAGATAATGATAGATAGATGAGTGAAAGAGTAAATAGGCTAGAGAGCGAGAAAGAGATAGTAGATAGGCAGGTAGATAGAGAGATGAGAGAGAGATGAGAAAGGAGGGAGCGGGGGGGGGAGAGGGAGGAAGGGAGAGAGAGAAGGGGCGAGGGAGGGAGAGAATATATATGTAGCCAACTCCCAGCATCCCCCAGCAATGACCACGCGCTAACTAACAGCACTGGAAATTGTCTGCATAAAATCAATTCAAAAGTCACAAAGAACTAAGCCACCCATTCATTCTCCTCAACTTCTTGCTGATCCCCCAGGCCCCCTATGAGTTTCCCCCCTAAGGATGGAAATAGCCTCCTGGTGCCACGTTTCTGCCTTGCTTTCTTTTTTGGTCCTTTTGGGTAAACCAACACACAACCACTTCAACTCCATGCCCCAAACCCCCTCTCTCATCCTGGGGTGCGGGTGGGGGGTGGATTCTGACCCCGCAGGCTTCCCTTCCCTAAACCAGCCCCTTTTCTCCAATCTACATTTCTGCAGAATTTTTGCCCTGTAAAAGGATCTCAAGATCCTGGAAATACACGTTTGGTTTGCAGATGTAAGGATGGTCTAACAATGGGGCCTTAATACAGCTGGTGGGGGAGGGAGGAAATTCTGAATTAAGGGTGTTTCAAGTCCGGGTGCTCTCTGAATCCATTCCCATTTCCCCCTCCCACCCCGAATGGAAAAAGCCCAGATCTCTATCAAGCGAAGGCTTCTGGCGATACTTTAGCCGGGTCCTAAATATGGAATTCATTTGGAGCAACCTGCGGCCAGCAATGACACTTCTTAAGTCCCTTACGCACAAAGAAAACATCGTCTTGCCCCTAAATTTAAGTGTTTGCAGCTCCTTCCCACAGCTACGCCCCCTCCCCCCCCCAGGATACTGCCCTTCTTCTGGAAGCGCCCCCAAAAGGCCATCCTGCATTTTGGCAGAGAACCCTCCGATTACTACGACCCAACCTCAGTCTTCTAAGCTTCCAAGACTTTCATTAGAAAGCTGGCTTGTGGCCAGGCTTGAGCCGGTCACCTAAGTCCAGCTTCCCTGGTATGTCCCTTTGAAGAGGTCTCACCTGTCTTCCTCACCATCCAGAGCGGCCAGCGGAAGGACCTTCAGGGGGAAGAGAGAGGAGACCATGCTGCCATCTGCCAAGGAGGAGACCATGCTGCTGCTGCTTTCGGTGCCCCCAGAAGGCTGGGTCAAGCCAACCAAGATGGACTCTGCCATAGGGCGCTTAGCCTCGTCAGTTCGGCTGGCAACAGACTGAGCGAGGGACTGCGAGGAGAACTGGGAAGAGTTGGGGGCTCCTGACAAATGGAGGCCCGTGGAAAGCGAGGCAGGCTGAGAGACGTTCTGGGCCAGGGTCCCATTGTGCATACTGGAAGGCTGGGCGAGGGCCTTGGCAGGAGCCAGGCTCACGGGCGCAGGGGGCATACTGGAAGCCGAGTGGCCAGGCACAGGAGCAGCGCTGGCAGAAGGGACTGGGCTAACAGGAGGCAACTGGGCCATTCCTTGAACCAGAGGATCGGCACCTTGCATGGGCATCAGGTTGCCCGTTGGAGGGATGCCCAAAGTCTGAGGAAGGCCCAAGGGAGCACTTTGGGAGCCTGGGTGAGCAACCCCTGCAGGGGCCGCTTGGGAGGGTGCTGGGATAGCAGCGCTGGGGGCCAGCACGGAAGAAGCCATCTGGTTTGCAACGGAGGGCCGCTGGGCCACTGGAGCGACGCTTCCTGGTTGCCCAACGTTCATCAGGGCAGCGGGAGCACCCACGGCTGGGATGGTGGGCTGGGCCTGCGCCACGGACTGAGAAGGTACCCCCGGAATGTGTGCCTGGACAGGAAGCTGCATATTGGGAGGCTGAGCGACGGGCACGGCTGGACCGCTTCCGACAACTGCCGCCCCAGGCTGAAGAGAAGGAGCTGGAAGCATCTGTGGCGGCTGGATGTACTCGGGCAGCGAAGTTTGGGCGACGGGCTTCACGTGCTGCCCTGGTGCCATCGGCATAGGCATGGGTGGCAGGGCGGCGGGGTGCTGAGCCTGTCCCTGCCCAAAAGGTAACAGCTGGGGTTGTGGAGCAGCGACTGGGACAGCAGGCTGGGCCGGCGGTGGGGTGAACGGAAGAGTTGGTTGATGCCCACCAACGACGGTCAATGGAGAAGGAACGGCCGAGGCAGGAGGGTATGCGCCTTGCTTCTGCAGTGGGTAGCTGACCTCCTGAGGGTGCGGCTGAACTTGGGAGAGTTGGGACTGAGACATACTCTGGGGGAGCCCCGGTGCTGATGCGGGGGTCACCCCACTGCTGCTAAACTCCATCTGCTGAGGCACACCTTGGAAGCCTGGCGGCTGCGTCCTGGGAGGTGCCCCAATCTCTCCGCTGCCCACGCTCTCGGTGTAGTGGCTCAGGGTGCTGCTGACGGAGCTCCCACTGGTGCTTTCCCTTTCAGAGGCCACGTCTAGGAGAGCATCCACGGTTTTGGCCACGGGGGCACTTTCGGCCACCACCCCGGTATTCTCTTTGTCATAGAACTCAGTACAAGTCCATCGGCCTTTCTTAAACGGCTCCGAACTCGAATCTAATTTCACCACGCGGAAACGGGAGGTGCTGCTGGCTGGCTGTAGATGACCCACTGCTGTGGCCCCTGTGGCTGCATGGCTGGCACTTCCGGAGGCATTGGAGGGGGCGCCGGTGCCATTGCCGATCCCGCCGGAGAGCGCCACATTCCCAGGGTGGTTCCCTCCGGGCAGGGTCATGCCGTTGCCAGCAGCGGCAAGGTTCGTGAGGGTCTTGCCCACCTGGCGGGCCCTGCCACTAGCTGCACCGGCCACTGCTCCCCCGGCAGAGGCGGCCCCCGCATGGAAGTGAGCTACGGTGGCCCCTGCAAGAGCCGCCACCGAGGATGCTCCCGCAGGCCCGGGCCTGGCGCCCTCCAAGCTCCCCGCGACGGGCAGCCTCCGCAATGATGGGCTAGACGGGGCCCCTCCGGACATGGGCAGGGGGACCCCAGCGTGGGAGGGAGGCTGGGGGAGCCCCCCATGGGCATAGTGGGGCGGTGGGTGGGCACTGCCGTTGGTCAGGCCCCGGGGCTGCTGGGCCGGGCGAGGCTGGTTGGGGGACACGGCGCCGGGGCTGTCGGCCTCGTGGAAGTTGTTGAGCGTCTCCTCGGAGGAGCTGCGCTCAGGCTCCCCCAAGTCGGTGGCCCGGGAGAGCGAGACGTCCAGGATCTCGGAGGAGGAGAAGTCCTCGGTGTGCGACTCGTCCAGGTCGTCGTAGCTCTCCGTGTCTTCGGCGATGCTGTTGTTGGAGCTGAGGCTGGCCGAGATCTGCGCCGGGGTCACGCTGGTGATCTGGAAGCCGCTCTTCTTCTTCAACTGGGCGCCCGCCGGACCCCCGCCGCCGCCTCCCCCCTGCGAGAGCAGCGCCAGGCTCTGCGGCGGAGGCGCCCCGGGAGGGCAGGAGGGGACCGAGACGGGGGCGGCGGCAGAGGCCGGGGAAGGCGGTGTCGGCTGGGCCAGCAGGCCGGGCGGGAAGTCCTCCAAGCCGGCGCCGCTGCCGCTGCCGCCCCGCCGAGGGAGCATCGCGGGCTGCGCCATCTTCTTCCTCTCCCGCGCCTCCGCTGCTGAGTCAGGCTGCTGCTGCTGCGGCGGCTGCTGATGCATTGGGGCCGGCCGGAGGAAGCCCGACCGGGCGGAGGAGGAGGAGGAGGAGGGGGGGGCCGCCCCCGACCCGGCTTCCCTCAGCGGCGGCGGTGAGAGGAGGAGGAGGCGGCCGGCGTCCCCGGAGGAGGAGGAGGAGGAGGAGGAGGAAGGTGCCGTCCCTGGCGACGCGGACGGGAAGCAGCCCCCACCGGCCGCGGCCCCATCCAGAGACGCTGCCGCCGCTGCCTCACGGGGCTCCCCGCCGCCGCCGCCCCGTCGGAGCCGCCTTGGCGAGGCCGGAGCTCGCTGGCTGTGAGGGGGGGTGGAGAGCGCGCGGCCGGCCGGGCTGAGGAGACGCTCCGCCTCCGCCTCCTCTGGAGCTCCGCTGGGCTGGGCGGGGGGAGGCCGGCTTAAGGGCGGGGAGGGGGGGAGGCGGCCGAGGGATGGCGCAGGCGTCGCCCCGCCGCAGACAGCAAAGGGTCGGCGGGAGGAGCCGAAGAGCTTCGGCTCCCCTGGCGGAAATGGCCGAAGCTCGTCGGAGGAGGGGGGAAGGGGAGGGGTTTGGGCGCAGCCCCGCCGCAGACATCAAGGGCCTGTCGGGAGGAAGGAGGGAGGAGGAGGATGCGGAGACCGGAGGCGCTCGGCTCCCCTGGCGGAAATGGCCGAAGCTCGTCGGATGAGGAGGGGAGGGTTTTGGGCGCAGCCCCGCCGCAGAGATCAAGGGCCTGTCGGGAGGAAGGAGGGAGGAGGAGGGTGCGAGGCCGGAGGCGCTCGGCTCCTCTGGCGGAAATGGCCGAAGCTCGTCGGAGGAGGGAGGAAGGGGAGGGGTTTGGGCGCAGCTCAGTCGCAGACATAAAGGAACCGTCGGGAAGAGGGAGGGAGGGGGAGGACCGAAGGGCTTCGGCTCCGCGGGCGGAAATGGCCGAGGCTAGCCTAGAGGGGCGGGAGGGGAAGGGAACGGCTCGGGGTCTGCGGGGGGTGCGCGCTTTCGCTTCGCTCCAGAATGCAAAGGCTTGGGGAAGCGGGCGGGGGGCGTGGGGATGGCCGGAGGGGATGGGGCCGCCTCTGGTTCAGCTGCGCTTCGGGGGTGTCCGGTAGAGGGGGTCTCAGGGGTCCCCCGGGAGGGAGGAGCAAAACGGAAGGGAGAGGCGGACTCTAACCATGTTGCTTGAATCTGTACGATATGTATTGTTCCATTTGTTCCCTAGTCCGATGTGATTGCTTATTAGTAACCTATGACTATCCCTAAGTCTTGCATCATATGACTCTTGATGAATGTATTTTATTCTATTTTTCTTTATGTACCCTGAGAGCATCTGCACCAAAGACAAATTCCTTGTGTGTCCAATCACACTTGCCCAATAAAGAATTCTATTCCATTCCATTCTCTATTCTATTCTATTCTTCATTCCAATATCTATTCTATTCTATTTATTCTATTCTATGTGTTGTGGAGGAGCTCTATAGTCTCCCACCAGGGGAGACCCCCAAGATAAAATGGACTGGGAATACAAAGATTTACAAAGTAACGGAAACAATACACAGGGGAACTCCAAACCCCATTGGCCACAGCAGATAGTGTAAGAAAGGCTTTGCCACGGTGTCCCCTTTATCGTTGGTATCATCAACATATGATGTGCCTCTACTGTTCAGAGAGCCACTTTGGCCTGGTGGTTAAGGCGTCAGGCTAGAAAGCAGGAGACCACAAGTTCAAGTCCCGCCTTAGCCATCAATATGGAATGGGTGACTTTGGAGCAATCACCAGGAGATTGGGAGTTCTAGTCCTGCCTTAGCTGGGGGAGCCAGCTAAGTGACTTTGGGCCACTCCCTCTCTCTCAGCCCAACCTACCTCACAAGGTGGTTGTGGGGAAAATAGGGAGGTGTGTTGGACATGTTCGCTCCCTTGATCCGGATAGAGATAGATGGATGTAGATGGATGATAGATAGGTAGATATGATAGATAAATGGATAGATGATAGATAGATTGATATAGTAGTTGTTAGGTAGATATATGATCGATATATTGATGAATGATAGATTGAAAGTTGGATGATACATCAATTGGGTAGATAGTAGATTAGATTGATAGATGAATGATAGATGATTGATGGATGATATGATAGGTAGATATATGATAGATGGATGATGGCTTATTGATTTGGTAGATCATAGAAATTCAGTAGATCATTGAAATTCAATGGTGAAGAGTAAGGTTCTACATTTAGGCAAGGAAAACGAAATGCACAGGGACAGTATAGGTGGTACCTTGCTCAACAGTAGTAACTGTGAAAGGGATCTTGGAGTCCTAGTGGACAACCATTTAAATATGAGCCAGCCGTGTGCAGCAGCTGCCAAAAGAGCCAACACAGTTCTAGGCTGCATCAACAGAGGGAGAGAATCAAAATCACGTGAAGTGTTAATACCACTTTATAAGGCCTTGGCAAGGCCACACTTGGAATACGGCATTCAGTTTTGGTCGCCACAATGTAGAAAAGATGTGGAGACTCTAGAAAGAGTGCAGAGAAGAGCAACAAAGAGGATGAGGGGACTGGAAGCTAGAACACATGAAGAACAGTTGCAGGAACTGGGTATGTCTAGCTTAAGAGAAAGAAGGACTAGGGGAGACATGATAGCAGTCTTCCAATATCTCAGGGGCTGCCCCAAAGAAGAGGGAGTCAAACTATTATCCAAGGCACCTGAGGGTAGAACAAGAAGCAATGGGTGGAAACTAATCAAAGAGGGAAGCAACTTAGAACTGAGGATAAATTTCCTGACAGTTAGGACAATTAATCAGTGGAACAGCTTGCCTCTAGAAGTTGTGAATGCCCCAACACTGGAAGTCTTTAAGATGTTGGATAGCCATTTGTCTGAAACGGTATAGGGTTTCCTGCCTGTGCAGGAGGTTGGACTGGAAGACCTCCAAGGCTCCTTCCAACTCTGCTATTGTGTTGTGTTGTGTTGTGTTGTATTGTATATAGATGATAGGTAATACGACTGATAAATTGATAGATTGATAGTTGGATGATAGATTGATTGATAAATGGTAGATTAAGATTTATACATGATCGATGGATGGATGTGGATGGATGATCTGATAGGTATTATATGATAGCTGGATCGATGATGGATCAATTGATAAGATAGATGATAGGTAGATATGATAGGTTAGATAGATAAATTGATTGATGGATGATAGATGGGTGATAGATAGGATAGATGAGATAAATTTAGATATAGATAACTAATGGATGGATGTTTGTGTGTGTGTATGTGTGTATGCGTGTGTATCAAAGTTGATAGTCCTGGGGTTCGTCAGGGCAGCTGAGTGTGAGAGTGACATCTGTGCATTCCTACGGCAGGGAATTTCTTCCTGCTCCCCAAAGGTCATGGGGTGAGCCCATTGATGGCAAAGAGGAAGCCAGGGAGAGCAAAGGGGGAAAACAGGTGTTATTAGCAAGAACAGGAAAGGCAATTTTCATGAGTGAAGGGGAGGCCAGCGCAAGGCTTGTTCTCCTTTGAACCTGGCACCACAGGAGACTTTCTGGGAAAAAAGCCCTCCCTCCAAAGAGACTAATTGACTAATAAATAAATCCTGGAGTTGCTCAGCCTCCCTGGATCCCTTTTACAAGCAGGATGGCTGCTTTGAAGATCCGGGAGCAGAATAAATAAATAATTAATTAATTAATTAATTAATTAATTAATTAATAAATAAATAAATAAATAAATAAATAAATAAATAAATAAATAAATAAATAAATATTTCTTAGCCGCACCCTCTCCCGAAGGACTTGGGGCGGCGTACAACAAAACATAGGAAATAAATATATCGACATACATATAACAAAACATATACCAAGACATATATACGACATATACAAGGAGGAGGTGAACTGATAGATAAATACACTTCAAGGAACAAAAGCAATCGCTTTCTTTCCTGTTTTTAAGCCCTTTCCGATTCATGTAAATGCATAATTAGGGTGAAAAAGAGATCCCTCCCTCTGTCCCCACTCCCAAACGACAGTTTTACCTTGCTTGTTTTTTAAAAACACTACTTGAAAGAATAAAGGACAAAGTTGGGATTGGAAATGCTATTCTGAATCCCTACGGCACACGACTGGGATCCAATAAAAGCAGGATGTAAATACATAGACCGGTTCATATGTATTGGTCCCTGGTTATCCATCCTCCATTAAAAATGGTTACAGCTTCTAAATCAGAGATAATATGTTGTCATTTTAATATCCCCATTTTGGGGGGTAGGGTGGGGTAAACCTAGGAAGAAATACATTCCACTGCTTTTCATTTACTTTATGTATTGAATACACATCTATCAGTAACTGAGACATAAGCTGCCTGGGGAAGAGAAATTGTGAAGTTTCCAGATGTCTGGTAGGCGGGAGGTATCGTCACGTTTATTCATGTTGTGGGGGTGTTTCTCTGTTTCGATGGCTTCCATAATTATTCTCTTGTTGAAGTGTTGAGTTTTGGAGAGTAATTTGGTTCCTTCAAAATCAATTTTGTGTCCTGTAGCTTTAAGGTGATGGAAAAGGAAGTGTTTTCTTTTTTTCTTACTGCGTTCTTGTGTTCTGCGATGCGTGCATTTATTCTCATTTGTCCTATGTATGTTGCAGGGCAGATTTTGCGTGGTATTTCGTAGACTCCTTGGTTTTCTAGCTGGATTTTGTCTTTGGGGTTTCTTAAGATGTTGGCTATTTTTTGGTCAGTGCCGAAGGCTGTCTTGATATTGTTTGTGGAGAATTTTAAAGCAACAAAGCCAACATTCCACACCCACCCACCTATATTTATAGAAAAACAGCAGCTCCGATCACGCTCTGCTCGCACAAGCATGAAGCCAAAGGCACCAGCCTGAAGATGACAAGTGTGACCTCGTCGAAACGTCACCAAGGTACTGTCAATCTTACGTGGGAAAGGACCCGACTGGATTACACTTGAGGTTTGTTTCCATTTTTCTACAAAAAGTACCCTGAATATCAAGCTAAAAATTCACAATTTATTAAAAAAAAACCCATCAAAGTACAGCAGTAACTCCCCAAAATTCAATCTTATGTGCTGTGCTATGTCCCACTCAGTTTAGACTTATTTGTGGCCGTCTTTTATTTGAATGCAAAACACTTCACACTCAGAATATTTTGAAGATCTCTGTCCAAATATTTAGAGGGACCCAAGTTCATTTTAATTTTCTTATCCTGCATACTCTCATTCCAAACACTGATTGCATGCATTGCAACTTTAAAACCAGAGCATAAGGGGTGGGCAGGGAACAAGATAAACACTTAACTGCATGTTTTTGTTCCCTGACGAAAGTTTTCCATCACAGGAATGAGAATAAAGTGACAACAAATGATAAAACCCAAATCACTTGCTGAATGTGCCTGTTATTATCAAGCTAAAGTACAGAACAGTAGTTTCCGAAGCCTTTCTCTTGTATATGTTTTTCTTTGAATAAGTAATGCTTGTTGCTGATAAGGATTTTTAGTATCATGTGAAACTGCTGGTATTTTGGAAATCAGTAATTCTAAAAGCGGGGCAAAGATGTCGAGGGCAACACCCTTAAAATAGACAGAGCTTCCAACGCAGCTGCTACTCTGACTTTTGAGCACACCTTATGATCATCCCTGACATAAAAGTTGAATAAAACAGAATTAATTTGATTTTTATTCACACTTACAGTAAGTAAAAAATGAATCCCTGAAGGACAATATTGCAAGATCGTTAATATCACAAGGCCTAGCTGAGTTTTAGTTGTTCGTCAAAAAGAGTTAATTTAAACGCAGGTAAATTCTTTGGATGCAATGGATAGTCTGAGGAATTTCAGCAAGCACCCAAAGATGAATGGGTAACGGTTACCCATGCGTAGGTTAAAAAAAAAAGAGAGAGATTAGTTGTCTTCAGAAGTGGTTTCTGTAGATTCCCAAATATCTTCATCCACAGCAGGAAATGCAGAGACTTCCTCGCTTCGAAATACTTCGTGCTGTTGTGTTTTGTTCGGGTCAAAGTTGAGAGGGTTGATTAATTGGCAAGGTTCGTTTGCCGCAGACTTCTGTACGTGCTCAGGAGTTGGCTCACTGTCCGATGGAGCGTCTGAATGACCTCCTAAATGGAATCCCAGGCCGTCGTTCTGTAGGATATAGCGGATACACTGCAGGATCACGTTCCTTTCGTGCCGTATGTCCTTTGCTAGAAGCTGTGTGGAAGAAAGAAAACATAGAAGATATATATATATATATGTCTCCAAAAAGCTCTACTAAAACAACATTGTAAAAACGTCTGTAGAGATTCTCAGTCATCCAGGTTGTCCCAAAGGTGCTTTTTCAGGAGGAAACTGGACTTTCTTACTTTTTTTTCTTTGCTTCCTGAAAAAGCACCTTTGGGACAACCTGGATGACTGAGAATCTCTACAGACTTTGAGCTAGGAAATTTGGGATGAAAATGCTTTGAATTGTGTGGGTTTAGGAATGGATTTCCAGAGGGGGGAAAATTGCAGACTACAGGAACCATTTGCACCACTAAGGTGACTTGTGAGGACACAGATAAAACCTCCAAGTGGCCTCAAAGACCATCTAAAAAGAATGCAAACGACCAGCTGTCTTCAAGGAGCATAAATCCTTCCATTCCCCAACATCCTGCCAGAGTTGAAGAAGCTTCTGGGATGAGAAGTGAAACGTCTTCAAAAGAAAAGGTCCAGTTGCCTCCTGAAAAAGCACTTTTGGGACAATGGTGCAAAACAGAGGTAGTTACAACTGCAACTGAGCCCAAATTTTCCATCATTAAGTGAAACAGTTAAATTTTGCCCCGTTTTAGGACCCACAGTTGTTAAGTGAATCACTGCTGCTGTTAAGTTGGAAGGGTCACTACTTGAACTGTTGGAAGTCGAGGACCACCTGTTCTGTATGACATTACTATCCCATATTTTTTCAATTACTCGCAACATCCTGTACACATTGGTCAACCGGTGTTTTCTTGATGGTGTCGGAGAGGGTTTTTTTCCATGCATTTTAGCAGCTGCTTTTTCCCCCCATTTATTGTTCCTGCTGTGCATGTAGTAAACCTTAAGTTGAGACCATTGATTGGAATAGCCCACGGTTTGTAAATTGAGGCACAGACCAGAACGAGGTTTTTCTGAACAGGCAGGGTTGCAAGCAAGCTGGTCACCTGCTTTCCATCCATTAAAAAGGTATGGAATGTCAACAAGAGATTTCGAGTTTATCAGGTTTCCACAAAGTAGATTTTTGAACTTTGCAGCTAAACTTATATATCCTGCTCGGAAGCAGTTTGCTGAATAAACACAATGTGCTCAGGCCAAACAAACAATCTGCCTGAATATACTGGATAAAACCCAATCTGTTTTTGCAGCGTATAGTTTGAGGGAAGAATTTGGGGCTAAAGATTGCGTAAATCAACATTTCCATAAAATAGACCTTTTTATACGTCCCATTTTGCTTCTGATATATTGGAATAATGTTAAAGAAAAGCCTGTGCTTTTCAGGTCTATTTTAACTCCTGATTCCACCTGATCAATCCATCAGAATAGAGTTGGAAGGGACCTTGGAGGTCTTCTAGTCCAGCCCCCTGCTCAAGCAGGAGACCCTGTACCATTTCAGACAAATGACTGTCCAGTCTCTTCTTAAAAACCTCCAGGTGATGAAGCACCCACACCTTCTAGAGGCAACTTCTGTTCCCCTGGTAAATTGTTCTCACTGTTAGGAAGTTTCTCCTTAATTCCAGGTTGCTTCTCTCCTGGATGAGTTTCCACCCATTATTCCTTGTCCGGCCTTCTGGCAGTTGTCCTCCTCTTCTTTGGGGCAGCCTCTCAAATACTGGAATATTGCTCTTACGTCCCGCCTAGTCTTTCTTTTCTCTAGACCGGGCAGACCCAAATCCTGCAACTGTTCTTCATGTGTTTTAGTCTCCAGGCCTCTCATCATTTTACTTACTCTTCTTTGTACTTTTCCCAAGGTCTCAACATTTTTTTGTGATGTGGTGACGAAAACTGGATGCACTAATTTTTAAAAAGTTACTGAGAGTGATTGCCGTTGCGGCAAAATGAGCAGCAAACACATTTGATAATCAATAAATAACATTTCTGCCAAACTCCAGGCTAGCTGGATTCTTAAAAGTGCCTTGAAATGGTTACAATCATGTGACCCCAGGACACTGCAACCGTCACAAATATGGATCAGTTGTGCCAAGCTGAATTCTGATCACCTATTAAAAATAAACTTCCTGATAGTTAGAACAATTAACCAGTGGAACAACTTGCCACCAGAAGTTGTGATTCTCCAACAGAAAGAAGTTTTTAAGAAGAGGTTGGACAACCATTTGTCTGAAGTGGTGTAGGGTTTCCTGCTTGAGCAGGGGGTTGGACTAGAAGACCTCTAAGGTCCCTTCCAACTCTTCTGTTCTGTTCTGCTCTATTCTATAACCGTCGTGTGAAAAACAGCCACAGTTTTTCAGTGCCGTTGTGACTTCAAACAGACCACTAAATGGACTGTTGTAAGTGCAGGGCCACTTGTTAAAAAAAGAAAAAATACCGAAACTAAAAGGCCTCTTACCATTTCTAGCAAAGTCGGATGATGAGTTTGCAATGCTGGGAACATTTTCTTCTGCCTTTTCTGATTCCTCGTGTTCCTTGAGTGTGATTTTGATCTCCCTGAGGCAGCCATGTTACGTGGATTAGAGAGAGTTTCTTGGTGAGTCTCGTGCTCACGGCTTTGAGTGCTATTTGAAGACCGAGGGATCGTTCTGAGAATGGCGTCATCATTTTCAGTTACCGTCTTCGCTATGGGAGCGATGGACTCTAAAAGAAAGGATTGAGCAATGAATTAATATGCAAGGGCTCAAAATAACAAACAGCTGTGAAAAGATATCAAATTATGAGCATTATAGCGCAGGTTTCATTTGCATCGAATGGACCAAGTTACTGCTGTTGTAGTTAACACAGGCTATCACAAAATTAAAACCCAACTTACTTGTATTTCTTAGAAAAAGTAGGAATCAAAGATATCCATGCATCCTATTTTATCAACTTTTATATTTAACAAATGTTCTGATAGAGCTTTAAAATCACATAGCTTAAAAACTGAATATTATACAAACCTATAGGTCAGTTTCTTCATGTAGAATTATTTTATGCTCAGATAACTTTTCATACAGTACTGATTCATAAACTGATCATAGCACAAAACCCGTTACTTCCATCTGCTTTTTTTCTTTTTAAATCACCACATGGATGGTAGGAGTTGAGATGCTCCATAAATTAGTCTAATCTTCATCTAAAACCAACTAAACAAACTCTATTCATTTGGGGCACAGTGAATTCCCCAAATTTGTCATGCTTGCACAGTATGAAAAAATACTTTGGCCTGAATATGTCGTTTTCACAGATCAGACATTATAGTGGTGTATAACCTACTTCACGCATCCATAACGAAACACTTAAGGTAAACAGTCCTCCAAAAAAATGTTTAAGGGGAACTAAAGTATCCTAGTTTTTATAGTTTAGATATTTTGTAATTTAGGCCTTTCTTACAGTTTCTTTTAGAAACTGTGACTGCATAAGGTGGATATTTGTTACTTGCCTATAAAAAAGGGAAACAATGTTAAAATGAACTATCTTTAGGTACTGCTGCAGATAAAATTAACTACCAACAGAAGGGAATATTTGTAGCTCGAGGTTGCAATAGCCGTTAGACTTATATACCGCTTTACAGTGCTTTTACAGCCCTCTCTAAGCGGTTTACAGAGTCAGCCTTTTGCCCCCCAACAATCCGGGTCCTCATTTTACCCACCTCGGAAGGAGGGAAGGCTGAGTCAACCTTGAGCCAGTCAGGATTGAACTGCTGGCACTGGGAATGTTTTTATAGCAATAGCCCCTTAGACTTATATACCGCTTCACAGTGCTTTACAGCCCTCTCTTAAGTGGTTTACAGAGTCAGCATCCTGTCCCTAACACTATTGGGCACATTTTCCACTTCTTTTTATTTCACCTTCTTCCGTAAACACCCAGGATGGATGGAAGGCAGCTCAATGCGCTTACCGTCCTTTTCGCTCTCGCTTTCGGACAAGCTGCCGTAGTTCACCACCAGCGAGCTGAGGGCCGAGGTCAGCTGTTTCGGAACCACACTAGCTTCCAAATCTTTGGGTGTTCCCGCCTCTTTGTCGGATTCTGGGAAGAGACAGATATTACTTATTGATGGCTTTATTTGACACGTGAATGGTAAGCAAATGAAGGCAACACCTTGGCAAAAAGCATGCACGCACAAGGATTTTATTTACATAAATAAAGAGGAGACAAATAAAACGGAGTGGCAGGAGAGTAGAGGCTTTGGGATTTTTCTGGAAAGGCCCAAGGGCTGGACATGTTGGGGGGGGGGGGAAAGCCCGCTGAAGTCATGAACGAAGAGCTTCGAGATGGACAGGGCAAAGAATCTTCTATGGGCCAAAACGGGCTCTTCGCCAAAGGAATGCAGCAAAACCACAAGGCCCACTGAGTTACATACCCTCTGGCAATCATACACAGGCTTATAAAAATGGTGTGATGACACCACCTTTCCTGCAGGATGCGATAACAACATTTGATAACAGGTGACCTTCCTACGGGTTAAAACACTTTTAAAAAATGGATAAAAACGAAACTGTGGAATAACTTCTCTCTAAGTACAATGCCACCATCATGCAGCCCCCAATTGGGGTTGCTTATAAATATTGTTAAATAGTTTGTTATTTAAAAAGTAAGCCTTGTTTCCATTAGATTATTTAATATCGTTCCTTTAGATTTCCTTAATTGTAGCTGTGAAATTCTCTCTTCTGCAGGACAACAACCAGGATTCCCCCTGGCTTTTTTAGCTGTCAAACAATTCTGATTTATCAAACCAATTGTCTACGGAGATTCTCCGTCATCCCGGTCACGGTTGTCCCAAAGGGGCTTTTTTCAGGAGGCAACTGGACTTTCTTGTTTTTTCTTTTGAAGACGGTTCGCTTCTTATCCAAGAAGCTTCTTCAGCTCTGAGTGGATGGTGGAGGATGGAAAGATTTTTACTCCTTGCAGACAGCTGGTCCTTTGCACCCTTGTAGAGAGTCATTTGAAGCACTTTGAGGCTTATCTATATCTTCAGGATCTCCTGAGTCGTGCAAATGAAGACGGCAAAAGTCCACATTTTGGACAGAGAGGACTGATGATTTGAAAGAGGGGTCGAAGAGACCATCTATGTTAAAATTGGACAGTCCTCTCTCAACAGAGTGGGGGGGATCATCTATCTCCAATCTACAACACAGTCCTTTCAGCAGTTCCAAAAAGGCTCCACGCCCATTTGCACTACTCAGGTGTGGCCCTGAGAGCACAGAGAAATGACCAAGTTGCCTCAATGACTCTATAAAAGAATACAAACGACCAGCTGTCTGCAAGGAATATAAATCCTTCCATTCCCATCATCCTGTCAGAGCTGAAGAAGCTTCTTTGGGCCAGAAGCGAAACTTCTTCAAAGAAAAAAACAGAAAATCCAGTTGCCTCTTGGAAAAAAAAAAAGCACCTTTGGGACTATCCAACCAATTATTCTTCTATTAACCCAAACAAGCTTTCTTACGGTGACGGGTTAGTTTATTCTCATGGTCTCCCTTTAAATCAGGGTCCCAACACCATGAGCTATTTCCGTGATGGCGAACCTATGGCATGCGTGCCAGAGGTGGCATGCAGAGCCCTCTCTGCTGGCACATGCCCCATCCCCCCAGGTCAGATCTCCGTGGCGTTTCTTTCGTGAGTTTCTGTTTCCCTGCAAACGATGAAACAAGAAGCTCACAGAAGAAAAAGATCTTACCTCTTGCCACGCTGCTGGTGTTGGGATGCCCCACCTCCTGCCAGTCTTTGGGTCTCTGCTGCAGGTATGCACATGTCTGTGCATGGATGCACATTCGCACACATGCACCTTTCAGTTTGGGCATGACCGCATACAGATTGGGCACCCGGGGGATCAAAGGTTCCCCATCACTGAGCTATTTCGATGTCTCTTAGGAGAATTCATTCAGGCGAACTACTTCTTTTCCTCATCGCTACCAATCTCACGCTGCTACCTCAAGTCCCAAATCTCTACTGCTGCCCTTCCTTCAACTGAACTTCTCTTAAATTCGGAGCCCAACCTTCTAAAAGAAGCTTCTCTCCAGTCGATTGTGCAAATCAACAAGGTGCATCTTTTAAAAATATATATATATGCAAAAATAATGGCAAGGAGTTTATTTTATTTATTGGTGAAAGAAAACACAATTTCTTCTGTCATTGCTTAGCTAACTATAAACAAAAACCAAAAGAAGTATCTTACCAGGATCGCTGCTGGCCAGAATGCTCAGGGGGTCTTTATCGGCCATGGAGTTTTCTGCATCTTCGCAAGGTTTTCTTCTAACTTTCTCCTCAGCTTCATGCTTGTCTGAACCGGTTCCAGTCGAAGTGTTCAGTGGGACACCTTTGTTATTAGCAACATTCCTAGATTTGTTCCAGTGCCGATTTGTTCTCCATTGTGCTTTTCCTTGTTGCCTAGAACCTTCGTTTGGAGGTTTCCACATTCCCTTCATCTTGCTGAAAGAGAGAACGTTCGTTCCAGGCCACTTCTTGGTTTAATTGTGAGATGCACAAATACCATCCTTCACAAACACCCAGAGCCATGATTTTTTTACCTGTTCTGACCTAGGCTTTCCAAGAGCAGGAAGCAAACTCCTTGTCCTGACAAAAAAACCCTTTTATTAATTTCTTGTGAATTCTGCTCATTCAAATCCAGCAACATCTTTCAAGGGAGGATTTACAGTCACAGACCTTATCTGGCTTGGAGAGCTGCCAGGACGATCTATGCAGAACTTGGCAAGGAGTCTCGGAGACTCATGAACCAATGAAGGGAACTAATTGTCTCCTGCAAACTCCACTCCCCTTTCGCTCCTCTTTTATTTCCTCTGGGAGGGGCCATTCACCGTCCACCTGTGGCCTTACTCCCAAGTCGACCCCTGTCCTTAGCTGTTCCCTTCATACGGCAACTCTGCGCATGCGCACACTGGGAACAGGCTCCAGCTGTTCTTCTGCCTCACTGATGTCTGACTCTGAAGGCAGCTGATAACTGTCGGACGGCCCTGGCCTCCTCTCTGCCTCCGACACAGAGCCCTCGTCTGAGCCTTCACCAGATTCCGGGACTGGCCCATGTTCCTCCCCAACCTCCTCACTGTCCATTCACAGTTCTAGCCAAAAATCAAAGAATTTGAGAAACGCTCAATCCGGAAGAACGGCAACAGATTTTCTTGTCCCAGAATGAAGAGTGAGGCTCCACTCCCCCTTTAGCGGATTTCTGGCAGCGCTCACGAATCTTTAAAAGTGGAAGCTGTGGTTCTGGAGTGGGTTTTAACCCATCTGGAGAACAGCTGTATCCCCCCACAACAGCCATTTTGAAATGATGCTTCCCACGTTAACCAAGTGTTGAAAAATAGGCCACAAAACCTCAAAAAGATGAAAAGCTGGTTTATTCAGTTTATTAAGAGCCAAGAGGTTACAAGAAGTCTTACCCAAATTGTAAAGTTGTCAGCACTTCTCCCCGACATTCTTTATCCACCTTTAATGCTTTCTTCTTTTCAATATTTGCCAAAGTCGGGAAATTTCTACAGCGAGACGCAGAGGAGGCTGAATTAGCAACTCATTTAGGACAATAAGTAAGTTTGACTATCAGCCTCACCATCAATCAAATGGCTACATCCATTCCTTCATTTGGGGGGCTCATCACAACCCTAATTGAGATAGCTTTCCTGTATTACAGAGTCCTCGACTTACAACCATTCGTTTAGTGACCGTTTGAAGTTACACCAGCGCTGAAAAAAAGACACTTATGACTGCTTTTTTACATTTCTGGCTGTTGCAACATCCCCGTGGTCACATGAGCAAAATTCTGATGGTTGGCAACTGACTGGTACGTATGTATTTATTTATTTTTCACAAGTTTTTGTTGGCAATTTGGTACCATTTGAAGGGAAAAGTTGATTTAATGAACACCTGTTAAAAGCAGTTACTTTCTCCCATTCAGGGAGGTTCACGAGGCAGCGTGGCTGTTTTTCCTAACACAGCTAAAAGATTGAGTCATACATCCAAGTTTGAAAAACTGACTCGTACTTATGACGGTGTCAGTCTCCCGGGGTCGCCTCTCCCGGTGATTCCCTTTTGCGACCTTCCGACAAGCAAAGTGAATGGGGAAGCCAGATTCACTTAACAACCGTGCCACTAACTGAACAACTGCAGTGATTCACTTAACAAGGGTGGCAAGGAAGGTCGTAAAACGGAGCAAGGCTCACTTAACAACTGTCTCTCTTAGCAACAGGAATTTTGGACTCAGTTCTGGTCGTAAGTTGAGATCTACTTGCGATTGCTTGGGGGGGGGGGGAAATAAATCAATCCTGCAAATTAAAAAATTTTATCCTGCAGATATGCAGGCAGAGAGACGGAACCAAGAGAAGTTTAGGGGTGGGGGGAAACCCCACCCGCCCTCCTCTTCTGTTATTAATAAACCAGCATTTATATCGTTACCGACTAAGGCCTGCTCACTTTTTCCTCTCTTCTCTCCACTTTGCAATTTCATCTGGCGTATCCAGTTTGATCCTCTTGGCACCAGGAGAATGCATCTGAGGAGGAAGACACAAACAAAGACATCTCAAAGCATTTGGAAACGTGCGCCTCTTTTAAAATTATTTGCAAAAAAACAAAACAAAACCTGGGTTAAAATAAGATTGGGGAAAATAATAACTCCAAAATAATTCCCGTTTCTACTGTGTTTCTCTCATTCACAGTGATGGAAAGCAGTTCAATCCCTTATGAAGCCTTGCTCAAGCTAAAGAAGTAAAAAAAGTTATTTTTAAAAAACTCAAAAAAAATAAAAACGGGGCTTGTCAACGGATTCCTATTTGTGACGGTTGCAGTGTGATTCCTCTTTTGTGACCTTCCGACAAGCAAAGTCAGTGGGGAAGCCAGATTCACTTAACAACCAGGTTTCTAACTTAACAACTTTGGTGATTCACTTAACAGCTGTGCCGAGAAAGACTGTAAAATGGGGCAAATCTCCCTTAACAAATTTCTCCCTTAACAACAGAAACTGTGGGCTCAATTGCGGTCTCAAGTTGAGGACTTTCCGTATGCAATCAGCCTGGACCATACATTTCGTAATACCTAAAGCTCATTCCTTCAAAAACAGCTCCATAAAAGTGTTCTGCTATTTATTCGCTGTAACTGTTTAACAAACATTTGCAGCTATGTCGGTCAAATTCCAAAAAACCCAAGATGTGTAAGATAGAAAAACTCAGAAGAAAACTCTTAGGAAAGAGAGTTATCGACCGGAAGCAGGCAAATACGTACATTTCTCCAATGGATCTGAACCAGTTTCTCATGTGCTCTAAAGTTACAGCCGTCTTCAGTGCACTGAAAGAACACAGACATTCAAATCAGTTTAGCAACTCACACATGTTGAAATTAATTTGATTCCTCCCCCCCCCCTTTATTCCTTCTGCATCCTCACCGCTCCTCATTCTCTATTTTTCAAAATTGAATTAATTCTCTAATTCCAGGGAAGTTTGCTGCTTAATCCCAGCCTAACTGAGAAATCTGCAACAGTCCTTCTTCTAAAATCTTGACATCAAAGACCATAATACATTTTAATTTTCAAACTACGTAAGTGCAGGTCACTTCAGGAATCTCTCTCTTATGTAGCTACAATTCTACAGAAACCAGAAGTAACTGACTGAGGTTAGCTGGGACACCAAATGTCATTTCTGGAACAGGGGTTTCTCTTCTGGCTGAATGGAAAATTATCACCCAAACTGTGGCAGGGCAAACCAGTTAGACATCCGGGCTTGCAGTGCTTATGGGTGTTTCAAGCTTATAGGCTTGTTGCAAGCTTCCATGCCAGCTTTGAAAAGTTAGACTCCATGATTATTCAATAATTTATGTAACTAATGCTGCCTGCAGCTATTATCACACACACACACCTGCTTGTGCTGAGCGGTATGTTCCTCATATTTCTCCTTGTTTTTAAAGCCACGGTCGCACGTATCACAGTAATGGGTAAAAACAGGTTCTTTTCTCTTCTTGTTCTATAAAAAAAGAAAAGAGGCGTTAATAATGAATTGTTGGACTGGCGCTACTTCAAGGGCCTTTACAATGAATTCAAAAAAATAATAACATGCCATCTCAGGCACCACAGACCTGCCCAAAGGATGGCTTGTACTGAAGTTGAACAAATGTTACTAGCCATTAAATGTGACCTTACGAAAGTGCCATTCAGGCAGCATCACAAACTATGGCTTATTCCAAGAATCAGCCTTTTGAAAGCAACCAGAGCAAAACTTTGCAAGAATGGTTGGACAAAATGAGCCCAGGACTCTTTTGCCAACATGTCTCCAGCAAAGAGAAAGTCCCTACAGAGAGTAGTGAGGACGGCCGAGAAGATTACAGGAAGCTCGCTTCCCTTTATTCAGCATATTGCTTGTAAGTGCTATGTGCTTAAAGCTCAAAGCATTGTTAGAGACTCCACACACCCACTTTATGGTCTGCTTCTGTTGCTCCCCTCTGGGAGGGGGTTTCAAAGTATTTCTAGCAGGACTACCAGATTCTGTAACAGCTTTGGTAAACTCACAAGATTCGTTTTTCTCGCCATAAACATGTATGCAGCTGAACTAGACTGTGTTGTCTCTCTGTGTCATAGAATATATGTGGATATATGCATAATTTTGTATTTGGTTATCTTGTCATTTTTATGTAGTATAAAATTAGAGGTGGTGACCCTTTAAGAGCTGTCTGCAATGAAATTTCATTTTTAATGAATGCCAATTAGCGTACATTCAAAGTGACATTGAAGTTATTCTACTCTATTCCATTCTACAGCGATAGTCTAGAATCTTTTATTTTTTATTTACCCATTTGTATCCTGCTTTTACTATTTTTATAAATAACTCAAGACAGCTAACACACACTTTGCTCTTTCCTGTTTCCCCCACAACAACTACTCTTGTGGACTGGGCTGGGCTAGGAGAGAGGAGCTGGCCCAACGTCACCCAGTTGCCTTTGGGGACTAGAATTCTCAGTCTCCCATTTTCTAGTCTTGCACCTTAACCACTAGATCAAACTGGCTCTCATCTTTGCTTCCCTTTTTGCTTTGCTCACTACTATAATAAAAGTGCCCCCCCCCCCCCCATCTGAACTGTTTTAGCAAAACAAAACAACTTCCAATTATGACCTGTGGAACTAGTTTGTTTTAAAGAATCTATTGTTAAAATTAAGTATGTTTAGCATTTGGACAAAGTACCTATCCACAGTTAATCAAAGCATAAAGAAAAAGCTTCAATCTTATTGCAGCCATCCTTGAAGGAAAGGGTGTGTGCCGAGTGCAACTTGTTCCTTTTGTGATGAATGGGCAATTTGTTATCAAAACAACCAAACACAAGCACAAATAGTTTAGTGCCCGATGTACAAACAGAACGAGGTTCATTTATATTTCTAGGATTATTCACGTCCATCTCGGTAGCCAGGAGGAGAAATAAAGCAGAGCCTGGTTTCACTTTAACAAACTTTCGGTGTTACATGTGAACCAAGAATCACAACTGGAAAGGAATTTGCTACTGGGTTGTTCACAGGTCGTCTTCCTCTGTGAGATCTAATACTTGGTACTTCTCTACTAATGTTTGTGGTTTAAAATTGCAAGCCATCTCAAATATTCTTTTCCATCGCATTGGTGGTATATAAATCAAGTAATTCAATTACCAGTAACTGATAAATTAAATCCGCTGTTCCCATCTTCATATTTAACTGAATGTGGCCTTAGTGCTGTAAATGATTTGCTACTGAAGAAAAGAAATGGACTGGATTTCACTGAACGAGGAGACTTGAGAATGAAGCTGACTAAATTGGAACCTAATATAAAATCTCTCTGCAGCAGGCATCAAGCACAAGGATCTCACTAGCTTAAGTAGACTAAAGCTGCCATCTTACATTTTCCCGGGAGTAAGCCCCATTGGTACTTACTTCTGAGTAGACATGCATAGGATCGTGTTGTAAATATGATCTTGAGATGAACTCAAATTGTATTTTGAATTTATTAGGTACTTTATTTTAATATGTATCATAATCAAAGTATTATAGAAAAAGCTTTCATTAAAATTATTTTATATTTAGGCATTTCAGTTCTCTATTATATGTTTTGAAACCTTATTTGCTGTTTTTTCCATCTCCCTTCATACTATTATTTTTTAAAGTTCCTCAGTACTTCTACTGTCATTAGTTCTTTTTATTTTTCTCTTTCATAGATGCCATGTTTTTGGAACCTTTTTTAAACCAAGTTAATGGCCTTTTAGGCTTCCTCCTTGTGAGTAGGAGTTCACTTTTTGAATAGTAATTATATATCACAGGAGGGGGCATCAGGATTTTAGAGAGGCTTAGGTGGGGCATGGCCAAAAAAAGGTTGGGAACCACTGTCCTAGATGAACCTGCAAAGTCAAGTTCTTTTTTTCATAACGAGCGTTTACCACGCACAATTTTGTTCCCATGTCCACAATGCTAACAACTACAAAACTGAGATAAGTACATAAGGATAGTAATTATACCAAACATCTTAATAGCAATAGCACTGAGATTTATTTATCAATTCACGGTGCTTTACAGCCCTCTCTAAGCAGTTTACAGAGTCAGCAGCTTGACCCCAACAATCTGGGTGCTCGTTTTACCCAGAAAGATGGAAGGCTAAGTCAACCTTGAGGTAGCCAGGATCAAACTTCTAACCAATGCACCCAGAGGGCTCTTTTTGTCTACAGCATGCTTATGAAAACGTCTGTGTTCCTTTTGTTGAAATCAGAAATATAAACCAAAGTGGCTCCATACAATTTGCTCTCAACTTGCAATTAAATACCTTCTGTTTGTGTTTCCTGCCTTGACAGGCTCCAGCTTGTGGCAATCTGGTTTGTTTCACCTGCCAGTCTTCACCAAAATGAGGATGCCTGCCTTCAACTGGAATTAAGGGTTACAAAATAAATAAGTAGAAATAGAATAGAAGCATAAATGCAATTCTCTTCAGGAAAGGAAAGCACCGTAAACCCTTAGCATAAAATCAACTTTCTCATCAAGGATGCATTAAAATTTGTTTGCTGCTCATCTGGCGGGTAAGCAACTCTGAGGAGCTTACAACATTGAAAATAATAAAAACTAGATAGATAGATGGATGATATATGGATGGATGGATGGATAGATAGCAGATTCCCATCTTCCCCTGTACATTCTGCTTCCCATCTTTGAAACAACAGACTCAAACTCAACCCCTCCAAGACTGAGTGGCTGTGGCTACTGGCGCCTCGGTTCAGCCAGTTGATTCCATCACTGGCCATAGGGGGCAAACAATTGCCCCCTGTGGAACGGGCGCGCAATTTGGGCGTCCTCCTAGACGCCCGGCTGTCAATGGATGATCATGTGGCAGCCGTGGCAAGGGGGGCGTTCCACCAGGTTCGCCTGGTGCGCCAATTGCGCCCCCTTCTGGACCGTGATGCCCTACGCACAGTCACTCATGCACTGGTGACGTCTCGCCTGGACTACTGTAACGCTCTCTACATGGGGCTTCCCTTGGGACGCGCCCGAAGACTGCAGCTAGTCCAGAACGCAGCCGCGCGGGTAGTCATGGGGAGTACTAGGTACTCCCACGTAACACCTCTCCTGCGCGAGCTGCACTGGCTACCTGTGGTCTTTCGGGTGCGTTTCAAGGTTCTGATCACCATCTTTAAAGCGCTCCATGGCATAGGGCCTAGTTACCTGCGGGATCGCATCCTCCCACATACATCCCTGCGGCCAATCCGCTCTCACAGGGAGGGCCTTCTCCTGGTGCCGTCCACGAGGCAATGCCAACGGGCGACACCAAGGAGTAGGGCCTTCTCTGTGATGGGCCCAACCCTCTGGAATGACCTCCCCCCCGATATTAGAACCACTACTGACCTCCACTCCTTCCGACAGAAACTGAAGACACACCTGTTCCGACTGGCTGGTTTGGCATAATTTTAACGTCTACCTCCTGGCATACACATTCTTACTGGTTTGTAGGGGGATATTGTTTTAAATTTAACTTGATATTTTAAACTTTTGTATTGATTTATTTATTAGCTGTACAGTTTGGCATTTTTTACCCTCCTCTTATACATGTATTTATATAGTTATTTCTACGTTTTAATCTGTTGTATTTTAATACGGACTGTACACCGCCCCGAGTCCCTTTCGGGAGAGGGGGCGGTATATAAACGCTAATAATAAATAAATAAATAAATCTTTGAGTTGTAGCCTGTAGTTTTACTGTGATTTTATATGTGTGGGGATGTGAATGCACGCATGTTTGTTATGCATATATATGGTACATACATATTCCAAGCAAAGCCAGAATTCATACAGAGACTCTTATTATTCATACTGTAACAATAGTTGTAATAGTTCTTGATGGGCTGATCCCATCTCTTCTCTCTACATTTTGCTCCTTTCTTCCCTCCCCATCTTTTACTTAAATCACATATTTGGGGGGGGGGGGCGATTTTACTGTGATTTGTTTATGGGATATGCTATTTTGTGTGTGTGTGTGTGTGTGTGTGTGTGTGTGTGTGTGTGTCAGAGGCGGTATTCAGCAGGTTCTGGCCAGTTCTGGAGAACCGGTAGCGGAAATTTTGAGTAGTTCAGAGAACCGGTAAATGCCACTTCTGACTGGCCCTGCCCCCATCTATTCTCTGCCTCCCGAGTCCCAGCTGATCGGGAGGAAATGGGGATTTTGCAGTAGCCTTCCCAGGCCATGTCCATCAAGCCACACCCACCAAGCCTGCTACAAAACCAGTAGTAAATTTTTTGGAATCCCACCACTGTGTATGTTTCTATGTGTGTTTCTGTGTGTGTATATACACACCCACATACATATAGTGTATATAGATATATTTGTGGTATACTATATAGTGTATGTACATATAATGTCATAGATCTAGACAGACATATTGATATATATATAGTGTGTGTGTGTGCGTGCGCACGTGTATAAATATGTGTGGTATATTATGCAGTGTATATCGATATATTGGTCATATAGACAGACAATGGTAGATATATTGATATATAGTGTATATATGTGTATGCGCACACAAACACCCAAACCACAGTAAAAATCCCAGTAAAAACAGGGGATTCGAGGAGCAAAAGAGGGAAGGAGCCGAATGTGGAGATCCGCCCATCAAGAACTATGTGTAGCTACTATCACAGTATTATTAATAACAGAGTCTGGATTCCGGCTCCCCTTGGCCGCCCTCAGACCGGCTTCTCCCTCCCTCCCTCCGCAGCCGCAGCAACAACCGCCCTGTGAGGGAGACCCTCGAGGGGCTGATGGGAAACGTCTTCTAGCCCGGGGACTTTCGGGACTGCTGAAACCCACCTGGGCGTGGCGGAGGGGGCTGGGGCGGGGCCCAGTGCCAGGGCCCGGGGGTTCCCGGCGGCCAGTGCCCGGCGGCGCCCCAGGCTGGAAACGGAGGCGGCGGCGGCGGGGGTGGTGGATGATGATACCAAACGTCCATTTTTTCCTGCTGGGCCACACGTGCGACTCCGTCTCCTCGGCGACCGCGTCACTTCCGGCGCAGCGACCGTGGCGTTTGTGGGAAGCGCCGGAAGTCGTCTTTCCGACGCGCCGGAAAGAGCGGGCCGCGCAGGCGCCTTAGGGGGTTCCTCTGGGCATCATGGCGTCCCGAGATGTGATCGGGCCGGCGCTGCCTCCGCAGTTGGCCGACTCCGACGCCGCTTCGGTGGACTCCGGGCCGGGTGAGAGGAAGGAGGAGGCCATTGCTCGCGGGAACGAGACGGGGCGGCTCCGGGGGGTGGAAGACCCCGCTCGGGGCTCTTTCCAGCCTCTGGCTGAGCCAATTTGGGAGGGAGGCAGGAGGAGGAGGAGGAGGGCTGGGGCTGGAGGGGGCGATGGAAGTAGGCGCCCTCGTGGCTTCCTTTGCCCGTTTATTGGATGCATCCGCTTTTTAGATTGCCTTATTATTCAAGGCAAACGTACCTAACGCTTCTTCGCTTCTTTGCCCCACAACAACCTTGTGAGGTAGGCCGAGTGGAGAGGAGACGAGAGAGCAGCTGGGTTTCATGGGTAAGGTGGGACTAGAACTCCCAGTCTCCTGGTGACTGGTCGAAGGACACACACACACACACACACACACACACACACACCTTTCATGTTAAAACAGGACTAGAACTCCCAGTCTCCTGGTGATTGGTCCATAGTCACACCTTGCCCCCATCCCCAACTTTCATGGGTAAGACGGAGCTAGAACCACCAGTCTCCTGATGATTGGTTGAAAGTCTCCCTCGCATGCACACGACTTTCATGATAAAATGGGACTAGAACCACCAGTCTCCTGGTGATTGGCCCAAACTGACCCAGCCGGCTTTCATGAGTAAGGCAGGACTAGAACTCCCAGTCTTCTAGTGACTGACCCAAAGTCATTGTACTATAATAGATCAGTTAGCCTGAGATAAAAGAATATAAATCAGTGATCACACAAAAGAATATGCCTATTTTTATTCTTATCTCCTTAAAAAATATAGTTGGATAATCCAAAAACAAATAAAGCAATATTCACCTGAAATATGTAACATCTATATAATATAGAATAAAATTTAGTTGCAGGCCCAGCATTGCCTCCTGGCTTCAAGGAAAACTCTGAAAACTCTGATTATAAGGAGAAAGGTGTCTCTGCTCAGACGTCCAGAGAGACAGATTCTGATTCCGAAGAGGATGAAGGTTCTAGTCCAGTTCCCAGGTCAGTGCATTGGTTTGAAAGTGTGGAGCTGTTTTAAGGGGCAGTTGATGTCAGTATGTCAGTGATAGTTAAACTTTGCGTTCTGACTATAGCTCCTGATAGTATGTCTTGTAGGGGGGCACAATAACATATAAATATCACATACTGATGGCATCATCGCCCACAGACATAACAGAACAAAATAACTGAGTTGGAAGGGACCTTGGAGGTCTTCTAGTCCTACCCCATGGTAGGACCAAATGGTTGTCCAATCTCTTCTTAAAAACGTCCAGTGTTGCAGCATTCACAACTTCTGGAGGCAACCTGTCTTCCA
The DNA here is from genome assembly GCF_964273705.1 of Natrix helvetica. NCBI lineage: Eukaryota > Metazoa > Chordata > Lepidosauria > Squamata > Natricidae > Natrix > Natrix helvetica. The sequence continues at coordinate 1,916,595 of NC_138549.1, read as the reverse complement.
GGAAGCAAATTGTTCTAACTGTCAGGGAATTTCTCCTTAATTCCAGATTGTTTTTCTCCTTGATGCATTTCCATCCGCTATTTCTAGTTCAGTTGCTTTGGAGAATAGCTTGACTCCCTCTTCTTAGGAGCAGCTCCTAAGATATTGGAAGTCTGCTATCATGTCTCCCCTAGTCCTTCTTTTCATTAAACTAGACATACCCAGTTCCTGCAAACGTTCTTCATATGTTTTAGCCTTCGGTACCCTCATCATCTTTGTTGCTCTTCTCTGCACACATATGCAGCAACATCTTCATTAGTCTGGCTCTTTCTTAAGTAGAAACAGGAAAATTAGGTGACCTTTTTCTTCCAGCAAAGAATGTTAAGTTTCCTCAACTTTCCCTTCAGTTCATCCTTCAGTTCATCAGCTATTTATTGTCTGTTGGAGCAGCCTGAAGGCAGTTTCCTGGAAGATTCCCCACATAAAAACCTCCAATTGTTGCACTGTGTTTGAGATGTAAGCAAAACCACTCTTCGTATTTCAAAACATCTTTATTTCTGTCTTCCTTATCTCTATAAAGGAAACAGAGAAGATCTCAGGAAGAGGATGATGATGGGTTTTTTGGACCTGCTCTTCCTCCTGGATTTAAAAAGCAAGAGCAATCACCGGAAAGGTAATTCACACAAGGATGTTAGAACCACACCAACTGCTAACTGAAGGAGCAGGCAAGGAACCCATGACTCCTGCAAGCAAGCTAAATTCCTCTTTAACATTAGTCGACGAAGTCCACGACTTACGACCACAATGGAGCCCAAACTCTATGTTGTTTACATGAGAAATTTGTCAAGTAAATTTTTACCCCATGTTACGATTTTTCTTGCCACATTTGTTAAGTGAATCACTGCAGTTGTTAAGTTAGGACAGGGGTCGGCAACCTTAAACACTCAAAGAGCCACCAAGGTCCTAAACGGAAGCCCCCCATTCAATTCTGGAGCTGACCGGAAGTCCGGTTCCCCCCCCCCCACCATAGAGTCTCTTCCTAGCACGGCATCCTTTTTCCTCTGCTGACTGGAGGTCTGGTTCCCCCCCCACCATAGAGTCTCCTCCTAGCACGACATCCTTTTTCCTCTACCTGTCCTAACCGAAAGCTCTATCAATTGTGGAGCCGACTAGCGACAGGGAGCCGCAGCAGAGGGATGAAAGAGCCACATGTGGCTCCAGAGCTGTGGGTCGCTGACCCCTGAGTTAGGAACACGGTTGTTCACTGAACAACCCCCTCGACTTTGCTTCTCAGAAGGGGTCACATGACCCCAGAACACTGCAAGCGTCATAAATATAAGTCAGTTGTCAAGCATCCAAATGTAAATCACTTGACCATGGAGATGCTGCAATGGTGAAAAGTGAAAAATAGTCATAAGTCATTTTTTTCAGTGCCGTTACAACTTTGAGTGGCCACTAAATGAACGGTTGTAAATCGAGGAGCTCCCATATCCCAGGAAGAATGTAGGGGCAGATGTGTGTCAGTGGGATATGAACTCACCTGCTTGCAAATGTAGCTTGGGAGCAATTTCTTAATCGCCCATTCTTTATATGCTGCATAGGGGAATGTTATTAAAATCTAATTCTATTCTTGAGACCTATTATAGGTCCTGCTTTGCCACCAGGCTTTAAGAAACCGTCAGGAGATGCTGAAGAAAAACAAGGTAACAAAAGCCAGGTATGAGAAATAATGCAACAAAACACAAAAGAATTCAACCTTTGTTTGCGGGATGTGTGTGGAGCAAAGTATTTCAACCCAAGTTCCTTTCCGTGATAAATTTGCTAGCTTTGAAAGAACTCTGGGTGATTAATCAACCAATGGATTTAGATGTAACTCGTTGTTTGTCAGATGTGTATTCTCAGTTTACTCTTATATTTCATGGACATTAAAATATGCAGGAGATACCTACCCGTGTTTTCCCGAAAATAAGACAGGGTTTTATTTTCTTTCGACCCCTGAAATAAACGCTTGGCCTTATTTCCGGGGAGTTCTTATTATTTTTGAGGTGCAGGAGGGGGCGAGCGTGGTCACCTCATGGCTGCTGCTGTGTTGCAATATTTTCAGGGAGGGCTTATTTTCGGGGGAGGGCTTATTTTAGCATATGCGCTCAAAAGCCCAATTGGGCTTATTATCTGGGGAGGTCTTATTTTTGGGGAAACGGTATATATGGGAAGGATGTGTCTACAACCAACAATCAACCACTTGATCTGTTTTCTTAACCGGAGTCTGTGATTGGCTGCCTTCCCACCCCTTCAGCTCTCATGGAGACAAGGAACCTCAGCAAGTGTCCGACTCTACAACTTTCTGAAATTCAATTTAAATTGAACACAGAAAACTCTGAAACTCAATTCCAGAAATATAATCACAAGCAGTTGTTGTGATAGATTAATGCTGTTGTCATACGTGGCTCTTGAGTTTAGACTTTGGCAATAGCTGGGGAAACAATCATTTCAAGCAAGGATATGAGAAACATTTGTTCCTTACGAATCAAGACAAATCTGCGTGTCCCAGGATAATTGTCAGGCCTGCAGTCATATTCCTTTTAGGATTTTGGCCTGCCACACTTTCTATTATTTTTTCTATGCTGTTTTATTAGTGGGGAATAGGGAGGGGAATAGTAAGGAGCAGAATGTGTTGTCATAATAAAACATTTCTTTCTAGAAGCCCAAGGTCATCCTTTGTCTCCGCACCTGTGCACCTGACCGGAACTAGATGGGTGGAAATGCCAGCATGGCAGAGGAAGATTGGACCATGTGATGGACTTGTGGGTGTGGGGGGGGGGGGGGGGCAAGGTTTTGAACTTTCAACTGGGTGGAAACCCAGGAAGCTTTCAGATTTGGGTTTCCACAGTTTGTACCAACATGTCTGTCTTATTAAATTGGAACTTTGATGAAAGTTATGTTTTGAACTCTGATTTAATTCTGGATGATATTTGGAACGCTGGCAATAATATTGCAGTTTCCAATCTGGGCCGGTCACCAGGACCAGAGGTTTAGTTTTCCCAAGCTTTTGGACTCCTGCTGGAACCCGTCCTTAGAGAAGTGCTCTCTGACCAGAATGTGTGTTCGCACCTTATGTATCTCACAACAAGAGTTGATATTTCCATTTGAAAAGACCCTCTGTTTTTTACAAACGGAGATCAGAAAACTACAGGTAGAAGTGTTATATTCCTAACAGCTAAGAAATGATGTGTCGCAGATTGTGATGCACGTGAAGCTTTGGAGGCCGAAGGTCTGCAATAAACATTTGGTATTATTTAAAATGCTAATTTTGCTGAACTGGCAGGATTTTGTCTTTATTCTGTGTTGTGCTAAAGGCAAGCGATAACGAGGAAGAGGAAAATACATTTGGTCCCATGCCAGCCAGGGGATCGGTGGAATGCAACCCAGGTGCTGAGATTGAAGATCGGGCTCGAAGAATGAAGGAGAAACTTCTGGGAGACGCTGATGTGAGTCGTTGACATCCTTTGTGTTGCTTTTTCTTAAACACCAACAGCGTTATGAAGGCATTCGCTGATCAGTTCTTCACAGATACGTCTCAATTTTGTTTCCTATCAAAGGATGATTCCAAACAAGCTAAAAGAGAATCTTGGATGATCGATCTTCCCCCGGAACTCAAAAACTTCGGTTTTGGACCACGGACATTCAAAAGAAGAGCCAATGATAATTCTGGAGACAGATCAGTTTGGACGGATACTCCAGCCGATAGAGAAAAGAAAGCTAAGGTAAGTCTGTTTTCCCATGTGGTTTGTCAGTGAAAATATTCTTCATTCATATTTGTGGGTTGGCAGATCTGATACTTATCCAGCAACAAGTGAAAAAAAAAATTGGAAAGTTTAAAATGTACGCTGCCAGCATGGATTTTAACTTTTCACAAGAAGTCCCATAATCACAATGTGCCAATGCTGATCCTAGCAATGTCAGGCAAGTACATGTCTGTCATCAAATCACTCTTCAAAAAACTTTCAAAAACTTTCTGATGATTAAGGGCGGGGGGGGGAAGCACAGATCTTGTTAAGTGAGAATCACTGCAGTTGTTCAGTTAGTAACATGGCCATGAAGTGAATCTGGCTTCCCCGTTGACGTTCGTCAGAAAGTCGCAAAAGGGGATCACGTGACCACAGGACTCTGCAACCGTCATAAGTACATGCCAGTTGCCAAGTGCTCGAATTTTGATTACGTGATGCAGCAATGGTTGTCAATGTGAAAAACAGTCATATGTCACTTTTTTGAACAGTCACTAAACAGATGGTTGTAAGTCAAGGACCAACTTTAAAGAAAAATTAATTTAACTCAGTTCAGGAAAACAGAAATTTGACAGGGCTAGGGGGAAAAATGGAAAAGGCCTTATTAAGTCCTGGAGAATTGCAGGGCAAATACAGGTTTTACAGATTAACAGAGTTGGAAGGGACCTTGTAGATCATCTAGTCCAACCCCTTTGCAAGAGACCCTACACCATTTCTGACAGATGGCAGTCCAGTCTCTTCTTGGAAGCCTCCAGTGATGAAGCTCCCACAACTTCTGAAGGCAACTTCTGTTCCATGGGTTGATTGTTCTCCCTGTCAGGAAATTCCTCCTTATTTCTAGCTTGAATCTCTCCTCGGTCAGTTTCCATCCATTGTTCCTTGTCTGGCTTTCAGGTGCCTTGGAAAATAACTTGACCCCCTCCTCTCTGGGGCAGCCCTTTAAATATTGGAAGACTGCTATTATGTCTTCCCTGGTCCTTCTCTTCAGCTAGTCCTCTACTTACAACAGTTCACTTACTGAGCGATCAAAGTTACGCCTTCACTGAAAAAAGTGACTTAAGACCATTTTTCATACTCACAACCGTTTCAGCATCCCCGAGGTCATGTGATCAAAATTCAGGTGCTTGGCAACTGACTCGCATTTATGACAGTTGCCGTGTCCCAGGCTCACATGATCCCCTTTCGCGACCTTCTGACGAATCAATGGGGAAGCCGGATTTACTTAAACAACCGTGTTACAAACTTTGCAACTGCAGTGATTCGCTTCACAACTGTGGCAAGAAAGGTTGTGAAATGATGCAAAACTCACTTCACAACTGTCACCCCATGAACCTTCAACTGACATTCAACGGCAACTGACTCACATTTATGACGGTTGCAGCATTCCAGGGTCACACGATCCCCTTCGGCAACCTTCTGACAAGCGAGATTCACTTAATCACTGTGATGATTCTCTTAACAACGGTGCCAAGGAAGTTCATAAAATGGCTCAGAACACACTTCACAACTGTCTCGCTGCTTTGCAAAACAACATGGGCTCAGTTGTGGTCGTAAGTCGAGGACTGCCTCTATTTGAACTCCAGAAGGAAGCCGATTTAGGGTAAATAGGAATGCCCAGAGCTTCACTTTGGGGATCAGGTGCCAATTCAGTCCAGTTTCTCCCATCAAATTGAAGCGTTAGATTGGATTCGAAGCGCCTGCATTGATCTGATGGCTGTTTTTCCCCTGCTGACCGATGAAAAAAAACTGGACCCTGTCAACATGACTCTTCAGATTGAAAGGTCCAAAGCTGAATTGGTTTACAAATTAGACTTGTTTTGAGATGCCAGTAGAAACCTTGCTAAGGATTCCAATTGTGTTGGAGCAGCTCGATCAGGCCCTGTAAATAAACATTGCCCCCCAAAAATGCAAGTTGAAGAACTTCATTCAGCCTTCAGCAAGCGAGGGCTCTCATTCCCTTTGAGGATGAGAGAGAAATTTTACAAAACCTCTTAGTAAGGCCACACCTGGAAGGCTGAAACCCATTTTGGTCACCGTACTGCAAAAAAGATGTTGAGACTTTGGAGAAAGTTCAGAGAAGAGCAACTAAGACAATCAAAGGCCTGGAGACTAAGACATATGAAGAACGATTGCAGGATTTGGGTTTGGTCAGTCTAGAGCAGGGGTGTCCAAACTTGGGAACTTTAAGACTTGTGGACTTCAACTTCAAGGGCTGGCTGGGGAATTCTGGGAGTTGAAGTCCACAAGTCTTAAAGTTCCCAAGTTTGGACACCCCTGCTCTAGAGAAAAGAAAAACTAGGGGTGACACGATAACAGTATTTCAATATTTGAGGGGCCGACCTCTTCTTCAAAGCACCAGAAGGCGGGGCAAATTAATGGTTGGGAACTGATCAAAGAGAGAAGCAACCTGGAATTAAGGAGAAACTTCCTAACAATGAGAACAATTAAACCTGTGGAACAGAAGTTGCCTTTAGAAGTTGTGGACCCTCCATCACTGGAAGTTTTTGAGAAGAGACTAAATGTCAACTCGTAAAGGACTCCTGGCCTGCTGTCGAGTTGCCGCAGGCAGGAGGAGGACCCTGACACAAGGCAGCCATTTGTCTGAAACGGTAGAGGGTCTCCTGCTTGAGCAGGGGGCTGGACTGGAAGACCTCCAAGGTCCCTTCCAGCTCTGTTCTATTCTTTAAAAAAATAAATTGTAGAATTGTAATTTTAAAGCATGCTTCCCACCTTGCTTCTGAGGGTTGATCCTGGGCAGGTTAGAAAAGTTAAAACCTCCCAGCTGGAATTTTTGAGTCAACCCTATTTATGCTGACAACGTCCCTCTACAGCTGTGACAGCTAACCTTTTCCAGACCGAGTGCCCAAGGCACACGCGCAAATGCGTGAACCCCCCCCCCCAAATTCAACGCATGCCCTCCGTGCACGTGTGTGTGTGTGGCGCCCTGCAGCCAAATCCCCAAAATGGAATGCGTGTGCGTCCCCCAGAGATGCGCGGCAGAGACCCTAAAAGTAGTGGCATGCACGCATGGGCAGCAGAGCTGAACTGAAGTGACGGCCCGCTTGCCCACAGAGAGGCCACTGCGTGCCACCTCTGGTACACGTGCCACAGGTTTGCCATCACAGCTCTACAGGGTTCATTCTCAGCATGAATAGATAAAATTCTCAGCATCCCATAAAATAACATGTTCTTTTTCCTGGCATAAAACGATGCGCCCCTAGGCTGCACACTCACAATTTTTTTACCACCAGAGTCAAAACGGTCCTTAGATCTTGTCCTTTGGGTGCCTTAAGATGTCATAAAGGAGACCTCGATGAGCCAAGATTCTCTTCTGGTTTGTGCATTTCTTTGGGCTGACTCATCTTCCCCCCCCCCCCCCCCCCTGGTCTTCAGGAACAGCAGGAAGGAAAGAAGCCCGTCTCCAAGGACAAGGCAGAAGTCTTCCCCTCCGAGAGGGACAAAAGGCTGGCTGAGCAGATCTCCTCCTACAATGTAGGTGTCCCGTCACCTGGGCGGTGTGGGGGGGTGTGGGGGGGTCCCGCAGCGATGCTGTTTTCTTTGGGGCTGTCTCTCCTGCTCCAACCCTGCCTCTTCAGAAATCTCTGGCTGGTTTCCAAAATACCGAGACGGAACCATACTTTCTTTTTATGCGTTTCTATGGAAACATGATCATGCTCTGCCTTGTAGCAAAGTTATTAATTGAGACTGAAGTCACTAGTAGTATAAACATTGCTTTTACTTTATGAGAACTGACAGTATCCTGGATTATCTAACTGCCTGTCAGTCTGTCTAACTTTCTTTCTTTCTTTCTTTCTTTCTTTCTTTCTTTCTTTCTTTCTTTCTTTCTTTCTTTCAATTTATCTATATCTTATCTATCTTACCTATCTATCCTATCTAACATCTATCTTGATTTATCTAACATCCTTTTAACATCTGTCTGTCTATATCTGTCTGTCTGTCCGTCTATTTTCTTTTTAACGTGACCGTTTTTCACACTTGCCCCCATTGCAGCCTCCCCATGGTCACATGATCAACATGCAGGCACTTAGCAACTGGTTCATATTTATGACGGTTGCAGCGTCCCGGGGTCACATGCACCCTTCTGTCAAGCAAAATCAGTGTGGGGGAGGGAGGGAAGCCAGATTCACTTAACAACTGTGTTACTAACAACAAGTACAGTGACTCACTTAACAAAGGCGGCAAGAAAGGTCATAAACCGGAGCAAAAGCCACTTGTCTCCCTGAGCAACAGAACTTTTTGGCTCTATTGTGGGGACTGCCTGTTTGTAAACAATGGTCTTTGAACACTTAGTTTACTTTATTGTCGCTGCACCTTGTACAACAAAATTAAATGCAATCTTCAGGGTACAATAACAGTTCAGGTTGTGGTGGTGAAGGAATCCAGTGCAGTCATTCAGCACAACATCCGGGGGTGGCTGGTTTCCTCACAGACTTGTTGGAAGCTGGCAGTGAAGATCCCGAGGGGTGAGGAGGCTGTGACTGTGGGAAGCTGTGACCATTGTACCTGTGTGCTGGTTGCCAAGTACCCCAGTCACGATCCTGTGACGGTGGGGACACTGCGACAGCTACAATGTCCAAGGACCGGCCGTAAGTCGTCTTGTTCAACACTGATGTAACTTTGAATGGTTGCTGAACAAGAAGTCACTAAGTGAGGACTACCTGTATAGTCCAAAGCCCTTCCCTGCCTTTCACGGTTGACAAAGCATCATGATAGCTCTGACGACAACAACCGGGCCAGGCCCTTGGTGGGCTCCGTAGTGCCCTGGGCTCTCTGGCCTGCTGGCAAAACCCCTTCTGTGTGGAGACCAAGGTGCTGCTCCTTGTCTGTCTACGTCCTAATTCCATTCTCTTCCTTCTAGTTTTCTAATTCTTGTAACGTTTATTGTTCTCAATATTCCAAATCCCAGGACTCCGAGAGATCTGAATCCCTGCTGGACATACATCGGAAGAAGCTAAAGAGCAAAACCGACGGAGAGAAGAATAAGCCTCAGGAGAGAAGGCCCTTCGACCGAGACCAGGACCTTCAGGTCCACCAGATTGACGAAGCCCGAAAGAAGGCCCTCATAAAACAGTCCAGAGACTTAAACACGAGGTTTTCCCATGGTAAATGCAACACGTTTTTATAACGGATGCCGACCGAAATGGCACGCGTGCTAAATAAAACATTTCCTTTGTACATACGACATGTGTATGTGGAAAAATAACACTCCTTTAAATGGAAGTTCTTCTACAGTGAAGGTGAACCTTTTTCGTCTTAGGTGCCAAAAGCAGGCGCTCGCGTGCCCACCCCCATAATTTAATGCTCCCCCCCGTGCTGTGCCCCCTGCACATGCACGCATGACAACCCCCTCCCCTGCTGCTCGACGCATGCGCGCACAGCTTTCTTGGAGCCTGGGGTGAAAACGGCCTCCCCCCCTCCCCCCCAAGCCCTCCTGAGGTCAGAAACAGCCCGTTTTCCAACTTCCAGTGGGCCGGTAGGTCTGTTTTTCGGCCTCCCGGGGCTCCAGAGGCTTTCTAGGAGCCCGGGGGAGGGGGGGGGCAAAAAACAGCCCAACGGCAGACTTGAAGTTTGGGACCGGATGTCCAGGTTGCCCTTTGGGCGGTTTTTCTCCTTCAGGAGGCTTTTCTGAAGCCCCCAGAGGGCGAAAAACAGCCCGACGCGCAACCCGGAAGTCCGGGCGAAAAATGCCCCAAAATCAGCTGGCCAGCATGCACATGCACACTGGAGCTGACAGGTCAATGCCTCACGTGTCCTCAGAAATGGCTCATAGGTTCGCCGTCACAGTTCTACATTCTGTTGCATGGGTGACTGGATTTTGGTTGCACCAGTCCAGCAGTTGGTGTGAGGGAGGACTCTTTAACAGTGGGACGGGTAGAATTTGACTCTCAAAGGGTTCCCCCCCCCCCCCCCACTTACCCTGCACAAACATAGAAATAATTGTCGCTGTGGCTCTTCTTCTGAGACTCACCGTATAGTTCCCTTCCCCAAGAATGGCGAAAGGGGAGCTGTGAAGAATCCACCTGTTCTTGGGAAGATTTCCTTTAACATTTTTCTGAAAAGGAATAAGCCCATTTGAAATATTTTAAGTTTTAAATAACCCGTAGGTCTTCTCCGTAAATGGATTTTAAAAAACCAACAACATTTCTTCAGCTCGGATTCCCTTGGGATTTCAAATGTCAGAATGCTGGGTGTATAACTTGACATTTGGAGTTGATATATATATATAGAGAGAGAAATCAGATGGCTGCTGCAAATAGCTTGAGAATCTAATCATAATTATCACTTACAAGAAAGATTATTAACCTTACCTGTACATTTGACAGGGTGATGAATAAGGCATAACAACCGTCTCTATTAAAATTGTCCCGAACTGTCTTTTTTCCACCCCCTCCTTGATCTCTCTCTCTCCTGCTTTTTCCAAGTGGATGGACAGGAGCCATTGATAAACTGAAGTGGAATTCATTAAAAAAAATAAAGGGTTTTGATCACGAAGCGTTTCCCTCAAGGTTTCTTTGAAATCTCTGCTGGAATAGATTTATTATTTAATAGATTTCTAAAAGTGTATCCTGTTGCAAAGTATCTTGAAGCGGTTTCCAGTAGAAACAGCACTAGCGTCCATAATAAACAGTGCATTCAACGAAGTAAAAATCCAAATATATGCATTAAAAAGGGGAAGGGAGCAGGTGGAATGGGAAGACATTCTTTCCATATCCTTACCAGGATGTCAGAGGTCTGCAAACTTGGCAACTTTAAGACTTGTGGACTTTAGCTTCCAGAATTCTCCAGCCAGCTTCTGAGAGTTAAAGTCCACAAGTTTTAAAGTTGCCAAGTTTGGGGACCCCTGTCCTAGGTGAAAAGATTGTTAAGGAATGATGTAGGAAAAGAGGACCCAACTTGCTTTGATGACAGTAGCCAAAACAGCTGTTGACTAAGAGAGGTTATTTGAGGTGGCCAAAGAGAATAAGGATTTTAACCCCTAGAACTTAAGTTGGTTGTGATCTTTACAAGCTGTCCTGTTTTGGCAAAAAATCTGTATATGTGGCTTCATTCTTGACCGCAATAAATATCTTCAGTCTTGTGTCTGCAGTCTTTCTGCCCTTCAATCGCATCTCAAATAAGATTTACATATTTGACCTTAGATTTACAGCCCCGTGGACGTGAAGCTTGGCTAAAGTTTTCCAAATGGGTGACTAAAGACACGGAAGATGCCTCCTGCATTTTAGCGTATAGTGGATGAAGGTGAGTGGACTTCCATTCCCAGAATTCCCCAGCCAGCTGACGGGGGTATTCTGGGAGTGGAAGTGCACTTCTCTCCATGTTGTTCAAGGTAGAGAAACACTGGTGTAAACAAATGTTTCTCCAACGTGGCCACTTTGAGAGGTGTGGACTTCTAACTCCCAGAATTCTACAGCCAGCCTACTGAGTTAGGGAATTCTGGGAGCTGAAGTCCACATCTTTCAAGTAGCCAAGATGGAGAAACAAGATTAAACTCGGCCAGTGTGTGGTTTTGTGCCTTTCCTTTCTACATCCTGCCATTCTCCCATTTTAGCAACAGAATCCTTCTCTTCCTGGTCTTAGTTCCTCGTCCCAGAAAGTTGGGTCTGCTTTGATCGAGCCCCAAGTTCCAGGAGTTAAAAGAAGACCATGTTGCATCATCACACTCCTTAAACTAGCACTGATGATGTTACCTAGTTGGGTAATGAAACATCTGCTAGAAAACAACCAAGCTCAGAGAGCACTAAGGAGCTCTTACATCACTTCTCCAATTTTCTCTTGGTTGTAAGTAGTGTTATAAAGAGGGAGGGGGAGGGATACATTATCCCGACTGGGATATCATGCGAGGGTCCTCTGATTCACGTTTTGAGCACTGAATTGCTTATCTAATTTATAAACCTTCATCCAGTTCTGGCTTGATGCATTCATTAGTCATTCTGTGGGAAGCAGAAGTAATATACATATAAAACACCCTCCGCCTTCTCATAATATGGGGAATGCTCTACTTATATCATTTATTCAATGACTCCTCAAAGTTATCACTGAAAAAAATGAGACTTGTGACCGTTTTCATCCTTATAACCATTGCAGCATCCCCGTGATCAAAATTTGGACGCTTGGCAACTGGCGTGTACTTATGACAGTTTCATTGTTCCCCGGGGGTCACGTAGATTTCCCTTTATGCGACCTTCGGACAAGCAAAATCCACGGGGAAGCCCGGTTCACCTAACAACCATGTGACCAACTTAAACAGCAGTAGCGATTCACTGAACAACGGCAACAAAGACCATAAAATAAATGGAGTAAAGCTCAGTTAAATAGTATGTCTTAGCAACATCAAATTTGGGCTCACTTGTAGTCGTAAGTGGAGAACTATCTGTAGAAGTTAGATTCGGTTAGCTTTGCGAGATCCTGATGGAGAGGATTCCCAGTTCCGCCGTCTCAAATTAACTTACCTTGAGATTTCTGCAATTTCCCAATTAGAAGGCAACCCTGGGTGCTTTCATTAGCAATATCTTCCCTATAAATGCAACTAATCCATGCTAGAAAACCTTGCATGTCAATCTAGCGTCCTTTGGGACGTTAAATCACTAATTGCAGGGAGAATATCACCTATTTTTCCGGCTACGAAATCAACGGGAAGGAAGAATGCTGGAATTACAGATTAGATTACAGATTAACAGAGTTGGAAGGTACCTTGTAGGTCATATAGTCCAACCTGCCGCCCAAGCAGGAGACTCTTCATCATTTCTGACAGATAGCAGTTGAGTCTCTTCTTGAAAGCCTCCAATGATGAAGCTCCCACAACTTCTGAAGGCAAGTTCTCTTCCATCGGTTGATTACTCTCACTGTCAGAAAGTTCCTCCTATTAGGTTGAATCTCCCCTTGATCAGTTTCCATCCGTTGTTCCTTGTCTGGCTTTCAGGTGCTTTGGAGAATAGTTTGACCCCCTCCTCTCTGTGGCAGCCCCTCAAATATTGGAAGACTGCTATCCTGTCTCCCCTGGTTCTTCTCTTCACTTGACTAGCCAGGCCCAGTTCCTGCAACCGTTCATCTTATGTTTTAGCCTCCAGTCCCCTCATCATCCTGGTTGCTCTTCTCTGCACTTTTTTTCACAGTCTCAACTTCTTTTTTTATGGTGTGGTGACCAAAACTGGATGCAGTACTCTAGGTGTGGCCTTACTAAGGCTTTATAGAGTGGTATTAGTACTTCACTTGATCTTAATTGTATCCCTCTGTTCATGCAACTTAGCATCGCATTGGCTTTTTTGGCTGCCGTTGCACACTTCTGGCTCCTATTTAGCTGGTTGTCCACTAAGACTCCAAGATCCCTCTCCCAGTCCCTGCTATTCAGCCTGGCTTCACCCAGTCGATATGTGTATTTTTTGGTTTTTCTTGCCTAGAAATGGATTGAATCGAAATGGAATAGAAAACAAGCGAAGGCCCGGAGGAGACATTGCTTTGCCGTGTCGTTCTTTTCCCCCAATTAGCATACTGAGCACGATCAAGAGTTCAACTCTTTTGAAAGTATGGAAGCCTCGACTGGAATTTCACTTAAGCCCAGAGGGAACAAACAGTCAAGGCTGCCAAAACTTGATGTCAGGCTGTAGGAGACAAGCGCATTGTCTCCCTGGCAACCAGCACCGGTGGAGGGAATTCTTGCCAGCAGAAAGCATCTGGAGAACTATTCATGCTTCCGATTGCATGGGTCAGATGCTGCTCCAATTGCTCACAGCAATTAAAAATCACAGGGACATTCGGCTAAGGTGCTTTTTGGGAAAAAAAATCAGCATGGAAGGAGAAAAAAGAGTTGAAACCAAGTGGGTTTATGCCAGGGTCACACAAGCAATATTTTAAACTCCAAATGGTGAAATTAGAATTTATTTATTTATTTATTTTGTCAAACACATACGAGAGAACAGGTATAAGTGTAAACATGGACATGAACACAGGAAATGGAAGGGAAAAATAGAAAAGCATTAAAATACAAATATACAGTTTAAAAAATGATACAAGTGGAATTATCATAGGGAACTAAAATGTGGAAGAGGACATTTATTTTTATGTAAATATGAAACTGGGATCACTGGAATTTCACCCCGAAAATCCATCAGTGTGAAGTAGAAAATATACAAGAGGGACAATGGAAGGAGTGAGAAAGAGGAGGGAAAAGAAGAAAGGGTAAAGGAGAGGAAGTAAGGTGGGGTAGTAAGAGTATTATAGAGGGTAAGGAGGAGAAGAAGAGAGGAGGAGTGGGGGAAAGAGGGGAAGAAGCAAAGAGGAAGGAGAGGAGGAAAGAAGAAGGCAGAGAAAGGATGCCGGGAAGAAGGAAGGAGTAGGGTTGCTGTAAAATAAGTGGATATATGGGGTAGCAAGAAAGTGACCCCGATTATGCTTTATTACATTATTAAACAGATTGTGATAAATGCTAGAAGATAAGATGTCAGTAAACACTCAGCATGACTTGACTTAGATATGACCAGAATTTCTGTTGTTCAGCAAGGGAGTTGTTAAGTAAGTCACCCCTGATTTTACTATATATCTATTTCAAACTATTTAGCTCTCATCAGCCAGCCATACCCTTGCTGGGATTCGAACTTGGACTGGTTACATATTAGGCAGTTGTATTAACCTCTAAGCCAGAGTTCTCCTCCCTTTATCTGATGAGGCAGTGAGAGGTCTGCCCACATATGGGAGGGAGCACGACTGCTTGCTTCCCTTTCACCTTTCAGCCCCACTCCAGGAGCTTCCCAGGCAGTTGCTTACGCGACAAACCCCCTTGGGTTCCATTTTTGCTGATAAATAAATGAAGGGAGACTAGTATAGATCTATTTCAACTGACTCAGCTCATAAAGGGAGGAGAACTTGTGGGTAACACAACTGCCTACTATATAAGCAACACACACACACACAGACACACACAATATCTGTTAAGGGGAGCATTGCCAAGGGAATCTGGCTTCCCCACTGAATTTGCTTGCCAGACGTTCTTGTGTGCCTTGTGACACCCTGGAAGGCTCACAACTTATGAGAAAATAGTACAAACAAAATTATTACACAACGATGTATACCAAATAGGTAAATATTGATTTGTATCTATTTGGTATACATCGTTGTGTAATAATTTTGTTTGTACTATTTTCTCATAAGTTGTGAGCCTTCCAGGGTGTCACAAGGCACATGTGTTAACTAGCTGGCTAGCTAAGTAACAATCCTAGTGAAGAAGGGGCTGTTGGCATGTTTTAGTACCAGCTCATTTGTATCTTCCGAAGTGGCTTTGCTTTTTGCTACGTGTCCTAGCTAAATGTCAGATTGTTCTGACCCTTCCAGAAAAAAAAGGCTTTTGCCCTGACATTTTATTGCTTTACTTCACAGCAAAAACGTCAAAGTCAGGTTTGCTGACAAGATAAGGTCACCAGCCACCTCGTGGAGGATCATCTTCCCCCAAAGAGCCGTTCTTTCGGTAGCGTCAGTCCTTCAGAACGAGGTATAAACTGGAGAGGAGAAAAATAAATTGCAAAATGACCAGGGATGCATGCATTTTCAAAGTGCGTCAATAAAAAGAATAGTACGTAGTTCAGAAGCAGGAGAATTATACACAGGAATGGGTAAAATGGATTGATTACATACAGAATAAATACCAGACTAGGAGGTATTATGTAGCCTTTAGGTAAAATGTTTAGACTGATAGATGATCAGAGTAAATAATACATGGGATGCTTGGAATTGTTAGAGTGGTGTATAGTGGAAGTCAGGGGGGGGGTTTGAGTGGGAGGTGGGGGAGGGTTAGGGTGGAGGGTGGGGTAATATATATGCATAATTAAACTAGAAGATGGGATTAATGAAATATTGTTATTTTAAGAGAAATTTATATTATGATTTATATATGTTTAATTAACTTAGAAGATGGGATTAATGGGCTATTGTTACTTTTAAGAGAAACTTACATTATGATTGTTGGGAGGTGAGGGGGTACAATATGTGAATGAGTAATCTACTTTAAAAGGGGGGGAGGGGAGGGGGTAAAGTATCTGGTATAATATTTCAATGAGAAATTTTTTTGAGTTGGGGGGAGGGGAGGGGGCATAGTATCTGTATGTGATTTACATTGTATGGCGGGGGGGTTAAAAGGGGGAAAATTTGTTTGTATAAAACTTTTTCAATAAAAAATAAAAAAATAAAAAGAATAGTTAAGGAATATCATGAAAAATTATTCATAAAACATTTTCTTTTCTTTTTTTGCCTAGTATTCTTTTTTTTATTGTTTTAATTAAACAAAAAAAACACACAAAAGCATTCTTCATTACATCTTCCAGAAAGCATGTCGATTGATTACAAATAAATTTCGTGCGTTACTACAATCATTCTTTATATTTCATTCATATTGAATTGTACATTTTAAATCAAAAATCTTTATACCATCAATATGCCATCATTCTCATTTAACTATATTTGTTTAAACGTGCTTTTGTCTAGAATCATTTATATTTATATTATAATAAATCTAGACAAAAATTTATTACTAGAATTTATAAGTACCCAGGAGAGATTACATCTTTATAACAAAATCTAAACAAAAAAATATATATTAATAAAATTAGTAAAACTTTTCCCCAGGTCCCATATTATAGTTTATATCCAAATTGTTTTTACCAGTTAGAGTTATTATTTCATTATTATTGTCATGATGGGTTATCTGTTAACGAATAAACATTTTAAAAACAAAAACATTCTATAAGCAGCTACAACGTTCTACTTATTAATCACCACATTTTCTTAATTTAATTAATTATCAAAGCAACCGAAAACATCAGCAAAATTAGCCAATTAACAGATTGAGGTGTTGGAAGGGACCTTGTAGGTCATCTAGTCCAACCCCCGCCCAAGCAGGACACCCTACACAATTAAATTAAATTAAATTAAAGCGAAGCACAACACACACACGTGGCTCATGCCAACCTGCCTGTTGCAGCCCTTTAAGACCCGCAGCCAAAAATTGCAACTTTATTTCTTTTAAAAAGGATCAATTATTTTTTTAAAAAGGGGGGAGGGGTTTGCAGAAAGCTGCGGCTCCGCCCCTTCCCGCACGCGCAGCCTTGGCTCCTCCCACTCTCCCGGCCCTTCCTTTTGTGACCACGCCCCGTAGAACGCCGCCTCGGGTGTACGTAGGCCGGCTTACGCGTTCCGGCGCCGAAGCCTCTCTCTTTTTGGTTTTTTGATTCCGGCGAGGACCCGTCGCCGTTGGTCCGTCGCCGATTGCTGTCCGGGCGGCTGCCTTGGCTCTTTGCGGCCGGTAAAAAAGAGTCCGCCGCCATGAGCGAGAAGGGGGAGCTGGATCTGACCGGCGCCAAGCAGAACACGGGGATGTGGCTGGTGAAGGTGAGCCTTGGGGGCCGGAGGAGGGGTCCCTGCCCGGGGGAAGGAGGCTGGGGACCGGGGACTCTTCCTTTTCCCCTTTGGGGGGCGGGGAGGGGGGAAACGACAGTTCGCCTGCGGAACTCCCCGCCACAAGGCGCAGTCAGGGTAAGGCTGCGGGTTCCCCAGGAGGAGAGCTGGGCTCCTGAAGGCGGGCAGGTCCGCCCAGGGGAGCCTCCATGGTCAGGAGCAGTGCACCTTGGGGGGCATGGGTGTGTTTTATGGCTGACGAAGAAGCCTTGGGTGCCCTTTGCTGTACCATTTTGCCTGGGGGTTGGGTTGGAGGGGGTCAAGCTCCATAGAAATGCAGGGGGGGGGTTCCTCGAAGCCTACGATGGGGTTTGAGTGAGGTTTCCAACCCCCCAACCCCCGTGTTTTACAACCTTGCTTGCCCCGCCATCGTTAAGTAAATCGCCGCGGTTCATTTAGTGACCCGGTTGTTACGTGAATCTGGCTCCCCCCCCTTTGACTTTGCTCGTCAGAGGGTCTCAAAATGTAACCTCCCGGGACATCGCAACCGTCATAAGTACGAATCCATTCCCGATCATTTGTATTTTGAGCATGTGACCCTGGGGATGCTACCACAGTCGTAAGAGTGAAAAACGGTCGTATAACTTGTGAAACGGAGAGTTCTCAACAATGTAAGACTTCTAAAAAGTGCAGTGATAAATAGCATCCTATTGCAAGGCATAGTGCAGGTAGTCCTCGACATACGACCGCAATAGAGGCCAACATTTCTGTTGTTAAGTGAGGTGTGTTAAGTAAGTTTTGTCCCATGTTATGCCTTTTCATGCCACTGTTGTTAAGTGAATCACTGCAGTTGATGTTAGTAACACGGTTGTTAAGTGAATCCGGCTTCTCCGTTGACTTTGCTTGTCAAAAGTTTGCAAAAGGGGATCGCACGACCTTAGGACACACACATAAGTATGAACCAATTGCCAAGCGTCCAAATTTTGATCCCATGATCATGGGGCTTCAACAAAGCTCATAAGTGTGAAAAATGCTCATAAGTCACTTTTTCTAGTGCCGTTGTAACTTACGGTCGCTAAATGTTGTAAGTTGAGGACTGCCTGTACAAGAAATCAGCATACGTTCGTCTTTTTCATCTTATTTTATTGTGTTCCAAGGATAGTTTTCTTAATGGTGGCAGTGCAATAGTCGTCATATCTACTTGACTTCAGGAAAGGATTTTGACAAGGAAACTGGACAGCTATTTGTCCGGAATTGGATAGGGTCTCCTGCTTGAGCAGAGGGCTGGACTAGAAGACCTCTGAGGTCCCTTTCAACTTTATTGTCCTATTATTGTTTCATTTTCCTGATTGTCCAGAACATGCATACATACATAAATATTGTTCGCTGAGCCTGTCGCATCAACTCAAGTGAGTTTTCTGAAAAAGAAGCGATTTACATTCTGATTATGAATATACTTTGGAGTGGGGTGTTTTTTGTTTTTTGTTTTTGCATTGTACAAATATATAACCAATCTAAATTACTAGCAATCTTCATTAAGCAGAACCGGGAACAAACCATACAGAAGAAAAATTGTTCTGGTCTGAGCTGAACATTAAATCTGGAAAAAATAATATTTTGGTGGTTCACTGACTCCAATTAAGCTTTATTAGGTAGCATCTTTAATAGCTGCAGGAGATTGAAATCTGAAATTGTATAGCTCTTTTTTAGATTGGGAAAAGTCCTTTTCTGAAATGAGATTTCACCCGGGGCGGCTATATATAGCCTTTTTCAGCAAGTAGAATCTGCATTTCACTTTTGTAAAATCTTTAAATGAGAATAGTTGAATCATTGGCTACAGTTCTTTATTATTACATTTACGCTAATCACGTAATGTATGCACTAATATTTATAATTGTATGCATTAATCAGTGTAATGAGTTAATATTTAAGTATTAAGTATTTATAACAAATTAATAATATTCTAGAAAACTGTCTTCATATTTTAAATCCCTAGTATATTTATTTACACATGCACTCACATACCCACACAAATCTTTTTTCAGTGTTTCCTCTTGTATTTGTGAACGTTTAGAGTAGTCCATAAAAGAGGAAAAACACAAGCAAAACAAACCTCAAACAGAAGTATCATTATTTGGTTTGCTGAAAAAGAAAGGTGTAAATAAAAGAGCAAAAAGCAACATTTTGGCTACTAAATATCACATCGAATGTTTGAGGTTTCTGGAGCAAGAGATACAAATTAAATAAGTGGTTGTTTGAGATTCAACAACGGGAAGGATGTGTATCTCATGTGGACAGAATTAGGATTTTTCCTTCTCCCAGGATCCTTTTTTAAGATGATAAAAGATATGAGATTAGGATTTCTTCAGATTTCCCCCCCAGATGCTTTAATCCTATTATAAGACTGTCATAGCACGTGTCATTCTTGACTGCAAGGCTCAGGAATTGCACATTAATTTTCAGCAGTTGCAGTTCAAAAGAACTACTTTCCTTCAGAAACCTTCCTGCTGTTTTGGACCTAACAGGCCTCATTGATTTATTTTGACTTTTAGGTTTCAAAAGGAGGCCCTTTGCTGCTTTCTTCCTCCTCCTCTTCTCGAGTACCTTTTACTCAGCAGTCAGGAGGAAGGCATGAAAAAATATCAGCAGAAGATGGCAAATACAGCCGTGAGTAGCCTCTGGTGTCCCTGCTACCATCAGGCGTAAAGCTGCTGAATTGAGTTTCTATCATGATGTGGTTAACATATTATACTTAATAAAACTTGAACAGGTCAAAATTATATAGTTCTCAAGGCTGAGAATTAGGAAAATGGTTTTTTTTTTATGATTGAGAATCCTTGGAGGCCAAATCTTTCCAAGCTTCTGATGTCTTCCTTGGCAAAAAGAACCTAGCCAAGCTTAGGTGGACATGAGGGGTGCTTGGTGCTCTCTGAGCTTGTTGGTTTTCTTGCATGCGCTTCATTACCCAAACTGTCCTAGCACTGATGATGTTACTTAGTTGGGTAATGGAATTTCTGCAAACTCACAGAGCACTAAGGATCTCTCATTTCAACCCTGGGCTACAAATGTTCTCCTTTCTTAGGTGGACATACCACTTGTAATGCTTCCAAGACCAACCTGAAGTCATCCACTGTTGGCAATAATTTTGAAGGCTGATCTGATCTTACATAAAGTCTTGATGTTGGTCCAGAGGATGCAGCAAGCAAGGACCAAGTTACATGTTGGAGCTGCTCTTCCGTTACAACCACTAGAGTTGGCATACTCCGTATTCCATCCGTCAGGTCATCTAGTGGGACCTGAGAATCATGCCTTCTCTTTGTGACTACTCGGTGGAACTGCTTTCCTCTGGCCTTCCTGTTGCCTCTTACCCTGTTGGTGAGGCATTTGAGGCCGGAAGGTTCTCACAGGTATTGAGATGAGAAGGTTCAATGAGCCTCTTGCTTTGATGGTTGTGTTTAGTGATTGAGGGGGAATGGTTTTCCCCCACCCCAGGCATGTATAACAGAATAACAGAGTTGGGAAGGACCTTGGAGGTCGTCTAATCTAACCCCCTGCTCAAGCAGAAGATCCTGAACCATTTCAGACAAATGATGGTCCAGTTTCTCCTTAAAAGCCTCCAGTGTTGGAGCACCCACAACTTCTGGTGTCAAGTCGTCCCACTGGTTAATTGTTCTCAATATCAGAAAGTTTCTCCTTAACTAGGTTGCTTCTCTCCTTGATTCGTTTCCACCCATTGCTTCTTGGGCTTTGGAGAATAGGCTGACTTCTTCTTCTCTCTGACATTCGCTTAGTTATTACAATACTGCTATTATATCACCTCAAGTCCTTCTTTTCATTAACAGAATAATAGAGTTGGAAGGGACCTTGGAGGTCTTCTAGATCAACCCCCTGCTCAAGCAGGAAACCCTATAGCATTTCAAACAAATGGTTGCCTAATCTTTTCTTTAAAACCTCCAGTGTTGAAGCATTCATAATTTCTGGAGGCAAGTTGTTCCACTGATTAATTGATCTAACTGTCAGGAAAATTTCTTTTTAGTTCTAAGTTGCTTCTCTCCTTGATTAGTTTCCATCCATTCTTTCTTCTCCTGCCCTCGGGTGCTTTGGAGAACAGGCTGACCCCCTCCTCTCTGTGGCAGCCCCTCAACTATTGTAAGACTGCTATCATGTCACCCCCTGGTCCTTCTTTTCATCAAACTAGACAGACCCTATTCCTGCAACCGTTCTTCCTATGAGCATATTATAGTGTGGCTTGTGTTGTGTATTGATTTTATTCAGCTATGTTAATTGCAGTTTCAGTTTTAATCTTAGTATGGGGGTTAACCTATTCCCCCCCCCCACCAAGGTCCTTTCCAACTCTGTTATTCTGTTCTAATCTGATTTTCCAGGGAATTGCTCTGAAGATTCCTCAGCTTTCTCTCTCCTTTGTCTCCCTTTTTTTTCCAGTTGCTTGTTTGTTTGATGGATTGTTTTATTGGTTTTTCATTCTGGGCTCCCTCAGAAGGAAGAACAGCATGGAAATGAATCATACGGTGACAGTTGTATAACATTCTGCTTGACACAATTCAGTTGGAAATTCTACAACAAGGGAGCTACTAAATTATTATACAGCTGGGAGGTGGGGGGGGGGGGAAATAGAGGTTGATTATTTCTTTCTCGTTTCTTTAACAACCGTCAAGAGCTTCCGCTCCTGTCAGTTTATAGCAGAAGGTGCTTCCACTCCGTAACTGTTCTTTGTCTCCTCCAAAATCTGTGGAAAATCTTTTTTTATTATTACTCTACAGGTAGTCCTCGACTTATGACCACAATTGAGCCCAAGCTTTCTGCTAAGCAAGATAGTTGTTAAGTGAACTTTGCCCCATTTTATGACCTATCTTGCCCCCGTTGTTAAGTGAATCACGGTGGATGTTAATAGTAATTATAGGACTCTGGCTTCCCCCTTGACTTTGCTTGGTCACAAAAGGCAGATCACGTGACCCTAGGACACCGCGACCGTCATAAATCTGAGCCAGTTGTCAAGCGTCTGAATTTTGACCAGGTGGCTGTAGGGATGTTGCAATGGTGATAAGTGTGAAAAACGGTCATAAGTCACTTTTTTCAGTGCCCTTCAGAGTAAAAGTAAGATGGACTTTAAAGCAATCGATAAGAAAAGAGAAAGAATTCATACAGGTGATGGAAAGAGAAGGGGGGGGGTTCTTTCTCAAAGAGAAGAGAAGGGAGCTCGTTGCAGAAGGTGTGGGCTACTGCAAAGGCAGTGATCAGAGGACTAGCTACCACTTATATAGTGAAGAAAAAAATAAGAAAAAGAAACAGGCTTCCAAAAGGCTTTGGAAGAAAAACATAAAGAGCTTGAATTAGAGTTACAAAAGGAGCCAAACAAGATAGGCTTAAGAAATCGAATGCAGCTAATTAAACACAAACTAAACATTATGGAATAAGGTGAATTGGTGCAACAAATTTAAAAAAAAAAGCAAAACTTTTTTTGAAAACGCTAATCAACCGGGAAGGTGGTTAGCCTATAGATTGAAGAAAAGAAAAAGAAAAGAAATGGATAATAAAATTACAGGACGAGGAAGGTACATTACATTGCCAAATGGAAAAGAAAAAATATATAATATATGATTTCTACAAGATGCTATACGACCATGAAAAAATACCAGAGGAAAATAATAATATAATATTTGGATAAACAAACTGTTGTAAATCGAGCATAGCCATATGCTGTTTTGGGGGATCTTGAGTCATCCAGCTAGAGAATTGGATTTGTGCTGTAATTGGTTCCATTTTTCTAGCATGGCTTGTGTTAGAAGTCTAAGCCTTTTGCTGTAAACATTCCGAGTGCAAGAGGAGAGACACTAATACTGCCTTACAAACAAGAGCAGAAATCAATGTTAACTTAATACAGAAACCAGTCATTGTGCTTTATTTGCCCCAGTGAAGAAAAGCGTGCTTTATAAACTTGCTGGAGAAAAGAGGATAGTGTTTTAGAGTGAAATAATCCTATTATTTTATTTCACAGCTGCTTTCTGAACTCTTGCCTTCCCTGGCCGGCTACTACTAGAAATCTGATTTTTCTAAAAATTTATTAGCACCCTTTGGCATTTGGTTGACTTTGGATAGAAACTGTGGCAAGAAAGGTCGTAAAATGGGGCAAAACTCACATAAATATTTGTCTTGCTGAAAAACAGACATTTTGGGCTCAATTGTGGTTGTATGTCAATGACTGCATATACATACATACATACATACATACATACATACATACATACATACATACGCTGGTTTTGTTGTATTCGGGTCTTTTCCCGTGTAAGATTGTAATTTTACACGGGAAAAGACCCGAATACAACAAAACCATCATACCTACACCCATGAAAATCTATGAAAACAAATATATATATGTATGTATGTATGGTGTCACGACCCCTGGTATGCCCAAATATGGGAGGGAACACACTGCTTCCCTTTTCTGTCCTTACATTTGTGTTGTATTTGTGCTGATTTATTTATTTTTTATTTATTTATTTATAAGCACAAATACAACACACACATATATATATATGCGTGTGTTATCTTACACCGGAACAGACCCGAATACGTCAAGACCTGCAGATAGCTAGCTAGCTAGCTAGATAAATAGATAGATAGATAGATAGACAGACAGTCAGACAGACAGATAGACACACACACACACGTGTGTTTGTGTGTATATGTGTATATTTGTGTGTGTTGATAGATACAAGATAGATATAACAGGGATGGATGGATGGATGGATGGATGGATAGATAGATAGATAGATAAGATATATATGTATAAAAGATTCAATGAGACATTGTCTGCAATGGGCATTGTTTTTGATAGAATACAATAAATGTCAATTTCTGCTTTACAAAAACCCATCCTATATTGCTGTCATGTTACCGCAGGATGCTGCCAATGGCAATAAATGCAGCCCAGTTGCAATCACGTAACTGGGGGGAGGGGGCGAGGCTAGTCATCAGAACTTCAAATCAGGGTTGTTTAGTCCATTTTGGGGGGGGGGGGTCTGTTGTAAGTTTGAACGGTTGCTAAGTGACTGGCTGGACTAAGACGACTATATGGACATGTTACTATGTGTTTACTAATAGCTTTTATTTGGACTGGCACATCCTATCTGTTTGTTGCCTCGGTCTGTATACTAAACAAATGACACATTAGGAACCCCATATCAAAACAAGTTGTCTTTCTTATGTTCAGCCAGAATTTGAAAACAACATTTAATGCGACACAGTGCTTGAGCAAAATGGTTTGGTTGAGATGGGCGTATGTGGGACTGATTGGGGTAGATTGTAGGGGTGACACCAAAATGTAATTTTGTTTTGTTTTATTTTATTTATCCCTATATTAAATTATTGTATTTTATTCCAATCTCATTTTAAAGTGTATTCCAATTTCACTTTCAATTATTTTTTATTCCAATTTCATTTTAAATTGTATTTTATCGGAGTTTAGTAATAATTTGAGTTTGGAATTCTGCACTTTGGCCCATGGACTAATCAATGAAGTGAACTAAGTATGATATTTAATAGCTTTTATTGTAGGCCTTTCGCTTCCCTCGGCTGCTTTTAAAATTCTGAAATGGTGGTATATGACGTGTGTGTTAGCAAATACTAAATTGCCCTGCTTTGAAAACCACTTTTTTCTGTTAATGATGAGACCTTGAGATGCTCATGGGTCTCTTGTGTCCCATCAAGTCATCTTCAACTCCCGGTGACCACTTAGAAAGATTTTTCTCCCATGGTTTCTTCAGGTCTATAGTGCATCCATCGCTACTGTAACTAACTCCCTCTGCCTTGATGCTGGTTCATTCCCAACGTTTGGCTATTTGCGGCAGATCTTTCTTCATCGTTTTTTTCTTCTCCTCCATTTCTTCCAGGTCCCAAAATACCTGTCTCAGCAATGGAATAAAGCTTTAGGAAGAGGCGAAGTAGGAAAGCTAAGAATCGCCAAGTAAGGAAGTTTATGTTTTACATATTCCAGAAAGTGGGCAGCCTCTAAGGCAGTGACGCGCCTTTTTGTTGGCACGTGCTAAAAGTGCAATGAACACGCGACACCCCTCCACGCCCTCCGCCCCCTGCACATGCACACCTGACCCCCCCCTTGCGCCTTACTTTGGGCGTAGTAGGCCTCCCTGCAGCCTCCTTGGACCTAAAACGGGCTGTGTAGGGGGCACCAAATGCCCCTCCCCTAGCCCCTGCACATACATGTGCAACCCCCCCATAGCATGTGCATGTGTCTCCTGCATGCACCCTATCCCCCGCGCATGCGCTGCAGAGGCCCCAAAATCATCTGGCCGGTGGGAGGCATGTGAGTGTGCACAGTGGAGCTGAGCTGGGGCAACGGTGTGCGTGCCCGCGGAGAGGGCTCTCCGTGCCACCTGTGTCACTCATGCTGTAGGTTTGCCATCAGGGCTCTTAAGGGCTCTTTGGGGAAGGAAGTCCCAGAATTTAAAGGCTCGAAATGATAGTTAATCGGCTGTGGAATGTAAGGCATCTGTTTTGCTTCCCAACTTAGCAAAGCATACCATAATAACATGAAGAGTGGCCACCTCTTTGCAGCCTAAGTAGCTGGACCTCCCATAAAAATAGCATCAAACTGCATAGAAATTTGAACATCTTTTGGGAATGTATTGCTTGTGTTGTCGTAGCTAGAAGAAAAATTTGCCCTAAAAATATCATCGTTTGTTTCTTTTGCAGAAATCAAGGACGAACAGAGGTAAGTGACAGATCAATGACTATCCTTCTGCATGCCTGTATGTTGATGGAGAGTTAAGCTGAATCTTCCTGGCTTCTTAGAATTTTATTTGCTTTTGCTCTTAGCTAAGGTCTCTCGTATAAATCCGGGCCCATCCTAGATTTGTCGCGTTTCAAACCCAGAACCTTTCTTAAAACGCCTTTTAACAATGGGCAAGGCAATCTGAAAAAAACAGGAAAAAGAAAAAGATGAAAGCCAATTTTCTAAATGGTGGAAGCAAAAAATAAAGAAAGAAATTGGCAGGTGCTTTCTTTATGAAGGAAGCCGATATTGTGGAATAACAAGTGAGTTATCGTACGCTGTCTTGTTGGATGTCGTAATTTGATTACTCACTGTGTCCCAGAGAAGGGGCAGGGGTGAAATTCAGCAGGTTCCGACAGGTTCTGGAGAACCGGTAGCGGAAATGTTGAGGAGTTCAGAGAAGAGGCAAATACCACCTCTGGCTGGCCCCCGAGTGGGGAAGGAATGGAGATTTTGCCGTATCCCTCCCCTGCCACGCCCACCAGGCCACGCCCACAGAACCAGTAGTAAAAAAAAAATTGGATTTTACCACTGGGAAGGGGATGGGCTAGAAATAGCTTTTGCAAAATAGTCAACAGAATAAAATGGTGGTTTCTTCAATTCAGTCCTTTATTTTATTTCCTGGATAGGGAAATGGAGCAAAAAAAAGAGCTAAACAATAATAATAATAATAATGATGATGATGATAATGATGATGATAATAATAATAATAATAATAATAATAATAATAATAATAATTTTCAAGCCAACGTTTAATACAGAAATGGGCTTTAAAGGCTAAAAGGGAAGAGAAACCAAATGATCACACAGAGCAGAAACTGAATTTCCATAAATATTAACTCCGACCCAGCGGGCCCCACTCCAATCTGCCATTGTGGATTGAAATAAATCAGAATGAATACACAACAATCAAATTATGTGCTTCTCCTTCGCAGCAATGGTGTGATGATATATTAAATATATATCACATGGATTTTTGGGGGGCTCTGGAGGTGGCTCTTTAGCCATAAAATAAAAGATAGTGTTTTTGGGGGGACGTTTGATTTGATTTCTGGCCAGTCTAGAGAAAATAAGGACTGGAGGGGGGCATGGTAGCAAGATTCCAATATTTATGGGGCTGCCACAAAGAAGAGGGGGGCGAATTATTCTACAAAGCACCAGAAGGCAGGACAAGAAGCATCAATGGATGGAAAAACTCATCAAGGAGAGAAGCAACCTGGAACTAAGGAGAAACTTCCTGACAGTGAGGACAATTTAACCAGTGGAACCACTTGCCACCAGAAGTTGTGTGTGCTCCATCACTGGAGGTTTTTAAGAAGAGACTGGACAGCCACTTGTCTGAAATGGTACTATAGGGTCTCCTGCTTGAACAGGGGGCTGGACTAAAAGACCTCCAAGATCTCTTCCAGCCCTCTTCTGAGTCATGCCTCCCTGCCAGCTGCATGCGACGTAGCTGTGGATTAGTCCTTAAGTTGTGTGAGATATTTCATCCCCTCGTCCAAAGATATTTTAGAGAAGATGACACAGATAGTCCTTGGCTTATGACCACAATTGTGCCCGAAATTAATGTTGCTAAGGATGACATTTGTTAAGTCAGTTTTGCCCCGTTTTACGACTTTTCTTGCCACAGTCGTTAAGTGAATCATCACAGTTTATCAATTTAGTAACCTGGTTGTTAAGTAAATCCGGCTTCCCCGTTGATTTGGCTTGTCAGAAGGTCACAAAAGGAGATCACATGATCTTGGGATGCTGCAACTGTCATAAGTACGAGTCAGTTGCCAAACATCTGAATTTTGATCCACCTGAGCAGGGGGATGCTACCAAGGTCACCCGTCCCTTTTTTTCAGTGCTGTTGTAACAAATGGACACTAAGCGAATGGTTGTTGGAAATCCACGTGTTGGTTTTATGAAATGCTGTTAAGATTTGGGCTCTCCTTTGGTGGGGAACGACCAAAATTGTCTCCCACCCGCCTCCAGATCTTGCCAGCCCCCCCACCCCCCCACCCCATCCAGCCATTTCTTGGTCCTAAATATCAAATGTCTGTTTCTGGTTCCCAAGGTCTCTTTCACCTTGAACGAAGATCTCGCCAAAATCAACGATATCGGGGGGAAGGCCACCTCCATCAGTGCGCCAAGAGACCACCCTTTCCTTTTACAAAATGTGGGGGGGCAGACCCTCACCGTCTTCACCGAGAGCTCCGGAGGTAAGGGGGGGGGGGCAGAGCCCCGAAGCTGGCAAAACGGCAGGCGATGTTGTAAGAGAATCAAAAGTCCGGCTCCCAGCTTTTGAGATGCTCTGTGCTGTCTTTGGGTTAATTTGATTTTACGACCAGGTTTCAAGGATTACAGTTAAAGGTGAAAGAGTCATCGAGCCTAGGGGACCTCTGGTCTCAGGTCATCTGGATCTCCAGCAAAGCTTTGTCAGCGAGAAAAAACTAAGGTTCTCCTTTTAGGGAAGAAAAACGAAATGCACAGGGACAGTATATGTGGTACCTCGCTCAAAAGTAGTAACTGTGAGAGGGATCTTGGGAGTCCTAGTGGACAACCGTTTAAATATGAGCCAGCCGTGTGCAGCAGCTGCCAAAAAAGCCAACACAGTTCTAGGCTGCATCAACAGAGGGATAGAATCAAGATCACGTGAAGTGTTAATACCACTTTATAATGCCTTGGTAAGGCCACACTTGGAATACTGCATTCAGTTCTGGTCGCCACGATGTAAAAAAGATGTGGAGACTCTAGAAAGAGTGCAGAGAAGAGCAACAAAGAGGATTAGGGGACTAGAGACTAAAACATATGAAGAACGGTTGCAGGAACTGGGTATGTTTAGCTTAAGAGAAAGAAGGACTAGGGGAGACATGCTAGCAGTGTTCCAATATCTCAGAGGTTGCCACAAAGAAGAGGGAGTCAAACTATTCTCCAAAGCACCTGAGGGCAGGACAAGAAGCAATGGGTGGAAACTAATCAAGAACAGAAACAACTTAGAACTGAGGAGAAATTTCCTGACAGTGAGAACAATTAATCAGTAGAACAGAAGTTGCCACCAGAAGTTGTGAATGCCCCAACACTGGAAGTCTTTAAGAAGATGTTGGATAGCTATTTGTCTGAAACGGTATAGGGTTTCCTGCCTAGGCGGGGGGTTGGACTAGAAGATCTCCAAGTTCTCTTCCAATTCTAGTCTATTCTGTTCTGTTCTATTCTATTCTACATTCTATTCTACATTCTATTCTTCCTTCTCTATGTTCTATTTACACTTCACTCCACGTACCCTTACTCCTACTGAAAATTTCCGTAAATTTCTAGGCATGAGTTACTCTTAAGCAGAAGGTTTCATACTCAGAGCTGTAGCTTCTCCCACCCTTACTCAACTTGTGCTCTTGAACTCTGGACTAAAGCTATCCAGGTATCTTATGTTTAAAATCTTAACTTGACTAGGCTTCATCCAATATAATTCAGCTGGAAAACCCAGTTTATTGAGCTGCTCTCGAGTTTATATTCCTTGCTTGCCTGCCTCCTCCCTCCCTCCCTCCTTCCTTCCTGCCTTCCTTCCTTCTTTCCTTCCTTCCTTCTTTCTTCTGGCACCTTGTCATCTCTAAAGCCCAGCCTGATTTCATGGAAGGTAGAGGCACTATGATGAGCCTACTTCAGAATGCTTGGCAGATATTTTCTAGGCTGGTGGAACCCAAATCTGGTTTTTGGGTTGTGTGTGAAATTCTCAGCGGATTTATGTGATTGTTGATTTGTCTACATTCACTGGGGAGTTCAAATCCAATACTATTCAAGGTGGCAATTCTGCTCATTGGAAGGCATGATGAAGCAAAGACCTCTGGGGCCACAAGTCCTTCGTGTGCCTTGATTAGTGAGGAAGAGGAGAAGGCTGGGTGGGATTTGCTGGGACTTCTCCCACGTTGCTGAAGCTGCCCAAGGTTTGCGCTGCTCGTAACATGTCTTTTCTGTAAGGAATTTGGCATTTCTCCCCCCTTTCTCCTTCTTTGTGTTTGGATTGTCAACGTTTCAGGGATGTCAGTTGCTGAATTATTATTTGCTTTCTTTTTAATGCCAGAATGGAATTCTTTTGCAAAAGCCTGAAGAGTTGGCTGGTTGGGAGAGAGAGAGAAAGAAAGACCCCCAGTTACTATCTTTGCGAGGCTATTTGGTTGTTTATGCATGAAGCATAAACCATGTTTTCGTTCTGTGAAAATCACCATATGTACATCACCGGTTGCCATGCAACGGTGCAATTTTGGCTCTCCGTTATTTTGCCTTTAAGGCTGCTCCACTTCTACACTTTGGGAATATATTTCAATATTAACCAGACACCCTGGGCAAACCGTGCATTGCTTTCTTCAAATAGTTACAGTAGTTACCGTATAATCTGGTATTTAATCTGCAATGAAACTGGAATGGTTCGCTGCTTAACAACATGCATGCCTTCTTGATGAGTCAGAGATTTAGAAACACTGCATGATAGTCCTCGATTTGCAACAGTTCACTTAGTGACCTTTCGAAGCCACAATGGCACTGGAAGAAGGCCATTTTCCACACAACCTTTGTAGTATCCCTGTCACCCTGTGATCAAAAATCAGATGCTTGGAAATGTATTTTGGCTCGTATTTGTGACGGTTGCAGCGTCCCGGGGTCACATGATCCCCTTTTACGACCTTCTGACAAGCAAGGTCAAAGGGGAAGCCAGGTTCACTTAACAGCCGTGTTCCTATCTCAATAACTGCAGCAGAGATTCACTTAGCAACCGTGGCAAGAAAGGTGAGAAGATTCCTATGCATAAAACTCTGTAGAGATTCTCCATCCTCCAGGTCATGGTTGACCCCAAGGTATTTTTTTCAGGAGGCAACTGGACTTCCTTGTTTTCTTTTTCTTTTGAAGACGTTTCGCTTCTCATCCAAGAAGCTTCTTCAGCTCTGACAAGATAATCCTTCCCTTCCCACCATCCCGTCAGGGCTGAAGAAGCTTCAAGGAAGTCCAGTTGCCTCCTGAAAAAAGCACCTTTGGGGTTTCTATGCACACTGTAGGTATCTAAGCAGTAAATCAGTCTATTTGCAACCCATTTGCTTCACATTATTGTCATTGAACCTGGTACAGCGAAATTAAGGGCCACCTTCAGCGTATATTATAGCCATAAAAACAAAACACCAAGACACATCCTTCACATTGTGTGCAATTGTATTGAAAAACCCCAATATTGCATTCATATTGCACGATACAAGATAGAATTCAGTATAGTTACTGCCCGGGGATAGAAGCTGTTTTTCAGCCTATTTGCCCTTGCTTTGATTGTCCGGTACCAACTGCCAGATGGTAATGGTTCAAAAAAAAAAAGGAGGTGCCCAGGATGAGATGGATCTTTAAGGATGTTTTGAACTTTCTTAAGGCAGTGGGAGCTATAAACCTCTTACAAGGAGGGGAGGGGGCAACCAGTGATCCTCTGGGCAGTGACGCTGACCCTCTGGAGCGCTCTCCTATCTTCCATGGTGCAACTCTGCAAATCTGCCCCTGTGCAATTCACACGTGGACCTAGCCTTTCCTAGCCCAAGGAATAGTCTTTTAGGTTATACGTAGGCACTCCTATTTCCTCTGCCAACCACGTTCTCTGCTTCCCTGCTGTATTACCCACCGAGATTGAAACCTTCGAGAAAAATATACACCTACTACGTGTTTAAAAATAACACAGCCACAACCTCTGGCTTGTGCCCACAAGCACCTCCCTACTGTGAAGAAACGAATATGCGTTGAAATGTGATCTCTCCCCTTGGCATTCTTTCCATCTGCCACCTCTGCACTGCCTCCCTCTCTCTCGGCTGGCTCACCTTTGTGGGTTGACAACACACAACTGGAGATGATGTCATCGCTCGTCCACAGGCTGTGTTGTTCCTCAGCCTCCCCACAACAGTTGAGAAACAAAACTGGAGAATCGCACATTTCTTCTTTCTCCATCTCTTTTTTTTTTCCCTCCAGAGAGAGAGAGGGAAACATTTCTACAGGCTGTCCTCCACTTAACAAAAAAGTGACTTATGATCATTTTGCACACTTACTACTCTTGCAGCCTCCCCATTGATCAAAACTCAGGCGCTTGGCAACGGGTTTGTATTTACGAGGGCCACAGTGTCCTGGGGTCACGTGGTCCCCATTTGTGACCTTCTGACAAGCCAAGGGTCAGGGTTCCAAATAGCATCCAAAAGTAAGTCAGAATCCGAGGTAAAAGATTGCTCAAAGTTTCAATTTATGAAGAGAGCCATGTTGGCACATCTGGGAAAAGCCGAATCAGAAAGCTTCCCGGTTTTCCCCACCCAGTTGAAAGTTCAAGATCCTGCCCCTACACCCACCAGCCCATCCCATGGTCCAATCTCCCACTGCCATGCTGGCAGCTTCCACCCATCCAGTTCTGGTCAGGTGCAGAGGTGCAATGCAATCCCCCATACCATAGACATAGTAGAATAATAGACAGTGTGGCAAAGATCCAAAAGAAAAGATGGCTGGAGGCCTGACACCAAGTCAAAGCCAGGTTCACTTTAACAGCCGTGTTGCTAACTAAACAGCTGCTGTGATTCACTTAACAGCTGTGGCAAGAAATGCCGTAAAGTGGGGTGAAACTCAGCTGTCTCACTTAGCAACAGAAGTGTTGGGCTCAGTTGTGGTCATAAGTCGAGGACTACCTGTAGATGACAACAAATGATGCTTATCCCAAAGATGCTTTTTCAAGAGGCAACTGGACTTTCTGGTTTTTCTTTGAAGACATTTCGCTTCTCATCCAAGAAGCTTCTTCAGCTCTGACTGGATGGTGGAGGATGGAAGGATTGAGACGAAAAGGATGCAAAGGACCAGCTGTCTGCAAGGAGTATAAATCCTTCCATTCCCCACCATCCAGTTGGAGCTGAAGAAGCTTCTTAGGTGAGAAGCAAAACGTCTTCAAAAGAAAAAACAAGAAAGTCCAGTTGCCTCCTGAAAAAAAGCCCCTTTGGGACAACCGTGACCTGGAGGACGGAGGATCTCCATAGGCAAATGAAGCTGATGCACTCCACTGATTTATCTAGTTATGTCTTTAAAAAAAACTTGTACTAAGAATATGATCATAACCACAACTGTGATGGGGAGTGTTTTCACAATTCAGTACGTTGTATAAATAAGTTATTTCTTCTACTGCAAATCTGTCTTAACCAGAGGGATTCTTTTGATCGGAGCAACTTTGATGGCTTGTCCTGTAGAAGCCCTGGCTGAATCTTCTTTGCAACGCCATCTCGGGCTCCGACTTTAAAGCTCTTTTATATTTCTCTGGGTTGTTGATCTCCTGCAGAATATCTTCCCGCAGGCGACAAAATGGCCACGGTAGCAAAAGGGCCTCCTTTTACATAAATAAAGAGCTGGCATGAGCTTCGATGAAGAGCTAAGCCACCCAGTTCATATGATGACTGAGTTACGGGATGTCTCTGCCGCTGAGGCACGCTCTGGTTCCAGTAAATCTGTTTCTAAATGCCACGACACGATTCCTGTGACTTTTAAAAGATAAGCAAGTTACGGATTTCAAAAGCGGTTGTGGAGGGAATTGCTTCCCCAAGAACTAGGATATAATGCGACTTGTTAACTTTACTTTACTTACTTTACTTTATTCGCACTTATAGACCGCCCCCTCTCCCAAAAGGGACTCGGGGCGGTGTACAGTCAATACATAAAAAATACATAACATGAATAATTAAATAATTAAATAGTTAGATAGTTATGGAGGAGGTTAAAAGAAGAACTGTACATTAAAGTAAAGTATTTAAAATATAATTTAAAACCCCTAAAAATACCCCGTAAATTAAATTTAAAAAATGGGTCCCCTAAAATACCAGTTAAAATATATCTGCCAGGAGATAAAAGTTATGAGTGTGCCAGGCCAGCTAATCGAAACAGGTGAGTCTTCAGTTTTTGTCGAAAGGAGCGGAAGTCGGTGGTGGTTCTAATGTCGGGGGGGAGGTCGTTCCAGAGGGTTGGGCCCATCACAGAGAAGGCCCTACCCCTAGGCGTCGCCCGTTGGCATTGCCTGGTGGACGGCACCCGGAGGAGCCCCTCCCTGTGAGAGTGGATTGGTCGCAGGGAAGTGTGTGGCAGGATGCGATCCTGCAGGTAGCTAGGTCCTGTGCCATGGAGCGCTTTGAAGATGGTAATCAAAACCTTGAAACGCACCCGAAAAACCACAGGCAGCCAGTAAAACCACGAGACACCCCTTAAGATATTTTCTTTCGCGAGACAGCCGTTCTCTTTCCATACTTAAAAAGAAAATGGTGCCTCCTTTTATCAAAGAAAGACCCGGGCAGTCATATAGGCCTGCTTAGGAAGACATGGATGGGCACAGCTAACAGTTGGGAGAAGCGGCACTCAAATGTACCCCATGAAGGATCTTTACAGAAAGTCTCCTAATGCCTCCAGAGCTGCTTTTGGTTGAACCACAGGCTCAAAGACTCAAGGGAACAAATGACAGGTTGACAGCTTTTATAGTTATTCACTTTCTGGACTAAACGCTTGACTCTCGCCTTCCTCTCCAATTCAAAGTATAATTTAGAATAGAATAACAGAGTTGGAAGGGACCTTGGAGGTGTTCTCACTGTCAGGAGATTTCTCTTTAGTTCTAAGTTGCTTCTCTCTTGATTAGTTTCCACCCATTGCTTCTTGTTCTACCCTCAGGTGCCTTGGAGAATAGCTTGACTCCCTCTTCTTTGTGGCAGCCCCTGAGATATTGGAACACTGCTGTCATGTCTCCCCTAGTCCTTCTTTCTATGAAACTAGACATACCCAGTTCCTGCAACCGTTCTTCATATGTTTTAATCTCCATTCCCCTAATCCTCTTTGTTGCTCTTCTCTGCACTCTCTCCAGAGTCTCCACATCTTTTTGATAATATGGTGACCAAAGCTGGATACAAATATTCCAAGTGTGGCCTTACCAAGGCCTTATAAAGTGGTATTAACACTTCACGTGATCTTGATTCTATCCCTCTGTTGATGCAGCCTAGAACTGTGTTGGCTTTTTTGGCAGCTGCTGCCCACGGCTGCCTCCTATTTCAATGGTTGTCCACTAGGACTCCAAGATCCCTTTCACAGTTACTACTATTGAGCAAGGTGCCACCTACACTGTACCTGTGCATTTCGTTTTTCTTGCCTAAATGTAGAGCCTTAGTTTTTTCTCACTGGCAAAGCTTTGTTGGAGATCCAGATGACCCGAGACCAGAAGTCCACTTTGCCCTGTTATCGTCTTCTGTTGCAGTTCACAGTCTGTCAGTGTCAGTACCAGCACTGATGATGGTACCTAGTTGGGTCATGAAATGTCTCATATAAATGTAATATTTACAGGTAGCCCTCAACTTACAACCACGACGGGGCCCCAAATTTCTGTTGTTAAGTGAGACATTTGTGAAGTCAGCTGTCTCCTGCTTTACGACCTTTCTTGCTACCGCTGTTAAGTGAATCCCTGCAGTTGATAAGTTAGTAACCTGGTTATTAAGTGAATCTGCCTTCCCCCATTGATTCTTCTTGTCGAAAGGTCTCAAAAACGGATCACCTCGGGACACTGCAACTGTCATAAGTACAAGCCAGTTGCCAAGCCTCTGAATGTTGATTCCGTGACTCTGGGGATTGCTGCAAATGTTGCAATTGTGAAAAACGACCCTAACTCACTTCTTTCAGTGCGGTTCTAACTTAGAACGGTCACTCAATGAACTGTTGTAAGTTGAGGACTACCTGTACCAATAATAATAGTACAATACAATACAATACAATACAATACAATACAATACAATACAATACAATACAATAGCAGAGTTGGAAGGGACCTTGGAGGTCTTCTAGTCCAACCCCCTGCCTAGGCAGGAAACTCTATACCGTTCCAGACAAATGGCTATCCAACATCTTCTTAAAGACTTCCAGTGTTGGGGCATTCACAACTTCTGGAGGCAACTTCTGTTCCACTGATTAATTGTTCTCACTGATAGGAAATTTCTCCTCAGTTCTAAGTTGCTTCTCTCCTTGATTAGTTTCCACCCATTGCTTCTTGTTCTACCCTCAGGTGCCTTGGAGAATAGCTTGACTCCCTCTTCTTTGTGGCAATGAGATATTGGAAGACTGCTATCATGTGCAGAGAATGAAACTGGAACTCCAGTGAGAGCCTCCAAGTGACATTCTTGGAGAAGTCATCTGGTTTTCCCTTTAACACGGAGCCTTCAACGCGTTATTTTGGCCTTCCAGATTTAATGTGAATGCATTTCCCTTTTTTGTAATTAAACCAGCATGTCCAGCGACTCCAAATTTTTAATCCCAACTGGATACTGCCAGGTGGGAGAAGGTAGATTTCTTAGGCTGACCAATGGCCAAAGATTTGTTCGGGCATAACACTGTATAAAATCCATTATGTTGATTAAAATAATCGATCAACTGGCTTTAGACATTTTTGGCAATAAAGCGAAGCACAAGAACTGTGAAGTCCTTCCTTGGTTTTTTTATTTTTTGCAGTCGTGGCTTTTTCCCTCCAGGGGTCCATGCTCTGAAGTGCATTTTCCTCAGAGTCTAAGAAGCTGTGATGGAAAATAGTTTGACTTTATGAAGCAGATGACGCTGGGGACTCCAATTAAAAGAACAAGAAAAAAAGAAAAAAAATCCCTACACATTGCAAAACCTGCAGGAACAGATTTATCGCTTTTATTTGTTTTTCCACTCTTCCTTTGTACTTTGCGGCCATTATCCTGCCTTTCTAAATAGGTCGTTAAATCTCTTTGCAACCTCAGTTATTTTCCTTCTGTGTGCTCTGACCCCTTTACTTTTTAAATTTATTTTTCCAGTCATTTTTAAGACATCAACCTTTTTTCTCTCATCATACCCAGAAGTTGTATAACAACATTTTGGGCCAACTGTTGTCCGTTCTTTGTAGTACAGGAAGATAATTTTTACAGCCTTCAAGGGGCATTGATTTGCAGAAAGACCAGAATTTCTATCAGGAATATACTGATTTTTTTCTACTGAGATGTGATTAGCTGACAACCCTAACGTAGTATAGGCTTAGATTAAAGATAACTGCAGTCTTACAATGATGATGCTACCTCGTTTAGTAACGAAACAACTGCAAGAAAACCGCCAACCTCAGTCTTCCTTCTCCTCCTCCTCCTCCCTTCTAGCACTGATGTTGTCACCTAGTTGGGTAATTAAATGTCTGCAGGAAAATAACCAAGCTCAGAGAGCACCAAGGAGCCCATAGTTAGAGGCTGTAAGGCGAAACTAACTTATAATAGTGCTAACGACAATGAAGCTCAAAAGAAAAAAAAAATCCTCACTCTTGTTTTATCGTTCTTTCCAGAGAACCAGACAGATGAAAAACCAGATACCAGCAATAACGGTAAGCCTTGCCTGCAACCTCTTGATTATGAGGCTAATAATATTCATAACAACCCTTCGTTTTTAATGTTTGCATTAGGCTACCTCTTAAAGCTTCGTCCAGAGTATAACGAGAACCCCTGGGGTAAAGCATGAATTCAAATGCCTTCATTGCTCTAAATTGCTTAAATGGTTCAAATGCCGTCTTTCCGAAAGAGAGAATAGTTCCTTAGCATCAATTTCCGAAACTGAAGAAATCTTATGCCAAGTGTATCTGTTGGCGTTTAAAGCACTGGAAGAAAATGTTCTTCGTTGCTTTCATTTAAATGCGGATAAGCCACTTGCTTACCTTTGGGAAAAGTTAGGATAACTCAAGAGACAAGGTGTGCAGTCTTTAACTCTCATTTTGCAAACCATTAAATATCCATTAAGTATAGCGTCTGCAAGGCACTCTTTCCAATCTTGGTAGCTTGAAGATGTGTGGACTTCAACTCCCAGAATACCTCCCAGCCTGCTGGCTGGGGCATTCTGGGAGTTGAAGTCCACACATTGTATTGAAATTGAAGGTATGTCCTTGTCCATTGCAGTGTGAGGCTACCAACGAGTTTCGGGTCTCCTCGTCTGACCGTTCGCTTGTCTTCTTGCAGTCTGGGGGTTAGCTTCCTCCCCGTCTGTCCTACATGGTCCCAGGGGCAATCCATGCAGGGGATCCTGGTAGATGACGTTGGAAGCATCTCCCACCTCCAAACGATCATTGCAATATTTGGCTACAAAATTTTGACTGCCGGTTGTGTGGGCGTGGCTTTGTGGGTGGGGCAGGGGAAGGAGACTGCAAAATCCCCATTCCCTCTCCACCCCACTAACCTGCTTTCCAGCTCCGTTCTCCTATGCAGGGCAACAAAAGAAGATCAGCTGGGAGGCAGCAGGGGCGTGGCCAGCCTGTTTGCCGGTTCTCCGAACTACCCAAAATTTCCACTACCGGTTCTCTCTGCTTTGCTACTAAATCCACTCTGCGGTTTGCTAGAGTCCCTCTAGGACAGGGGTGTCAAACCTAAGGCCCGTGGGCTGGATCCAGCCTGCGGGCTGCTTAGATCTGCCATGGTGTCTCTGCCAAGTGAAAACGGAGCTCGGGTGGGCCATGCACTGCCCTCCCCAGCTCCATTTTTAACCACGATAGCCCCCTGCAGCCCTCAGCCAGCAAAAGCGGAGCTTGGGAGGCGGGGTCTCTTTTCGCTGCCTGCCAGAGGGCTATCAAAACAACCTAAAAACAAAACAAAAGGAGAAATGCATTTGAGCGTGCAGGAAGGGAGAGGAAAGGGGAAAATGTGAATTAATGGGGGGGGGGGAATAAAAAGTTATATAAAAGAGATGAATATTAATGGAAGTTGGGGAAATTGGAATATACTGACATTCTGATTATGAATGAGATGTATAAAATGGGACCCAGGCAACATAAAGTATGTCCATAAAGTATGTATGATGGGGAAAAAGAAAATTGCAATTAAACTTTATTTTAAAGAAAAAAGGAAAGGAGAAAGGGAAAGACAAAGAAAAAGATGGGAAGATGGGAAGAGAGCGAGGAAGGGAAAGGAAGGAAAGAGGGGAAGGCAGAAGAATGGAGAATGAAGAGGGAAGGATGAAGGAAAGGGAAGGAAGGAAGGTTATAAAGAGAGGGAGGGAGGGTCTGAGGGATGTCCTGCCTTAGCACTAGGCCACCACGGGTGCCCCCCCCCCACAAGTCCCGTGTCACGCCCATTATGGCCACGCCCACCCCAGCCGCCGAGGTCAAACACGACCCTGATGCCCTCAGTGAAATTGACTTTGGCGCTCCTGCCCTAGGAGTAAGCATGGAGATCTAGGAATACTCCTGCTCTACAGCCATCCTCCCGAATTGCTCCACCAATTCTCCTTTCCTCTCGGCATCGTGGCTCAGCCTCCTCCTGAGGCATATTTCATTTTGTGTGCTGCCTTTCCCCAACTGAATCCCTGCATATTCCATTTTTTGTGTGCAAACATAACTAACAAAATACGGTGCTTGCCTAAATGTCTTCGTGGAGAAGCTGTTTGTTTGTGGCCTGGACCTCTTCAGGGCCAATTGGATTTTTGCCAAGGATCATGTTGTGGGGGCACAAACATTTGTGGATGCATGGAGGGGGATGGTTGTGTTTGGCTGACCGACGCGGGGCCAGTTGGCCGTCTGCGTGGAGTTGCTGCTCAAATGGCCTTCAGTGCTGACTCGATGTTCCTTTCAAAGGTCACGAGGTTCCTTGCAGAACTGAGCAAAGTGTCCTTGACTAGTCTCCTCCTCCTCCTCCTCCTCCTCCTCCTCCTCCTCCTCCTCCTCCTCCTCCTCCTTTGGCTGAGGTTCTCCCAGGACCATTCATTGCCTTAGTTGCTTGTTTGACACCTCCTGTCTGTCATCCCAACAGATGCTTTTTGGGATCCCAGCTCATTGTTTTGTTGTCTTGTGTTCATTTCTGCTCCAAACGAAACAGCTTTGGCTTTGGTGCCTTCTGGGAAGCAGACCGAAGGTTTTTACTAGACAGGTTGAGCTTCGCCGTAACCATCTTGCAAGGTTTCATGTGGCAGACGAAGCCTCCGCAGAAGATATTGCAAAACCAGGCAGCCAACCGCTCGATTTGAGGAAGGAGAGAGCTCTGCAGTTGGCTTGAAATAGAATAGAATAGAGAATAGAATAGAATACACTAAAATAGAATAGAATAGAACAGAACAGAAAAGAATATAGAACAGAACAGAACAGAATAGAATAAGGAATAGAAAGAAATAGAAATAGGAATAGAATAGAATAGAATAGAATAGAATATAGAATAGAATAAGAAATAGAAAGAAATAGTAGAATAGAATAGACTATAGAATAGAATAGAGTAGAATAAGGAATAGAAATAGAAAGAAATAGAAATCAAATAGAATAGAATAGAATAGAATAGAATTCTTTATTGGCCAAATGTGACTGAACACACAAGGAATTTGTGTCTGGTGCAGATGCTCTCAGTGTGCATAAAAAGACCAGATACATTCATCAAGAATCATAATGTACAACACTTAATGATAAGTCATAGGGTTCAAATGAGCAATCAGGAAACAATATCAATATAAATCGTAAGGATACAAGCAACAAAGGTACAGTCCTGTAGTCATAAGTGGGAGGAGATGGGCGATATGATTTATGAGTGAAATGAATAATGATTTAGATTTTCTGTTAACAAAGGTTGCGTTCTGAAGGATTCAGTGTTTCAATTCTGGTTATTTGTGCATTTCTGAAATTGTAGGTGCCCAAATATTCCGATTGGTCTTACTCTTGGTTACTGTAGACCAGGCCTCCCCAAGCCTGGCAGTTTTAAGACTTGAGGACTTCAACTCCCAGAATTCTGGGAGTTGAAGCCCACAAGTCTTAAAGTTGCCAGGCTTGAAGACCTCCGCTATAGACCTTCAACCAGGTTCTCCATCCAACATACATGGTTAAGTGTTCTAAAGGGCCTCCATAACTAACATTTTTTGAGCCTTCTCATTATTGCTTCTTCGGTTGGTTGGGGAGGTCAGTTCTGCTTTCCTTTTAATCTCTCAAGAAATGGGACATAACGCCCAGGCCAGAAAATTCACTGTAGGCAATCCTCAACTTACAACAGTTCATTTAGTGACTGATCAAAGTTACAACAGCACCGAAAAAAAGTGACAGGACCATTTTTCACAAACCACTGTGACCTCCCCAGGGTCACGTGATGAGAATTCAGACGCTTGGCAACTGACTCACATTTATGACGATTGAAGGGTCCCAGGATCACCTGATCCCCTTTTACGACCTTCCAACAAGCAAAGTCAACGGGGAAAGCCAGAACAACCGTGCTACTACCTTCTCAGCTGCAGGAATTCACTTAACAACCTTGGCAGGAAAGGTGGTAAAACAGGGCAGACCAGGATGGTTTTCAGCCCACCTGTCCCAAAGGTTCCTTTTTCCAAAAGGCAACCGGACTTTCTTGATCGTTGTTTTTTTCCCTCCTCTTGAAGGTGTTTTGCTTCTCATCCAAGAAGCTTCTTCAGTTCTGATTGAATGGTGGGCAACATGATGAGAAGTGAAACATCTTCAGGAAGACAAACTTGCCTCCAGAAGTTGGGAATTCCCCAACACTGGAAGTCTTTAAGAAGATGTTGGATAGCCATTTGTCTGAAACGGTATAGGGTTTCCTGCCTAGGCAGGGGGTTGGACTAGAAGACCTCCAAGGTCCCTTCCAGCTCTGCTATTGTATTAAACTATGAAAGTCCAGGTTACAGATTAACAGAGTTGGAAGGGACTTTGTAGGTCATCTAGTCCACCACCCCCACCCAAGCAGGAGACCCTACACCATTTCTGAACAAATGATTGTTCCAACTCTGTTATTCTGTTAAAGAACAAAGGTTAATAATATATCAATTC
Source organism: Natrix helvetica (assembly GCF_964273705.1). Classification (NCBI taxonomy): domain Eukaryota; kingdom Metazoa; phylum Chordata; class Lepidosauria; order Squamata; family Natricidae; genus Natrix; species Natrix helvetica. Next base: position 1,874,837 of record NC_138549.1, on the reverse strand, counting down.
AGAGGAATAGCATTTCTAGGCGGCTCTCTGTAGCAAATGCTCTTTTGAGAGGATTATACAGTCAAGAATAAACTACAGTGTTAGAATCATTTACTGAAATTATCTTAGCCCTGGGTAGTAACGATTGAAACATATTTCTAGATATACCAAAAATAAACTGCTTATCCTTCCCAATACCTCTTCAGAGTATATTTTCCAATCTTTATTTATGACCCTTTCTGCACTGCCTAATAATGGTTCCTAGAAGGGAAGTTAAATCCGGGAAACAAAACACAATTGAAATGTAACATCTAAAAACTTAAAAACAGCCATCGATAAAAAGTAGAGGAAAATGGAAGATCCAAAAAAGCAAAGATTGCATGATCGGGGTTTTTTTTTAAGCCTGAAAGATTTAAAAAGTTGCGGTGATGATAATGATGAAGTCCCTTTTTTATAACTTTGAACAGTCACTAAATGAACTGTTGTAAATCAAGGACTACCTGTATTTGTTTGGCTCCAGAATTCCACAGGAAGATCCTAGATAGTAGAATAAAATATCTCAGAGTCCACAAAGTTGAAGTTGTGTTCTTGGCTCCTGTTTGCCAAACATGTCCTCTTGCGGTCTTCGTAAGCGCCGTTTTCACTTGCATCCAAAGGGTTACGCTTCGTTGGCGGAACCACAGGTGAGAAACTGACATTTTATTTAGCGGATGATTATGGAGCAAAGACTTTTCCCCTTCCTTGCTTTGAATCCTGGATTTTTCCAAGGCCAAGAATAGATTTGGTGAAAAAGTCATTGGTCTGGAGTCTTTTCTGAAGCTACGTTGGCACAGTTTCCTCGGCATGTTTCAAGAGAGCTTGATTCATAGAGGCAATGGCAAGTGCATCTCTCATTCGAGTCATGCAAAACAGCTTTGTAAGGCATTTTGTTGAGCAGGAAAATGAGCTTAATGTCAGATGAATAGTCCTGCCTTTCTCTCCTAAAGTGCTGCGCTGAACAGATTTAATGTGACATTTTCATAAATGGGTTATTTCCCAAGTCAACCTGTAGGTGAAAAGGCTTTTTAGAAACCCTTAGCGGGTTTTAGAAGAATAATTCTGCTCAGTACATTCGGTATATAATGACTGCCTTCTGTTAGATAGCCTGCATTTCCCTTCCCCTGTTCCTTTTAGTGATACTCCAACGCAGGCTGATGAAGAGATACTGCCTCAGCTGGAAGAATTAGTAATCTGGAGAGTATCTCTATGGAGGTTCTCCGTCCTCCAGCTCATGGTTGTCCCAAAGGTGCTTTCTTTCAGAAGGCAGATGGACTTTGTTTTTTCCTTGAAGACATTTCCCTTCTCACCCAAGAAGCTTCAGAACTGGAGAAGCTTCTGGAATGAGAAGCGAAACACCTTCAAGGAAAAAACCAGAAAGTCCAGTTGCCTCCTGAAAAAGCACCTTTGGGACAACCATGAGCTGGAGGACGGAGAATCCCTGTTGGACATTTTGCACTTTGGGATGGACACCTTTCGAATGGTGCGGGAGTATGAACGGATTTCCAGAAGAATTGCAGACTTCAGGAGACAGGTGAGCCCCCGAGGGCACAGATAAACTCCAAATGACTCTCAGAGGGAGTGCTAACAAACAGATGATTGCAAGGAATTGAAATCCTTCCATTCTCCACCATCCAGTCAGAGCTGAAGAAGCTTCTTGGATGAGAAGCGAAACGTCTTCAAAGAAAAATCATGGAAGTCCAGTTGTCTCTTGAAAAAAAAGCCCCTTTGGGACAACCATGACCTGGATGACGGAGAATCTCTGTAGACCAGGGGTGTCCAAACTTGGGAACTTTAAGACTTGTGGACTTCAACTCCCAGAATTCCCCAGCCAGCCATGCTGGCTGGGGAATTCTGGGAGTTGAAGTCCACAAGTCTTAAAGTTCCCAAGTTTGGACACCCCTGCTGTAGACAGAAGTGAAATGTCTTCAAAGCCAAACAAGAAAGCCCAGTTGCCTTTTGAAAGAAAGCACCTTTGGGCTCTAAATAGTAGAGGCATTTTTTTTTGAAGACATCTCTAGTTCTAGCAGGGTGGTCCTTTGAGAGCATGGACCACGATGACACTGGACTTCAAGCAGTGGACGTATTTTGAGTTCACTCTTGTCAGCTTCTCAAGAGCTGTGAGAACTTCTCATGAACCTCAGTCCAGGTATATGATGAGGATTGACATTCCTGACACTTTTATATTTTTAAGAAATCTTGCTTCTGTATTTTTATCCTTTTTTTCCCCCCTCAGCCTATAATGATGCGTTTTCCCAGATACCGGAATTCAGCAGTTGAAAGTTGGGTAGATGGAATCCCGTTAGCAGGGAATGTTTGTCTCTTTTGCCGGAAGAGACGGTGAGCTGTCTCTCTGCCCTCAATTTGCCACCATTGTGCATTCCCCTCCGCTAATTACGGAGTTGAGTAATTATTGTCAAATAAGCCTCGAGCACTCCACTTCTTTCCTAACGCGATTTCCTTCTGCGATGGCTTCTCTATGACAACTATAATTGGCCTTGAATTAAAATCCAAAGAATCCACTGGTTTCAGATTCTGGTTTGTTTAGGTTTTTTTTTTAAGTAGGAAGAGTTAAACAGATTTCTCTATTTGGATGCCATGGCATATTCTTTCTAATGCCAGTTGGGACTCAAGAGTCCATTCACCCTTCCTCAAGGCACCCTTTGGGGTATTGAGGGATAGGATAGGATGAGAAGAGAAAGGGGAAGAGAAGAGAATGAAGAAGGGAAGGGAAGAGAATATAGATTGGAATGGAATAGAACAGAACAAAATGCAGAATAGAATAGACTAGAACAAGGAAGGGTTAGGGAAAGGGAAAAGAGACTAGAACGAAGAGAAGAGAATGAAGAAAGAAAGGGAAGAGAATATAGATTGGAATAGAACAGAACAAAATGCAGAATAGAATAGAGTAGAATATTGGAATGGAATGGACTAGAATAGAATAGGAAATGTAATATAATGGAATAGAATAGAACAGAACAGAATAAGGAAGGTTTAGGGAAAGGGAAAGGGGAAAGGGACTAAAATGAAGAGAAGAGAATGAAGAAGGAAAGGGAAGAGAAGAGAATATAGATCGGAATAGAACAGAACGAAACGCAGAATAGAATAGAATAGAATAAGAACAGAACAGAACAGAATAAGGAAAGGTTAGGGAAAGGAAAAGGAATTAGAATGAAGAGAACAGAAGAGAAAATGAAAAAGGGAATAGAATTAACAGAACAGAACAGAATAATACTTTATTTGGTCAAGTGTGATTAGACACACAAGGAATTTATCTCCAATGCAGAAGCTCTCAGTGTACATGCAAAACAACAAAGTAATAATCATCATAAAAAGAGAAAGTAATGGAGAAGATGAGAAGAAGAAGAATCATACAGCCATAAAGATACACACTAATTTTTTATGTAGACCGGGGTTTCCAACCGTGACATCTTTGAGACTTGTGGACTTCAACTCCCAGAATTCTCCAGCCAGCCCTGCTAGATCCCAAGGGATCACTTCACCCAGCCTGCAGCACTTGGTGCAGTTTCCAGATCTTTGTAGGTACCTGAAGTCCTCCTTCATAGGAAAACGAGCCCCCCAAAAGAATAACAGAGTCAGAAGGGACCTCGGAGGTCTTCTAGTCCAACCCCCTGCTCAAGGAGACCCTGTGCCATTTCAGACAAATAGCTGTCCAGTCTCTTCTTAAAAACCTCCAGCGATGGAGAGCCCACAACATCTGGTGGCCAGCCATTATTTTATTTATTTTAAATTTTAAGAAGTGGGAAACTAGTTTTTTTAAACATTGACACTCTATTCGTTTCTCGAATCAGGAAATTAACTAATAGCAGAGAATGCAGCCTGTTAATTACACAACCCCTTTCCTGTATTGTTTGCTCACAACTCTTTACATAATGCTAGTTCTCTGCAGTGTGTAGTTTCCAAAGGAGAAGTAAGCTTAACGCCTGTAAGATAAAAGACTCGGTTGGCTGTAATTGTGGCCCAGAGTGTGAATGCCAAACCATAATTGAACGAATGTGTTCTGATGTTAGCTTCTGGCTGCACAAAACATGGTTTGAGAAGTGTGTGTATCCAGCATTGCACCCTATAAATCTTAAAACTTTTGAGACCTGTCCTTTGTTTTCATTCTTCTGATGTGCAACCAGCATGTTGTGTATCAGATTTGCTCCAGAGGCAGGGAAGTAGGACTACCCCACCGACTTAAGGCACCTGGACTGAAGCAGGCAACAAAAATGGGTCCATCTTTTGTGAACTGTCGTGGATCCCTTTTCTCTACCCCTCACCCTGGTCTTCTTCCCTCATTTATATTTCTGAACGCCAGAGTCCTCTTCTGAGGACTGGTACCAAGGCTTCTCCTCTAAGCTGGAATCTTTCTATGAAAGCCTGCTGGGTGACTTCGGGGCCAATCACCTGGAGACTGGGAGTTCTAGTTCTGCCTTAACCATGAAAGCCTGCTGGGTGACTTTGGGGCCAATCACCAGGAGTCTGGGAGTTCTAGTTCTGCTGTACCTATAAAAGCCGCCTGGGTGTCTTTGGACCAATCACTGGGAGACTGGGACTTCTAGTGCTGCCTTAGCCATGAAAGCCGCCTGGGTGTCTTTGGACCAATCACCGGGAGAGTGGGAGTTCTAGTCCTAGGCATGAAGGCTGGCTGGTGGGCCTTGCGCCAGTCCCCCCCTCTCTCTCTCACCTCAACCCACAGGGTTGTTGTGTGAGGAAAGTAGTAGTAGGGAAGTGTGTTGGATATGTTTGGCACCTGGGGTTGTTTGTAAAAATAACCAGCACAACATAAGTAAGGGAAATGACCCCCGTGCTCAGGGCAAATGACTGCGGTTGTTTTAGGTAGTTTATGATCAAACAGAATGTGGTTAATGGATTTTGAAATGAAAGTTGAATTTCACAGTTGAGCTAAGAGACTCAGCAGTAAGCCAGGAAGCCGCCTGGGTGGACCTGTCCAGAAAGTCCTCAACTTACAACTATTCATTTAGCGACCGTTCAGTTATAATGGCACTGACAAAAGTGACTGATGGTGGTTTTTCACATTTAGGACTTTTGCAGCATCCCCGGAATCACCTGATCAAAATTCAGACTCTTGGCAACTGGCATGTACCTTTCACAGTTGCAATGTCCCGGGTCACCCGATCCCCTTCCGCGACCTTCAGGCACTCAAAGGCAACGTAGAAGCCAGTGTAACTGCTGTGGCGATTCACTTAACCATGGCAAGAACGGTTGTAAAATGAGGCAAAACTCACTCAAACGAATTTCTCACTTAGGAACAAAAATGTTGTGCTCAGTTGTGGTCGTAAGTCAAGGACTGGCTGTATAACAGGGCAATGACGACGTCTTGTGATACAATGGGAAGCTTCCAGAGCGGAAGCCACACGGGTCCTTTCCAGCAAAGAGTTCACAAACACACTCGCTACGGCGTCTCCAGCAATTGCAAGAGCCATTGTCGATGTTACCTTTTTATTGTGAAATGGGGATTGTGGGAAGAGAAGACAGGTGAGAACATAATCTGGGGCTTCCCCCTCCCCCCGCCAGCCAGCCCATCCTACGTTAAAAAAATCCAGATGTTTTTATAACTTGCTAATCGTGTGAGTGGATTAATATATTAGCAGATTACTCTTAAACTGCCCTGGAGAGAATTCAACTCCGAAACACACACGACAGAAATAATGGCAAGTTGTAGTAAATGGAAAGCAATGCCAGACTAGGATAACATTTAGCTCTGTGTTTCCCTCTTGGTAAAAACAAACAAACCCAGAAGGCTTTCTCACTATAAGTTGGGACAGAAAAATGTGAGATTTAAAGAAAGGAAACGAAGTTATGACAGGGGGGAAAAACCTTGTTCACATCTTCCTATCAGCCCCCAGGGCAATGTGTAATTGAAAGTCTAGTTGTCTTGTTAGATACTGATAGTGTTGAGGGGTGATACACACCTCACATCTTACTATAGGTAGCTGTCTCCTCTGCGGAGTTAACTAGATTCCCCCCTCTCCTTATTTTGGCACCAATGTGTGTATTTTCAAAAAGATAAAGGGGTTTTGAAAATGTAAAAGACGATGGAAATCCAAGTCTCCTTTTCTGTAATTCTAAACAGTTTTCTCTCGGCTGACTGTCTAAATTGTCCTCTAAAAGACCAAAATTATAAAGAAATTAGATTTTTCCTTCCCTTCCCTTTTCTCCTACTGTTTTGATAGTTCAAATATGACATCCTCAACTATACATGATGTGGCATCTTCTGTATTGCTAGTTAAATTGGATGTCTGTGTACCATTTTAAATCCCACTGTATTTTAGATCTTACAGCATGATTTACAGGATAGCAGAGTGGGAAGGGGTCTTCTAGTCCACCCCCCCCCCCCCGCTCAAGCAGGAGACCCTATACCATTCCAGACAAATAGTTGTCCAGTCTCTTCTTAAAAACGTCCAGTGTTGGAGCATCCACAGTTTCTGGTGGCAGGCTGTTCCACTGGTTAATTGTTCTAACTGTCAGGAAGTTTCTCCTCAGTTCTAAGTTGCTTCTGTCCTTAGATTAGTTTCCACCCATTGCTTCTTGTTCTGCTCTCATGTGCTTTGGAGAATAGCTTGACTCCCTCTTCTTTGTGGCAACCCCTGAGATATTGGAAGGCTGCTATCATGTCTCCCCTGGTCCTTCTTTTCATTAGACCAGACCTACCCAATTCCTGCAACCAACTCTGCATATTGTAACATTTCAACCAATGCAAAGGCAAACCATTTTTTCTCTTGAACCCGCATCATCCCAGGAAGATAAAGAACAAGTCAGAAAGAGAGAGCATTTTTATCATTCTTGAGCAAGAAGCCAGGCATTCTGGCCACCCTGAAAGGCAGACCAACCTGTTCCATCGCCAGCCTCCGGCTGATCAAAGCAGAACCAAGCAAACACAGATGGAGACATTTGCTTCGGCATTCACTTCGATTTCCATCACATCTAATAAACACCTTTTTAAAAAAACATGATGATTATTACGCCGGTTGTGATGAAAACAGACACAATGAACTCGCAGGTGGAATTTTGTTTGTTTCTTTCTTTACCATTTTACATACCATGAGTTCTCACGGATTTGATAGCAGCTGTGCTCTGGGATTGGCAGAGCCGGAGAAACCGTTTGGCGACGTTTGGAAGTTTTGAGGAGATTTACAGGCTGCATGCTCGTCTCCCTTTTTTGGTCCCAGGGTGGAGAGGAGGAGGAGGAGGAGGAGGAGGAATCACTTGATGAAGTGGAGGGCATCGCTGTGAACAATCGACCCTTTGGAGCAATCCAGGCTGGTCAGCAGTCGGAAGCCGCACTTGAGCGCCATCATGATGGCTTCGAACTTGAGGGTCTCCAAGGTGCAGACGAAGGTGTTGTCTTCCTTCAAAACCAGCCGAGTCCCGTTCTCCGACTTGATGAAGTATTTGAACTGAATGATGTTGGAAGAGACAGAAAACTCTTCGGGGAAACCGTCCAGCCGGCTTTTGGAGACCAAAACAATGCGTGATTTGATTTTGGCGATGAAATCGGGCGCGTTGCAGAAAATCCGCAGGCCCTGAGCACGGTCGTGGCTGTCGGTGATCTCCAGGAAGGTGGCCTCCCTGGATGCCAGCTGCTCCTTCTCCCACTTGGCTTTCACCGCCTCCCCCAGGAGGTGAAGCTGGAAAAATTCGGCCTCCTGGGCCAGCAGTTGGTTTTCCTTAAAGCCCTCGGGGAGGAGCAGTTCCCCGTTCCTCAGGAAGTTCAGGACATGCCTGAAGAGGAGACCGTCTCTGTCGATGAAGAAGTGGCCCTCCGCGTCCGACGGGCACGGGCATTTCCCGTTGACCACTCTTTCCAAAAAGGAGTCCGTGTATTTGGTGAGAGTTTGCCTCTGCGTAACATAGAGGTAGCCCCCGACGTTGAGAGTAACCGGAGACATGTTAGGATGCTTGCCTTGGCCCCTGCCTTCCGACGACGATGCCCTGCTGCCTTTTTTCTCGTTCTCCATCTCGCCCCGCTGGGTTGGTTGGCACGGGTTGCTCCGATGATGGCTAGGATGGCCCACCTGTCCGTCTCGCCTTGCCCCCCTCTCTATGGCTCTGTGCAGGAGGGAGATGCCTTTCCGAAAAGCCCTCGATTCAGCCCGGGGAAGCACGCTGGCAAGGCAGTGCGCTAAGCCTTCGCATGAGCTTGTCAGCACAGTTTTGCAGTAGGTGGCGTAGGAACTGTGTGTGCTGCTGCTGCTGCGTTGTTCCTAGGAACAGGTCTGGGAAGCTGAATTTGCATTTAACCGTGTGAGGGGAAGAAGAGGCTGGGGTGGGGGGGGGGTGAGGGAAGGAAGGGAAAGAAAAGTGGGGTTTTCTTTTCATTTTGAAGTCCCCGGAATTATAAAGGGAGATTTTTCTGGAATGCAGGGAAGTAAGAAAGTGGAATGCCCACCATGCCACCTTAAGGATGAAACCCAGATCTGGGGAACGGTGAAATAAAAGAGCACGTCTCGGTAATATTCCGTGTTGTGCAACAGCTTTCCAAAATACCTTTTTAAGGGATTCATCAGCATTCTGAAAAACAACAACAACAAACACAACCCTTAAGAAGATGGACTCGGTTTTCCAGAGCTTTGCAATCTCTATTGTTGGCTGGGTATCTTCGTACACAAAGGCAGCAGTGAAAATATTGAAATCCAGCAGTCCGGCTTTGAAAACCAAATCAGTGTGGATTTAAATATGATTCCCAGGGTTGGGATTTGCTTCCCAACAGGCTGACAACAGGGGTGTCTGGCTGTGTTATTTACGATAGGAAGCCACGCTTTGCCTGCAAATTGCAATGGGGGGAAAAAGGACTTTACTGCAATTTTTGATTTACGGGGAGATGTTTGACGGATGGGGTTTATTTTCAGTCCAAATGGGATGGCTGTTTCTATGGATAGGAGAAACTGGTTGGTCAAACCTTAAGCATGCCAGCAGCCTGGCACCTTAGCAACACTTCAGGTGTGGAGAAAGGTGAGAGGAGACCGTCACTCGCTTCTGTTTGTTTAAAGGCTGACTTTTCAAAAATGCCAACATTTGCTCCAAGACAGTATATAATATAATATAAGGGATTTCCATCCCAAAATCGTAGATAAATACTCCCAGCTTTCTCTCTCTCTCTCTCTCTCTCTCTCTCTCTCTCTCTCTCTCTCTCTCTCTCTCTCTCTCTCTCTCTCTCTCTCTCTCTCTGTGTATACACATATACACACCTTGCTCAATAGTAGTAACTGTGAGAGGGATCTTGGAGTCCTTGTGGACAACCATTTAAATATGAGCCAGCCGTGTGCAGCAGCTGCCAAAAAAGCCAACACAGTTCTAGGCTGCATCAACAGAGGGATAGAATCAAGATCACGTGAAGGGTTAATACCACTTTATAAGGCCTTGGTAAGGCCACACTTGGAATACGGCATTCAGTTCTGGTCGCCACGATGTAGAAAAGATGTGGAGACTCTAAAAAGAGTGCAGAAAAGAGCAACAAAGAGGATTAAGGGACTGAAGGCTAAAACATATGGAGAACGGTTGCAGGAACTGGGTGTGTCTAGTTTAATAGAAAGAAGGACTAGGGGAGACATGATAGCAGTCTTCCAATATCTCAGGGGTTGCCCCAAAGAAGAGGGAGTCAAACTGTTCTCCAAGGCACCCGAGGGTAGAAAAAGAAGCAATGGGTGGAAACTAATCAAGGAGAGAAGCAACTTAGAACTGAGGAGAAATTTCCTGACAGGGAGAACAATTAATCCGAGGAATAACTTGCCTCCAGAAGTTGTGAATGCCCCAACACTGGAAGTCTTTAAGTAGAGATTGGACAACACTTTGTTTGAAGTGATGTAGGGTTTCCTGCATCCAAGGTCCCTTCCAACTCTGCTATTGTATTGTATGTCTATATATACACATACACATACATACATACATATGCAAGCGTACACACACACAGACACACAGAGCTGGGAGTACGTATTTATCTACTATTTTGGGATGGAAACCTTTTTGGGGGATGGTCAGCCACTCCCAGCCCTAGGCTGGGAAGTCAAAACAAGAAAACAAAAATACCCTTATCCAACTACCAATCCACACTGTGCCGTATGGTCAAAAGTGGCCCATGATTTTCAGCAAAGTCCCCGAGCCAGTTCCACGCCTAAGAGAGAACTAAAGTCCGGGTCTCCCCACTGAGAGCCCAGCTGTTTCACCCCCCCCCCCAGACCACACAGAACGGGCTTTCTCTCTAGGTTTTAAGTACCTATGAATGAATTCATTCCTCTGCATCCTTTCTCATCATGGATTGCTTTTCCTCTTGGTTTTCTCCCAGCCTCTTGTCAATTACTTTTGCCAATAAAACTCTGTGTGTGTGTGTGTGTGTATGTATATATTATAATATATAAAACCAAATATATTATACTGAAATAGTATACGTGTGCAACATTTCTAGTTTCCAAACTTTTATCTTTAGTCATGTGAATTAATTCCATGTGTTTTATTCATTAGCTCGGTACAAGGAAGTTAACGAGCAGCTTAGCAGATTGAATTGGCAGATTTTTTAAAAATGTAGATTCCTTTCCCTGCAAATAGTATCCAGATACCTCATAAATAGCTGCTATATTAACATTGGAATCCTTTCTGTCAATTATGCTACTTAGTCCTGTTTCTCTGCTGGAGCCAAGCCCCGTGGGCTGGCATCACCTTCATGGAAACACCGTGTTTCTAGTTCGGTGCAGCTGGCGCACCTGTGCACGAGAAAGCAGACTGGTTCTTTTTATAACGTTGGGGAACGTCTTCTCTATTTATAATGGGTTTATTTCATTAGAATTCTTCAATAAGCCCGTTCTGTATCAACCCAAAAAAGGACAATCCCCAAAATCCGGAGAAGAGTATTTCAGGAGACATATAAGCAGCCCTCGACTTACGACCACAACTGAGCCCCAAATTTCTGTTGTTAAGTGAGACATTTGTCAAGTGAAACTTTCCCCATTTCACAACCTCCTTTGCCATAATTGTGAAGTGAATGGTGGCGGTTGTTCCGTCAGACGAACAGTCGTTAAATGAATCCAGCTTCCCCATTGATTTTGCCCGTCGGAAGGTCGCAAAGGGGGATCACGTGACCCCGGGAGACTACGACCGTCATAAAAACGAGTCGGTTGCCGAGCGTTCAAATTTGGATCACGCAACCACAGCGGGATGCTGCAAGGGTCGTTAATAATAATAATAAATAATAATAAATTTGAATTTATTAGCCGCTCCCTCTCCACACAGGACTCGGGGCGGCGTACAATAAAACATATAAAACATAAAACATATGTGCAAACACATAAACATCCAAATACACACATATACAAAGACATACATGCACGGAGCAGGTAACAAATTACATCACATTAGGACTGTTAAAAATCAACCATTAAAATACCCCATTAATAATAACACAATTTAAAAATTCAAAAGGACTGTCAGGAGGAATAAGAAAAAATTTACGGTTGAGCCAGGCCAGATAATTGAAAGAGGTGGGTCTTCAGCTGTACACGGAAGGAGCGGAGATCGGAAGTAATCCTGATGTCACGGGGGAGGTCATTCCACAGGGCTGGGCCCATCACAGAGAAGGCTCTGCTCCTGGGTGTCGCCCCCCGACACTGTTTAGTGGACGGCACCCGAAGAAGTCCCTCTCTGTGTGAGCGGATTGGTCGTAGGGAGGTATGGGGCAGGATACGATCCCGCATGTAACTAGGTCCTGTGCCATGAAGCGCTTTAAAGATCGTAATCAAAACCTTGAAACGCACTCGGTAGACTACAGGAAGCCAGTGCAGCTCGCGCAGGAGAGGTGTTACAGGGGAGTATCTAGTCCTCCCCATAATCACCCGCGCGGCCGCATTCTGGACCAACTGCAGTCTCCGAGTGCATCTCAAGGGAAGCCCCATGTAGAGAGCATTGCAGTAGTCCAGGCGAGACGTCACCAGCGCATGGGTGACTGTGCGTAGGGCATCCCGGTCCAATAAGGGGCGCAATTGGCGCATCAGGCGAACCTGATGGAACGCCCCCCTTGCCACGGCTGTTACATGGTCATCCATGGACAGCCGGGCATCCAGGAAGATGCCCAAATTGCGCACCCGTTCCACGGGGGCCAGTTGCTCGCCCCCAATGGCCAGAGATGGAAGCAACTGGTTGAACCGGGGGGCTGGAAGCCACAGCCACTCCGTCTTGGAAGGGTTGAGTTTTAGTCGGTTGCCATCCATCCAGACCCGTACGGCCTCCAAACACCGGGACATCATTTCAACGGCCTCGTTGGGGTGGTTCGGGGTGGAAATGTATAGCTGAGTATCATCAGCATACAGATGATATCCCACCCCAAAACCACGGATGATCTCGCCCAGCGGTTTCATGTATGTGTTGAACAGGAGAGGCGAGAGCACCGACCCCTGTGGCACCCCACATGTGAGGGGGCTCAGGGTTGATCTCTGCTCCCCTGCCAACACACGTTGCGTCCGGCCAGAGAGGTAGGAGCCAAACCACCGTAAAACGGTGCCCCTGACTCCCAGCCCCTCTAGCCGGTGCAACAGGATACCATGGTCGATGGTATCGAACGCCGCCGAGAGATCTAATAGGACCAGGATAGAGGAACAGCCCCTATCTCTGGCCCTCCAGAGATCATCAACCAACGCGACCAAGGCCGTCTCCGTGCTGTGCCCGGGTCGGAAGCCGGACTGGCGCGGGTCTAGATAATCATTCTCCTCCAGGTGACGTGGAAACTGTTGTGCCACCACACTCTCTACAACCTTCGCTAAGAAGGGAAGGTTGGAGACTGGACGATAATTGGCTAGGTCCGTTGGGTCCAGGGAAGGCTTCTTGAGCAGGGGCCTCACAACCGCCTCTTTCAAGGCGGCCGGCAGAAACCCCTCGCCCAACGAAGCGTTCACTAGGCCCAGGAGCCAGTCGCGTGTAACCTCCCAGGATGCCAGTACAAGCCAGGAGGGACACGGGTCCAATAAACATGTGGTAGGTCGCAGACGTCCACGCAACCTGTCCAAATCCTCGATGGCAACCGAGTCAAACTCCTCCCAGAATGGTCCCTCAAGATTCGCCTCGGGCGCCTCCACTGGACCACTGAAAGGGGCCCATCCCATCCGGATTTGAGCGACTTTGTCCTGTAGATATTTCCCAAACTCCTCTGCTCTGTCCTGTAAAGGGGCTTCCCGCGGCCTCTCAAACAAGAGGGAGCGAGTCACCCGAAACAGGGCGGCAGGGCGGTTATCTGCGGACGCAATAAGAGCGGCACAATGTTGACGTTTGGCCGCTCTTAGTGCCACAAGGTACGTCCTCAAATAGGCTCGTGCCTGTGCTCGGTCAAATTCGGAACGGGAGGATCTCCAACGACTCTCTAGGCGTCTCTTGTGGCGTTTCATCACCCTTAGCTCCTCGGTAAACCAAGGCGCCAGGGTGGTTCGTCGCCGCAGGAGAGGCCGCAAAGGCGCCACTCGGTCTAGGGCCCCGGTAGTCGCACTATTCCATGCGTCCACCAGGTCCTCCACCCGGGGGCGGGTCAGGTCTACAGGAGGTGGCCCAAGCTCCGTCTGGAACTTATCTGGTTCCATCAGGCGCTTGGGGCGGAACCATCTAATACCTTCCGGTTCCGCCTCCCCGCAGCGGGGGGTAGCACCAGGGAAGTCAAGTCGGAGAAGTGAGTGATCTGACCATGACAGGGGAATAATAGTTGAATCCCCTATTCCCAGATCACTCGTCCACTGGCCAGAGACAAAGACAAGGTCCAGCGTGTGGCCTCCCTCGTGAGTAGGGCCCTGAATTAATTGGGTCAGGTCCATGGCTGTCATGGAAGCCATGAACTCCCGAACCCCTTCAGACGCTTCTCCCATCGACGGCAGGTTAAAATCCCCTATCACTAAAAGTTTGGAGGTCTCAACCGCCACCGATGAGATCAGCTCGAGGAGTTCAGGCAGGGCCGCTGATGTATAGCGAGGAGCCAGGTATACTATCAGCAGGCCCAACTGCCTCCCTGGGCCCCATCTCACGACAAGGGACTCACACCCGGATGTCTGCGGCACAGTGAACTCTCTCGGCTCCAAGTCTTCCCGGATAATCACTGCTACCCCACCGCCCCTTCCCTGGGCCCGAGGCTGGTGAAATGCTCGATAACCTGGCGGGCACATTTCCACGAGGGGTAGGCCTCCCTCGTGGCCCAACCAGGTCTCAGTTATTCCTGCGAGGTCCGGCTCCCCCTCCAAAATTAGATCGTGGATGAGGGGGGCCTTATTAACAACGGACCTCGCATTGCATAACAGCAGTCTCAGACCTTGGGTCTGTAGTTCCTGACCACCTAGTATGCAGGGGTTGGTACAAACGACCGGGTATGACCAAAAACCCCGGTCTCCCAACCGACTACGCGCTCTTGATCTGTCCTCGCACCTGCCCCTCCCCACGACCGTTGGTATCAAAGAGCCCTGCACAGGAATGCTATCTTCCTTTTTCCGTTAAGTGCGAAAAACAGTCATAAGTCACTTTTTCCAGTGCCGGCATAACTTCCAACGGTCACTAAATGAACTGTTGTAAGCTGAGGACTACTACCTGTGTGTTACAAAACCGAAAGTGTCTTTTTGTTTTGTTTTGTGGGTCTCGGGGCTAATCCAGGTCTCTTCCCGTTCCAGAAAAACTGTCCCTGGAAGGAATCGTGGTCCAGCGAGCAGAATGCCGGCCGGCAGCCAACGAAAGTTACATGAAACTGAAAAGGTAAGGAAGCCTCCTTTGGAAATCCAGGGAGTCCTCGAATTACGATCACATCTGAGCCCGGAAATGATTTCTGTGGTTAAGTGGAAATGTTTGTGAAGTGAGTTTTTTGCCCCATTTGACGAATTTCCTTGCCCAGGGTGGATTTGAGTTAAATCAACTCGATTTAAATCATGATTTTTAAAGAGCAGCTGTCATCTCTGTCCCGCAGCAGCTCCTCCTCTAACATGCTGCTGACTCACCGATAGTCCCATTCACTTTAACGAGACGGCTGGTGATGTGGCAAGGACACCACAAGGGCAGCAGGTGAGTGGATGCCTGCTAACGGACGCTGCCATGATGGATCTGAAATGACAGGTGCTCTTTAATATTATATTGATAAGCTGCTTAGAAGGATTCCTTTTCATTTTTACTGCTGCCCCTCTTCCTCATACTTAAGTGCCCGGTGGAACAGATGCATTTCTCTTCAAACCATCATACAGTTTGTAGCGTACAATAGATTTGCAAAACAGTGGGATAAAGGAATTTTCCTGAACTGTGATTTATGATTTATCTCACGCTGACTGTGAAATTGTGCGAATGCATCATCAATGCAGGGCATGTTCTCTCAGCTTGGATTGATTGAACGAGTTTACCAAAAATGTAAATATTGCCGAAGGTACAGCCTCCTCCTGCTACATAACTCACCTCCATTTCATGCTGAATAAACTATATTACGAATGTATCTTAAATAGAAAACTATCTTGAGATAGATTTTTATTCCGAGAGCACTTTATTAAAATAAATTGGATAAAAATAAAAATAAAATCGATGTAAATTCAAAAAATATCCATTTTTTATTTTTTTAAAAATCATTGATTTTTATCCACCCTGTCCTTGCCAGAGTCATTAAGGGAGTCACTGCATTTGTCAAGTAAGTCCCATGGTTGTTAGGTTTGTTCATTTTATTGATTAGCTCTTGGGCCATATCAAAGGGCAGAGTTCCAGACACAAATTATTATTAAAATCTGATAAAATACGATTTAAAATAGAATTGGAATAAAATACGATTTAAAATGAAATTGGAACTAAATATCATAATTTAAATAAATAGTTAATACATAGTTAAATAAAATGCAATAAATTTATATTTAGGTATCACCCTTACAATCTAGCCCAATCAGCCCCAGGTGGCTGTTAAGTGTCTGTGGATTCCCCACTGACCTTGCTTGGCAGAAGATACGACCGTTCATCTAGGGATCGTTCAAAGTTATGACGACACTGAAAAAAGGTGTCAGACTTACAACTGTTGCAGCATCCCCAGAGTCACATGATCAAAATTCAGAGGCTTGGCAACTGGCATGTACTTATGACGGTTAGTGTGTCCTGGGGTCACATGAGACCCTTTTTGCGACCTTCTGACAAGCAAAGTCAGCAAAGGAAGCCAGATTCACTTAACAACCGGGTGACTATCTTACCAACTGCAGGGATTCACTTAAACAACTCTGGCAAGAAAAGTCGTAAAATGAGCAAAAACTCACTTCGTTAAGTGAGTTCTTGCTCATTTTACGACTTTTCTTGCCAGAGTTGTTAAGGGAATCCCTGCAGTGGATAAATTAGTCTCACTTAACAGAAATTTGGGGCTCCTTTGTGGTCATGAGTACATAAAACTACCTGGAATTTACCGGTATTTCTGAGAAGAAATAGAGATTATATATATAATCCTGAGAGCGACCCATTCTTTCACCAATGTTTGTCAAAACAGCCCGCCTGCCTAGGGTCTTGATTTTATACACCTGTGGCCATGGAAGTGATTGGAACACCTGATTCTGATTATTTGGATGGGTGAGCGAATACTTTTGGCAATATAGTGTGTGTATGTATGTATGTATGCTGGTCTTGTTGTATTCGGGTCTTTTCCCGTGTAAAGATTGAGATTGTCTTGGCAACGTTTCGGCGAGGTCTCACTCGCCATCCTCAGGCTGGTGTTTTTGGCTTAAAGCGTGGCCAGCATCCCTACACCCGTGAAAATCTACGAAAACATACATACATACATACATACATACATACATACATACATACATACATACATACATACATACATACTATATGAGATTTCCATTTAAAAGTTACATTTTTCAAGAACAAAGGTTTGAAAATTAAAGGCTTGGCAAGCTTTGAAGCCGGGTTGCGAGAACTTCACGAAAGACGTTGGGACTCATTAGTCCTCTTTCCAAGCTGCCCTCTATCTGGAACTGCTGACTTCAAAGTTCTTCTGGAGATAAATGCCCTTTTCATCTGGGCATGAAAGAAAATCAGGGCACGGAGGAGACTCATTTGAACAGATTTCTCTACTTGAACTTAATACCAGTAGAGGAGCTGCAGAATAAATCTTTCGGCTCCCATTTAAACTCCATTTAAATGAAAGCACCTGGAGCAACAGCCAGGATTGCAGGCCTGAATTTTAATTTGTAGCCCAGGAACATTCTTGTTCACCTCTCCAATCTCCAACCGTTGATATGCCTTCCCTATTCGAATGCGGAGCCCTGGGTCTCTTGGATGAAGATGGGGCAACAGCTGGCACCTGTCCATCTTATCCACAGTTGTCCCAAAGGTGCTTTTTCAAGAGGAAACTGGTTTTTCCTTGAAGGCGTTTCACTCCTCACCCAGGAAGCTTCTTCAGTTCTGACTGAAGGGTGGGGGAATGGAAGGATTTGTATTCCTTGCAGTCATCTGGTCGTTAGCGCTCTTTCTGAGAGTCCTTGAGGCCACTTGGAGGTTTTGGATGAGAAGCGAAATGCTTTGAAGGAAAAACAAACTCCAGAGTTGCACAACTGAGAATTTCCATTGATATCTACAATTGCCTTTCCTTTGGCACCAGAAGTCAATCAATGCAATCAGAATAGAGCTGAAAATAACCCCAGAGGTCTTCTAGTCCAACCCCTGTTCAAGCAGGAGGCCTTATACAAAGGGTTCCCAACCTTTGTTTGGCCATGCCGCCACCTAAGCGTCTCTAAAACCCTGATCATCCCCCCCCCCCCCCCCAATATATCATTCTTACTTTACTCAAAAAGTGAATTCTACTCACGGGGAAGAAGCCCAAAAGGCCATTAACTTGGTTTAAATAAGGTTCAAATTGCCCCCATTAAAAATCAAATTGCCCCCCCTGTGGGGCCCCACGTTGGGAACCTCTGCCCTAAACCATTTCGGACAAGTGGACTACCAACCTCTTCTTAAACCCCCCCCCCCCTCCAGTGATGGAGCACCCACAACTTCTTGTGGCAAGCTGTTCCACTGGTTAATTGTTAGGAAGTTTCTCCCTTAATCCCAGGTTGCTTCTCTCCTTGATTAGTTTCCACCCATTGTTTCTTGTCTTGCCTTCAGGTGCTTTGGAGAATAAGTTGACCCCCTTCTTCTTTGTGGTAGCCCCTCAAATATTGGAATTTGGGAATTTCAGTCAGTGAAAAGATCGAAGTTTGAGATTGTTTTAATTAGCTCCTTCAGTAATCTGGGAGATGTTTTGTTTGGCTCCCACACACCTGAATACTTTGGAATCCTGCTCCTTTCTAGCATTGATGACGTTATCTAGTTGGGTCAAGAAACGTCTGCAAGGAAATCCCCCAAGCTCAGAGAACACAAGGACCCTATAGGCGCCATCGTCCTCCTCCTCCTCCTCCTCCTCCTCCTCCTCCTCCTCCTCCTCCTCCTCCTTCTCCTCCTCCTCCTTCCTCCTCCTCTCCTGAAACCCTTTCCTTCTAGCACTGATGAAGTTCCCTAGTTGGGTCATGAAACGCCAAGCTCAGAGAGCACCAAGGACCCCATAGTTGTTGTTGTTGTTGTTGTTGTTGTTGTTGTTGTTTCTTCTTCTTCTTCTTCTTCTTCTTCTTCTTCTTCTTCTTCTTCTTCTTCTTCTTCTTCTTCTTCTTCTTCTTCTTCTTCCTCCTCCTCCTCCTCCTCCTCCTCCTCCTCCTCCTCCTCCTCCTCCTCCTCCTCCTCCTCCCTTCTCCTCCTCCTTCCTGCTCCTGCTTCTGTTCCTCCTTCCTCCTCCTCTCTTGAAACCCTTCCCTTCCAGCACTGATGATGTTCCCTAGTTGAGTCATAAAACGTCTGCTAGGAAATATCCCCAAGCTCAGAGAGCACCAAGGACTCTATAGGCGTCTTTTTCTTTCTTCTTCTTCCTCCTTCCTCCTCCTCTCCTGAAACCCTTCCCTTAGCTGGGTCATGAAACATCTGCAATGTAACCTCCAAGCTCAGAGAGCACCCAAGGACCCCCCCCCCCCCCGTTCAGCCCTGAGCTGCCCATATTCTCTTCCATCCCTATTACAAAATCCTTTTGTTTCCCCTACTTTTCTTCATTGGAACCTTTGATGAGTAGCCAGTAATCAATGTGCATGTCAATAACCAGGAACTCAACTTCAAGGGTGACAGTCGGTTCCCCTTTACCATTCAAGGATTGAAGGGAGTTGGTTTGAGTTCCTGCTGCCAACACCGGCTGTGGGGGCTCATCCAACATCTCCTGGGCTCCCAGCCAGGCCTCTTGAACCCGAGACGTCTTTTGCATGACAAAGAGCCAGAAAATGAAAGCAAAAAAGACCTCTGGTGAGGCTCCATTCCTGAGTTTGGAAAAAAAATCAGGGTTTCCCCCCACTTTCTTAAACTTCAACAATCGACTTTTATTTAAAATAGAGGATTTAAATCCTTGACTTACGACCACAGCGGAGCCCAAAATGGTTAAATGAGCTTTGACTCCATTTTATGGCCTTCCTTGCCACAGTGGTTAAATCCCCCTCCAACCCCCCCTCTTCTGGCATTGTTGAAAGGTGTCTTTTCCTCCCTCCCTCTCTTCCCTCCCCCCTCTCTTCCTCCCTCTCCTTCCTTCCCTCCCTCCTCCTTCCCTCCCTCCCTCTCTTCCTCCTTCCTTCCCTCCCTTCCTTCCCTCCCTTCCTTCTCTCCTTCCCTTCCCCATTTCCTCCCTCCTTCCTCCCTCTCTTCCTCCCTCTCTCCTTCCTTCCCTCCCTCCTCCTTCCTCCCTCCCTCCCTCTCTTCTTCCTTCCCTCCTTTCCTCCTTCCCTCCCTCCCTCTCTTCCTCCTTCCTTCCTTCCCTCCCTTCCTTCTCTCCTTCCCTTCCCCATTTCCTCCCTCCTTCCTCCCTCTCTTCCTCCCTCTCTCCTTCCTTCCCTCCCTCCTCCTTCCTCCCTCCCTCCCTCCCTTCCTTCTTCCTTCCCCCCTTCCCTTCCTCCTTCCTTCCCTCCCTCCCTCCCTCTCTTCCTCCTTCCTTCTCTCCTTCCCTTCCCCATTTCCTCCCTCCTTCCTCCCTCTCTTCCTCATTCCGGACTAGGAACCCGGCAGCTCTTCCCCTCTCCTATTGTGGGGGGTTTAGGGGCAACCCCACCCCCCACCCAGTCATGAGAAAACGTAACGTCTTCCTAAACCCCGTGTAGTGACTGTGCACACGGCCTGCAGTTGAGAATAAAGGGGAGCAGAGACCGTCTGCGGACTGGCAGCTTCGTGCTATGAAGAGGCAGACCAAGCAGATGGCTGTGGATTGGATTGGATGGGGAGGGGGGGGTTTGCAGGGAAGGGGAGGGGGCTTGAATGATGCTTCGTGCCTGAATTTTCAGCCTTTTATCCCAGCAGCAGCGAAGACGGATTTGAGGAGGAATGTTCATAAATCAGTCGGTCACTGTCGAACTGAATCATTGAATGATTGTCCCTATCAGAGATCAAACACTTTGTAGACACTTTGAAGGCAGGGTTAACAATACAGGATTAACACCTTTGGCCCTGTGTCCCTTTGGGCTTTTCCTCCTGCTGGTTCGTTTGTCTGCTTGTCCTGCTCTCCCAGAAACCTTCTTTATTTCCCCTAACGGGAGGAACAGAAAACCAATTGTCCTTTTAAGACTGTAAAGGAGAATATTTGTAGCTCAGGGCTGAAATGAGGGGTCCTTGGTGCTTTCTGGGCTGGGTGAGCTTTTTTGCATTTCATTACCCAACTAGGTAACATCATCAGTGCTAAGTGGAGGAGGAGGAAGAGGAAGACTGGGGTCCTTGGTGCTCACTAAGCTTGCTGGCTCTCTTGCAGTCATTTTGTTACCCAACTAGGTAACATCATCAGTGCTAGAAGGCAGCAGGGCTTGCTCCATTCTTCTAAAGCAGGGGTGTCCAAACTTGGCAACTTTAAGACTTGTGGACTTCAACTCCCAGAATTCCCCAGCCAGCAGAGTTGAAGTCCACAAGTCTTAAAGTTGCCAAGTTTGGACACCCCTGTTCTAAAGCTAGCTTGGACAAGAAGCCCAATCGATACCACACAATTTTGCTATCCTGTTTCCCCGTTTGGCCAAGTAGTTTATTTCTCAACGATAGCCTCACAACAGCTTGGAATGGTTAAATGCTGTGAGATTTTTAGCCTCTTCGTTAAAAGCTGTCACCGTCTTCCTGTAGCCAATGCAACAGTTTTATCCCCACGCCTCTATTTTTACATCCGCTAATATCAATATGTAATCTTATTCTTTTTCCTCCCTTTTCTTTTTTTTTTGGAGAAACGCTGTTGCTAATTCCCAGTATAAAATTAGGTGTTCTTCGAAGTTTTTCAGGGGGGGGGGGACTTAATTGAGTTCTCCCCCCTTTCCCTGCCAACAGATGCCCCCCTCCCTCCTCAAATACACTTCTGGCATTGTTCAATCCCATTGTAGCTGGGATGCATCACTCCAAGAATTCAGCCGTCGTGGTAACAGATGCCTGTTATAATAAAAGTCAGGAAAAATAGGAGCCGTTTAATGACTCACTGCTCAATCTGGACTGTATAAAGGATATCATGGCTTTTGCAGCATTTTTTGCTTTCTGAAATCCTAAAACCCTTTTTTATATTTTTTCCCCGGAGGGAGAAATATTCTTGATTTTATCCATCGAGAAGGTCTTCTGGGGATCTCCTTAGGAGATAATAACAGATGGAAACCACTTCTGAACTTTATGCTTGAAGGGGAAAAGGATGAAATAAGCTTGTTGATGAGGAAGTTCGGCAGTTCAAATCCCTAGCGTCACGTAACGGAGTGAGCTCCCGTGACTTGTCCCAGCTTCTGCCAACCTAGCAGTTCGAAAGCACGTAAAAAATGCAAGTAGAAAAATAGGAGCCACCTTTGGTGGGAAGGGAACATGTGCGCCTTCGGCATTGAGTCATGCCAGCCACATGACCATGGAGAACATCTTCGGACAGCGCTGGCTCATCAGCTTTGAAACGGAGATGAGCACCGCCCCCTAGAGTCAGGAACGAGTAGCACATATGTGCAATAATTTACCTAATTATTAGATTGATAGATCTTTATAGAAATGGCTTGTTAAAAGTTGTGGTTTGATGTTAATGCCTTAATGCAACAGAGACAGAAGTCATTTCTTTCTTTTTCTTTTTTCTTTTCTTATTCTTCCTCACTTCTCTTCTTCCTCTCCACCTTCCTCCTGTTTATTTTTGTATTTTGCATCTTATTTTATCTTGTAACTGAATAAAAATGCTAAACTAGGAGATAATGGCAGAGACCCACATCAGGCCTTTCGGCTTTCGTTGGTCCAGAATAGTGCACAGGTGGTCCTCTACTTATGACCGAAATAGATCCCCAAATTTCTGTGGTTGAGCAAGACATTGGTTCAGTGAGTTTTGCCCCATTTTATGGCCTTCCTTGCCACCGTCGTTAAGTGAAACATGACAGTTGATAAGTTAGTAACCCTGGTTGTTCAGTGAATCTGGCTCAATCTGGTCGCAAAAGGAGATCACGTGTGACCCCCCCCCCTGGGAAACAGCAACGGTCAAAAGTATGGATCAGGTGCTGCAAAGGTCGTAACTGTGAAAAACCTTCATAATTTTTCAGTGCTGTTGTAACTCTGAACGGTCACTAAACTGTTGTAGGTCAAGAACGTCCTGTGTTAAATAAAGGCAAACAAAATACGAGGGGTCACATCATTTTTCCCCGTTGTTTTTAACCCCAGTAACATATCTGACCTCAAATAGTTTGAGATCTGAGATCTGTGCATTCCACATCATGCTGACATCCCCCTGGGGGATTCTTCCTCCCCCTTCCCAGCTGCAGTATATAACCTGCAGCAGCAATTAATTACGGTAATGAAGGCCGTTGTATATTGAATTTCTTAGCTCCCGCCCGGTGACCGTGATTGCAGAGCTGCCTAAGGTGGAGTTTGCCAGTTGTTTTGGCAAGCAAAAGATGCATTTGGGAGAGTGGAAAAAGTCCACATTCTGTTTGCAAGACCACCAAGTCTTGGGAGTAAAAAATGTAGCACGAGTAGTCCTTGGTTTACAACAGCTCATTTAGCGACCGTGAACAGCACTGAGAAAAGGGACTTTCGGCCGTTTTTCACACGTAGGGCCGTTGCTGCATCCCTACAGTCACGTGATCAAAATTCACACCCTTGGCAACTGGCATGTACTTACGGCGGCTGCAGCGTCCCAGGGGGAAGGGGTGTGTGTCACGTGGTCCCCCTTGGCAAACGTCTGGTGAGTCCAGTCAACGGGGAAACTAGATTCACTTAACAACCTTGTGACCGGCTTAACAGCTGCAGAGATTCACTTTGCAACGGTGGCGAGAAAGTTCGTAAAACGAGGCAAAACTAACTTTAACAAAATGTCTCACTTAGCAACATAAATTGTGGTCGTAAGTCGGGGAATACCTGTTCTCTTACCTCTGTTGCTGTGACCTTTGACTAGGCCAAATAGGCACTTTATAAGGCAACAGTTTTTCGAACCAAGCTCTACCTCCAATGGCTGCCTTACAGAAGAGGGGTCACCTAACTTTCAGACCTCAGGGACACTAAATGCATACTTTTAAATTGTGCACACCGCTAATATGATCTGCTTAATGACTGGCTGGGTGGGGGTGGCTAGGTGGCAATGTGACTGGGTGAGTGTAGACAACTCGATGTCACTCATGTCAAGGGGTGCCTCTCCAGCCTCCACTCGCCCCTCCCCTCCAGCCCCTCCTCGCCTGCCCGTTGACTCCTCAGGGCCCCAACAGGAAGCAGTTGCTGGAGCTAAGCAGCCCCCAGGAGAAAGAGTTGGCAAAACAGCTCAGTTCAAATTGGATCTGACCAAGAAGGAGGCTCAGCTGAAGCACCTCACTGAGGATTAGGAGCATGGGCTTTCCATGCAGAGGGAAGACCTGTGGGAGTGCAAGGCCAGCTACTGGGGCCTGGAGGTTCAGCAGGCTGAGATGGTCAGCCAGTTCCAGGCCTTGATGCAGTCCCACTGGAACGAGGCCCTCCGGCTCTTCACCACCAGTGGCGCTTCCCTCCAGCCTTCGCCCAAAGCCCCCCACCAGGAGGCTGAAAAAGACCCCAAGTCGGAATATCTGCCCCCCCTCCGACCTGCACAAAAAGACCCCGAAGGGGGAGACTCTCTGCAGCAACACAGGAGTTCATTGCACGTATCCAGCCCAGGGGCCGTAGTTTGAGGGCCCCTGATTTAGTGCAATATGAAAAATGCAAATAATCTTTCTGTGGACCACCAAAATTTTCTCGTGGACCCCCAGTTGGGGAGCGTTGTTACAGAAGGTGTCCAAAATCCATGAACTTTGGGGTTTTCATTCGAACCATATTGCTGGCCCACAATCAAATCTTCCAGCAATTTTCTCGGTGGCTGAATAAAAAGTCTAACCCGTCCTTTGAAAAAGCAGAGGAGGCAGCAGAGACAGCAATTCTCTCTTGAAAACTGAGTCATTTTTCCAAGAAGGCACCGTCCTTCTTTTCGCACTTCAGAAAATGCCCGATTCTTTCTCTTGGCAGTTGGCAGTTTCTGAGATGCCTTTCGTGTTCCATCTACTGCGGCACACAATGGCACGTCCAGGAACAACAACCAAAGATTCTTTTGCATCTTTAGTCCTTTTAATTTTCTGCACAGAAACTGGGACGTCTTTTTTTTTTTTCAGGACTAGCTTTTCAGAACCAAGTTTGTTGGGACTCACATATGGCTGGTTCGACAGCATTATGCCGAATAAATGTGGGACAGTTTTCTTGCATCACCATTCACGCAAGCAACACGTGTCGACACGCATGTGTGCATGTGCTTGCCCCTCCCACAAAACCATCCCCCTCTCCCCCCTTCCTCCACTCCAGGTCACCAAGCCAGAAATGTTGGGGAACTCTGATCTAGTAGGTTAGAAAGTTATAGCTTTAGTTTGCCACGATTCTGTCTGTTGGGTATGCGTGAATAAAGGATTGGACTTGATTGGACCTCAACGTTTCCTCTTTTGGTGTGGGCCCGATAGGCTAAGAGACACGATAGACCCAGTCATGCAGCTGGCCTTTCGCCTAAGGCAGAACTAGAACTCACTGTTGCCCAGTTTCCTAGTCCGATGCCGAAAGAAGTTCTTCATCCTTTTTTTGCCATTGTTATTAATAACGTGACCATACAGCAATTCACCGTCGCACTGTTGATACAATTTCCATCGCAACTTCTGTCTTTTAAGAGTGAGTCTATAAGAAGCGAAATGTCTTTGGTTCTGAAGAAGCTTCTTGGATGAGAAGCGAAACATCTTCAAGGAAAACCAGGAAAGTCCAGTTGCCTTTTGGAAAAAGCACCGTTGGGAAAGATCACGCTAAAATATTCTAGGGGAGCTTGCAGTCCCAAAGGCTTCTATCTTCCGCAGGTTGATGGTACCAGAGAAATCTTAGGTCTTCTTAACATTTTTCATGCTGTAAAGTGACAATTGCTTTGTTCTCAAAGATGCCCTGAAAAAGAGATTTTACGGGGCCTGGCCGTATGTGACACGTTTCTCTGCTGCTTCCACTGAGTTGTTTTATCTGTAAGAAATCAATTTTCCCATCTAACAGTAATAACTGTGTAAGGTTTATTTCATGGCTCCTTCCTCCTCCTCTTCCTCTTCCTTCTCCTCCGAAAAAGTCCTCCAAGGCCTCATCCGAAAGGTTATGTTACCCTTGATGGATTTGCTCTTTGATCTGCATTGTTTTACCAGCATTTTCTTTTTAGACAATCAGAAGGATACGCGGAAGGAGGCTCCCTTCTTCGTGTCTTCTCTGATTGTGCCCTTTCTTCCTTCAGGCTGCAGATAGAAGAATCCTCCAAGCCCGTAAGCTGGACCATGCAGCTGGACAAGGCCGTCACCACCAACTACAAACCCGTCTCTAATCATCAGTACAACGTGAGTTGCTTCTAACCTTTTTCCTCCTGCTCCCTCGACTGACGCTCAATGGAATAGAATAGAATATTGGAATGAAGAAAGAATAGAACGGAATAGACTAGAATAGAAATTAGATGATGGATAGAATGGAATGGAATGGAATAGAATAGAATAGAATAACGGAGTTAAAAGGGACCATGGAGGTCCTCTAGTCCAACCCCCTGCCTAGGCAGGAAATCCTATACTGTTTCAGACAAATAGTTGTCCAATCTCCTCTTAAAAACCTCCAGTGTTGGAGCCTTCACAGCTTCTAGAGGCAAGCTGTTCCACTGATGAATTGTTCTAAGTGTCAGGAAATTTCTACTTATTTTTTTTAAAAGACTACTGGTAAGTGTTCCTTTTTCAAACAGAGGGAAAGCCCCTCCCTTCTTACTTCCTTTCTTGGATTCTTTGCTCTGGAAAAACTGTCCATCCGCCATCGCTTCCATTGCCCAAATTCAAAGTTTGCCCTTAAGAGGAGAGCTGCAAATTGACTGCACACTCGACACATCTCATCCACAGTTACTACATTTGTTGTTGTCAAGCACCATTGGGGGGAGGGGGGTGTCTCCTCCTGTCTGTTTGACAGGCCCCGCTTCTCTGGGGATCCCCTGCTGTGTAGAATCAGAGGATTTAACCAAGTTGCCTGCTTGGTTACAATTCACCTGATGAAGCAGCTTCGGGTGCAACCCTAGGCCACGCATTGGAGACGATTCTTAGAACTGAGGAGAAATTTCCTGGCAGTGAGAACAATTAATCAGTGGAACAGAAGTTGCCTCCAGAAGTTGTGAATTCCGCAACACTGGAAGTCTTTAAGAAGATGTTGGATAGCTATTTGTCTGAAACGGTATAGGGTTTCCTACCTAGGCAGGGGGTTGGACTAGAAGACCTCCAAGGTCCCTTCCAACTCTACTATTGTATTGTATTGTATTGTATTGATTCGGAAAAATGGATCTGGGTTCTTTCTTTCTTTTTAATATTTTTATTAAACAGTTGTTTTTAAAGAAAGATTTTTTGCACTTTCCTTCTGTACATTTCCACCTCAGTATACCTCCATTGCAAATGTACTTCTCCCCCCTTATTTCAGTTTCTCATTGTCTGTATACATATGATGCTAATATATACATGCCTTAATTTACAATTCTTCATTTGTTTATACATGTTTGTTCATCTCTACCTACACATTGCTAATTTCTCTCCATTTAGTCTTTCCTTAAGCTTTACACCTGTTCTCTAGCCATGTGTACCACTCATTTCATACCACATAATATATGGCTATCTATCTATCTATCTATCTATCTATCTATCTATCTATCTATCTATCTATCATCTATCTATCATCTATCTATCTATCATCTATCTATCTATCCATCCATCCATCCATCCATCCATCCATCCATCCATCCATCCATCCACCCACCCACCCACCCACCCACCCACCTACCTACCTACCTACCTACCTACCTACCTATCTATCCATTTATCTATCTATGTATCTATCTATCTATCTATCTATCTATCTATCTATCTATCTATCTATCATCTATCTATCTATCATCTACCTACCTACCTACCTACCTACCTACCTACCTACCTATCTATCTGTATCTCTCTCTTGTTGCGGTTAAACAATGTTCCCGAACTAGCTTGAATATATGTATTTTCTTCTTCTTCTTCTGTTATTGTAATCGATAGATTGAGTATGACAAGAAGAAAAAAGAAGATGGAAAAAGAGCCCGTGCTGAAAAGCAGCAAGTGCTGGACATGCTGTTTTCTGCTTTTGAGAAACACCAGTATTACAACATCAAAGACTTGGTGGATATAACCAAACAGCCAGTGGTAAGTCAATGCTAAAAATAAAATAAAAAACATGAGCTGAAACCACAAATAGCTTTATTGGGTGCCATCCCGGAAAACATAAATGAAAAATATCACAGTTTATCAAAGTATAAGCCGACAGCTGCAAGAACAAATTATGTTCCGTATTGGAAAAGAGGAATCATAGATTTGCATAGAAGCCTAGGGCTGGAAGGGGCCTCAGAGGTCATCTAGTCCAACCCCCTGCCTAAGGCAGGAAACTACTCCATCCCGGGCCAAATGAAGGTCCAATCTTTTCTTGAAAACCTTCCGTGATGGAGGCACCCACAACGGATGGAGGCCGGCTGTTCCACTGATTGTTCTAGCCGTCCAGAATCGTCGTCTCAGTTCTACGTTGCTTCTCTCCTTCTTCAAGCTGAACAGATATTTTTAAAACGTTCAGTTTTCATTTGAAAAGAGATTCAACCTGGAAATAAGGAGGAATTTCCTGACAGTGAGAGCAATCAGCCCTTGGAACAGAAGTTGCCTTCGGAAGTTGTGGGAGCTTCATCACTGGAAGCTTTCAAGAAGAGACTGGGCTGCCATCTGTCAGAAATGGTGTAGGGGCTCCTGCTTGAGTGGGGGGTTGGACTAGATGACCTCCAAGGTCCTTTCCAACTCTGTTAATCTGTTGTTTTGTTAAGAAAAGTAACTTCAAACAAGAGTCACATTCTGTAAAGTCTCCTTGCAGTCCAGGGGACTCTCAAGAGCCTTCTCCAGCACCCTAACTCCAAAACATCTGTAGACGATCGTCCCCTGTGTCGTATTGTCGCCATGGGAAAGTTCATCACCACAACTTAACAGCTGACAAAGAGATCCGTAAAGGGGGTTCCTTCTACAATTCCCTCCCGTGGCATCGGCTTAGTTACACCGTGTATTTTGCATCCGTCCCCTGGCCGCTTCCACCTTGAAGGAGTAGCTGTTTAGGAATCCGTCGCTATCTATTGAAAGGTTTCTCCCGCAGCTGTGAGCCGTTGCTCTGGAGAAGTCAAAACCACAGACACTTATTTTAGTTCCAGACACGGAAAACGGCGTCTCCCGGTCTCCCCTGCGGCAACTTCTGCTCAAACTCCTTCGCCTCCTACAAATGGAGAAGCTACTAATTGCTTTGTTCCTCCATGACAGATGTTGGGTTTTGCTCCTCTCCATAGGAAGGCAAGAAAAGAGGAGAATATTGACGCAGAAGCCGGGAGTTGGTGTGGGAGGGATTTGACTGGATAGAGCCGATTTTAATGGATAAAGAAACAGAAAGTTAATTCCGAAGGATAGACAGAGACAACGGCTAAGAAAGGCTGCCACATCCCAAGTTCTCCCAATTTCCCACCCTTCTCTCTTTTGACTGACTCTTTGGAAGGAGACACGCCGTCCCTTGTGCTTTGAGAATGTTACACCTTGTGTAAGACACGTAGTAAGACACAAGGATTTGTGTTGACAAGGGGAGGAAAATTTGGTGAAGTGGATTTTGTCCCATTTTTTGTCCCTTTCTTGCCACATTTGTTAAGTGAATCCCTGACGTTGTAAAGTTAGTCACTTGGTCGTTAAGCAAACCCAGCTTTCCCCCTGGACTTCGCTGGTCAGAAAGCCGCACAAGGGAATTGTCTGACCCTGGGACTTGGTTGTTCCTCCATGAGTTTGTCTAGTCTGGCATTGCCATCCCATGTGAGACCATTCCTTCCTCTTTCCATGCTCTCCTGCCTTCTTCATCCGTGGCCTTTGAGATCATGGATGATGACTCCTCCCTTCTCCTCCTCCTCCTCCTCCTCCTTCTCTTTTTTCTTCCTCCCTTCTCCTCCTCCTCCTTCCTCCCTCCTCTTCCTCCTCTTTCTTCTTCTCTTTTTCCTTCCTCCCTTCTCCTCCTTCTCCTCTTTCTCCTTCCTCCCTTCTCCTCCTCCTCCTCTTTCTCCTTCCTCCCTCCTCCTCCTCTTTCTTCTCTTTTTCCTTCCTCCCTTCTCCTTCTCTTTCTTCTTCCTCCCTTCTCCTCCTCCTCTTTCTCCTTCTCTTTCCTTCCTCCCTTCTCCTCCTTCTCCTCCTCCTCCTTTCTTCCTGCTTCTTCTTCTCCCCCTTCTCCTTCTCTTTCACCTTCCTCCCTTCACCTTCTCTTTCCTCCCTTCTCCTTCCTCCCTCCTTCTCCCCTTCTCCTTCTTTCTCCTTCCTCCCTTCTCCTTCTTCTCCTTCCTTCTCCTCCTCTTCTTCTTTTAACCTTTCTTTCCTCCCTTCTCCTTCCCCTCTTTTTCCTTCCTCCTTCCTCCCTTCTCCTCCTCTTCCTCTTCCTCCTCATTTTCCCAAAAGTACAGGTGATCCTCTTTTTTTTTTCTAAATCAACCAAGTGTTGATTCATTAGTTGTGACAGGGACATAAATCTAAGCAAGTGATAAATACAGGTCTATTTATTAAGTATATGTTTTACTCAAAGCACACAGTGGCAGTTCCAACATCTTTAAATTGGAAGGTGCCTCCTCTGGAAAGTACATTTTCTTCTAAGTATATTTTTTTCCTGCCTCACCACTTGAAATGTCCTTTAATTAATCAGTTCCTCTTAATTACTGGTTTCATCCCATTGTTTCTGTTTTTCCTTTTCTTTGATACCAGCAAAACCCTGTTTGACTACAGAGGAAAATAGAAGTAGAGGAAGCCAGGCATTAGGGGGGAGGGAGGGAGGGAGGGAGGGAGGGAGGGAGAGAAAGACAGAGAAAGAAAAGAGACATACACACAGAGAGAAAGATACAGGGAAGGAAGGAGAGAGAAAGAAGGAGGAGAGAGAGAGAGAGAGAAAGGAGAAAGAGAGACATAGAAAGACACAGAAAGACCGAGAGGGGGGGAAAGGAGGGAGGGAGAGAGAGAAGGGGAGAGAAGAGAGAGAGAGAAAGAGAGAGAGAGAGAAGGACATAGGAGAATCAATAATTCCCAGCCCTGCTGAAATCAGAATGACAGAGTTGGAAGAGACCTTGGAGGCCTTCTGGCCCAGCCCTCCACTCAAGCAGGAGAGCCTGGGACATTCGGGCTGTCCAGTTTCTTCTTTAAGACCTTATTTGCCTTCTTTAAAAAATCTTTAACAATGATTTATGCGTATGGACCTTCCTGCATTATAGTGCTAGGGGGAGATAATAGACTCATAGAAACAGAGAGCTGGAAGGGGCTCGGAGGTCTTCTAGTCCTACCCCGTTATTCCATCACGGGCAAATGATTGGACAAATGTCCAGCATCTTCTTAAAAACCTCCAGCGATTGGAGCACCCATGACGTCTGGTGGCAAGCTGTTCCACTGACTAATTGTTCCCGTTGTCAGGGAAATTCTCCTTAATTCCAGGTTGCTTCTCTCCTTGCTTAGTTTCCCCCCATTCTTTCCATCCATTCTTGCTTTGGAGTCTAAGTTGACCCCCCCTCCTCCTCCTTGTGGCAGCCCCTCAAATACTGGAAGGCTGCTATCATGTCCTCCCCCCCCCCCCCCCCGTTCTTCTTTTTATCCAACTAGACGTACCTCGTTCTCTCAGCCGTTCATTTGTATACTTGGATCATCTCTCTTGCTCTTCCCTCTTGCTGGAGTCTCTGCGTCTGAGCAGCGTGTGCGCACACACAAACACACACAAACACACACACACACAAACACACACACACACACACACACACACACACACACACAGACACCAGGAGTGGGTTTCAGCCGGTACGCACCGGTTTGGGCGTACCGGTGGGTGAAATTTAGCCTACCTCCTTCCAGAGGCCCAGTGCCGGAACGCTCCCTCCCCTGGCTTCAGCGCTACTCTGGGCTCCTGAAAAGCCTCCCTCTGCCCGCTTCCTCCTCCTTCACAAGCAGCTTGAAAACGGAGCTCTTCTCCAAGAGAAGGAAGGAGGGGAACGTACGACCACAATTGAGCCCAGAATTTTGGTTGCTAAGCAAGAGCGTTGTTAAGTGAGTTTCACCACATTTTCCAAGTTGGCCACGCCCACCCGGTCACACGACCGCCAAGCCACGCCCATGAAACAGGCCACACCTACAGAATGGGTTCTAAAAGAATTTGAACCCCCCCCTCCCCTCCCCCTCCATGAACCGTGAAGCTGACACCACGGAGGAAACGGCCTCGCTTGGATTGTCTGCTGGAAGCCACCATTTTAATTTCACTTCCTCTGATTACGGAACAGCAGGAACTTGGCATCACCAAGACCTGTTTTCAGACGGTCCTCGACTTACGACCACAATTGAGTCCCAGATCTCTGTTGAGCGAGACTTTCATTCAGTGAGTTTTGTCTCGTTTTACGACCTCTTTCTTGCCTCAGCTGTCAAGTGAAATCACTGCAGTTGATAAGTGAGTCACCTGGCTGATACAGGAACCCAGCTTCCCGGATTCAATGGGAAACCTGATTCGCTTAACAACCGTGTTACCAACTTAACTTCGGCAGTGATTCGCTTAACCATGGTGGCAAGTAAGGTCCCAAAATTGGCTGAGCAAATGTCTCGCTTGGCAGCAGAAATTTGGGGCTCAATTGTGGTCATAAGCCGAGGACTACCAGCAGTGTGAAGTTTTGTTTTGAGTAGGATGGTCTCGCTATCCCCTACCCCAGTTTGGCCTTCTTCTAGTCAGAAGAAACCCTAAACAAACATTCAGAGCTTGGAAAAAGAACAAGGATGCCTAGACAGAGTTGGAAGGGATCTTGTAGGTCATCTAGTCCAACCCCCACCCAAACAGGAGACCCTACACCATTTCTGACAGATGACAGTCTAGTCTCTTCTTGAAAGCTTCCAGTGATGAAGCTCCAACAACTTCTGAAGGCAACTTCTGTTCCACGGGTTGATTGTTCTCACGGTCAGAAAATTTCTCCTTATTTCCAGGTTGAATCACTCCTTGTTTAGTTTCCATCCATTATTCCTTGTCTGGCCTTCAGGTGCTTTGGAGAACAGGTCATCCCCCTCCTGTCTGTGGCAGCCCCTCAAATATTGGAAGGCTGCTCTCATGTCTCCCCTAGTCCTTCTTTCTCTTAAGCTAGACATCCCCAGTTCCTGCCACCGTTCTTCATGTGTTTTATCCTCCAGTTCCCTAATCCTCTTTGTTGCTCTTCTCTGCACTCTTTCCAGAGTCTCCACATCCTTTTTATAGTGTAGTGACCAAAATTGGATGCAGGATTCCGGGTGTGGCCTTACTAAGGCTTCATAGAGTAATGTTACTACCTCCCTTGATCTTGATTGTCCGGTTTCTCCTTTGAGAAGATTCTTTTCTGTTCTTGCTCACCAAAATTTTTTATTTTGGACTCATGTGGTCAATTGCTGCCCCCTCGTGGGGGTTGTTGCGATACTGTGTGAGCAATATCTGGAGATTGCATCTACCGCCGCCGTTTGTCATTTAACTGCTTTGTTCAAATTGTTAAAGGGGACAAACTGCTTTAAATACTGAGCTGAGACACACAGAGCTCACACATCTTAAGTATTTGCTGCATTCAATCTGCAACTGTTCTGTAAACGGGCAGAGGAAGTGCTTACAATGAAGATCCAGCTGGCTTCTATGAAGCCAGATGTTATAGAGATTTATCATCATCATTTTAGCTCCATTGCAGGCAGGATGAAAGCCTCTGGCTTAATAGAAAGAATTATATTCTCATTATTTTTTAGAAAAATATAGCTAGTTCACGTTAAAAGTTGTGCTAACATATAATGAGTTTATTTCATTTTTTAAAAAATTAAGAGATATCTCAATTTTAAATTGAAAAGAGATTCATCCTTTAGGTAGAAATAAGGACTTTTTTTGATAGTGAGAACAATCAACAAATTGCATTCAAAAGTTGTTGAAGGCAACTTCAAAACTCTGTTATTCTGTAATTTCTATTGCAGTAAATACCAATATATAGAAAACAGAACAATAACAGTTGGAAGGGACCTTGGAGGTCTTCTAGTCCAACCCCAGGCAGGAACCCTTATATCATTCCAGACAAATGGCTGTCCAACATCTTCTTAAAGACTTCCAGTGTTGGGGCATTCACAACTTCTGGAGGCAAATTCTGTTCCACGGATTCATTGTTCTCACTGTCAGGAAGTTCCACCTTAGTTCTAAGTTGCTTCTCTCCTTGATTAGTTTCCACCCATTGCTTCTTCTCCTGCCCTCAGGTGCCTTGGAGAATAGTTCGACTCCCTCTTCTTTGGGGCAGTTCCTGAGATGTTGGAACACTGCTATTATGTCACAGATAGGTAGGTAGGTAGGTTGGAGCCACGGCTGATAGATATGGACCCTGTCATCTGGATTATGGGTGATTTGGGTGAAGTTTATATCCTGTTGATAATTAATAACAAAGTGTGAGGTTGATAGTGAAGTATTGTTGGAAGAAATGTCCTTCTGGGTTCGGCTCCAAGTGGGGAAAAAGACACTGGAGACATGGAGGCTGCTTGGAAAGATGGTTTTAATGGTGGACAGGACCACGTGGCTTGAGCCCTGAACAGAAAAGTGATCACATGCTTCAATGTTGATGGAGAAGAGAAGAGAAGGGAAGAGAAGGGCTGAAGAAGGGCTTGCAGGGATTTTTATAATCTGTTCTGCCCCACCTATCTGTTTCCTGTTCCTGTGTAAGAAATGTATTCTGATTGGTTGCCAGACTCACATGGGCCCATGCAGGGGCAACCCTCTAGGCTGTTTTGAATTCAGGTTTGATTGAGTTCAGATGCCATGTGGTCAGTTGAGTAAAGGCTTATATTATCCTGCCTTCATTCCCATCCCCCTGGAGCTGAAGGGGAGAACTCTTTATTATGTAAAGTGGACTAGCTTGGCCTTCTTAATGGCCCATTGACAAAGTGGGGATGGGCAGGAAGCTGCAGGAATTTACTCTGTGTTTAAAATGTGTTTCTCCCTTTTTCACATCCAGGAAAATATAATATTCTGCCTTTTCAATATTTCCTAGGATATTTCATTTTTCTGGGAGAGGGCTAGGTGATAACTTCCTACAGCAGCGGTTCTCAAATAGTGGGGTGCGCCCCCCAGGGGGGGCGCGAGGCTCCATAAAGGGGGGCGCGAAGGCTCCCTTTCCATCTTGGTGCAAACGAGGGGGCCGCGGCCGCCGGTGCCCAAAGAGGTCTTTGTGGCCTCGCTCGCGTCTCCTCTGAGCTAACTGGCAGCGAAGGCGGCAACAGCGGCGGCGAAGGCGGCAACTGCGGTGGCGAAGGCGGTGGACTGGAGTTTCCCGCCAAGGTTGCCTGTCCGACCAGCCCCCGCTGGCTCCTGGCTGAGGGAGGAGCTGCCACTCCGCCTTCTCCGAGCGGGATCCGCGCCCTGCAACTGGCCGCGGCGGGCGAGGGGAAGCGGGAGCAAAAGCTTTTGCTATCAAGTCTTTTGAAAATCTTTGGTGGGTGTTATCCTTGCTTAGTTTATTTATTGAAGCCTTCTAGTGGGATACCGTGTCTGTGAGAATGTCTCCCTGTTGAGTTTCCTTTCAAATTTAAGTGCAATATGTTTTATTACCCTATTGCTATTATTTGTCTCCTGACTCTTGGAGTATGTGGCAGAATGAATGTAAGTCAGTCACTCTTGTTCCTTATTCTTTGGCCACAGTGGTGTGTACCTTATAGAGACTGAAAAACATCTGTATGTTTCTGTGCTGTGTCATAAAAGGAGGTGTGGAGACACAGCAGCATGTCTGGATTTGCATTCATATCCATGTGACTCTTTGGGTCCAGAATGATGCAATCTCCTCCAATGGATCTTTTGACCAAGTGCCTGGTTTAATACTCAGGCCTATCTCTGCAGTTTAAAATATTTTTCTCCTTTTGTTTTTTTACTCTGTCGTGTCTATTTAGGATAAATAAAGAGACAATACAAGTTAAAAAAATAAATAAAGTTCATAACATGTCCTATTTATAGGAAACATTTGGACTGTATTTTTGTTTGATCCTGTTGATAGGACCCTACAATTAACGTCTCTTATACGTTAATAAGGATACAGTGTTATGCAGAGGTGTACTTATAACAATTTTATAGACAAATGATACTATTTACAGTCGCGCGGGGGGCGCGAAATGTTTTCTTCTTCCTAGGGGGGGCATGACAGAAAATAATTGAGAACCACTGTCCTACAGTATGATGAGCTGCTGAGCTCACCAGCTTCAATACCGGTATAGAAAACCACTTTTCTCAACTTCCTTTCTTCCTCCCCCCCCCCCCCCCCCCCCGCACTTTAATTCAGAGGACAAAGGAGAAAAATGAATTAACCTGCACCTTCAACTTGGTGTAAATGTACGTCTTTGAAGGGAGATGGTCTTTGGTCTGGAATAGGGGACTGGTTGAATTCAACATAATGCACATCCCGAGTTCATGTCTTGTTTAATCAATCTCTCTTGCTTTCTTTCAGATCTATTTAAAGGAAATTTTGAGAGAAATTGGCATCTACAATTTTAAGGGGCCGCACAAAAGTACTTGGGAACTGAAGCCGGAATACAGGCATTATCAAAACGAAGATAAAAGCGATTAGCAGTCAGGACTCCGCCTCTACTTTGAAAGCAGGGGGGGGGAAACCCTTCACCATTAAAAGAGTAAGCTTTTCTAATCAACCCTGTCT
Organism: Natrix helvetica; assembly: GCF_964273705.1. Lineage (NCBI taxonomy): Eukaryota > Metazoa > Chordata > Lepidosauria > Squamata > Natricidae > Natrix > Natrix helvetica. Next base: position 1,838,554 of record NC_138549.1, on the reverse strand, counting down.
TCATGGCTTTTAAAAGGTTTTTTCTGGAATGCTACCTAATTTTTTTGTGGTATGTTTATTGCATACAAAATTATTTATAGAATAAACTTGTATTTGGGTTTTTAACATATGGCCTTTTCTTGTAACTTCTTGCATTTTATAAAAAATATAATCATGTTGATAAATTGAGTAGAAGTTTTATTTCATCCCGGGCTGAATTTAATCCTATTACAACCAGCCCATATATTGAACAATAGAGAAATCGGATAATACTTTAAAGACGAATGAATACATTTATTCTACAAATTGTTTGCCTTTAGGGTTATACTTGTGTTTTTGTTGCAAATGACACAGCCACACCTTTGAAAACTATTTTCCAAGAGCATACCATGGGATGGGGAATAGCCTTTCTGATGCAGATGGGTCTGCCTGAAGGAGGTATCTCTTTGTTATGTAGAATAGACTGACCCAAGGCCTTTTAATGGCCCATTGACAAAGGTGGGGCGGAATGAGTTTCTGCCTGCCTTTGGGGGAAAATATTCTGCCCTTTTAATATTTCCTAAAATATCTCATTTTCTAGGAGAGAAGTGGGTGCTAATTTCCTGCAGTCTCAAGTAGGAACTTCTCAACCCTGGCCTGGCTAAAGGACATAGATGTAGGAAGATTTCTCCACAGTCTTCCCTTTCGGCTTGAGACAGAAAGAGTTTGAGAAGAAAGGTAGAAAGCTGAGATCCAAAGCCGGCTAAACAAAAGAGAGAGAAAAAAGCTCTTTTCCAGATCCTTGATTAAATCAGCAAGAAGCTAGATTAAAAACTCCAGGGCAGCAAGCAGAAAGCGGCCGACTTCACAAATCCTTACAAAACAGGAAGAAAGTATAGCTGGAAAACACACAAGATCATCCTTTTATCGGAGCAGATGTATTATCTCTCACACAGCAATCTTAATTGTTGCCAGATAGGCTCATCAGGCATTGTGTGTTTGTTGTGTTACTGGGAAGCCTTTTCCCCCCATTAGAACAAAGAGGTGGTGTGCAGTTTGCCTAGTTTTTTCCTGTGTATTTATCATTCGAGAGCTTCCACAAGCAGCTGTCATTTAAACAACTCTATTTTTTTATTATGTTTTGCACGGAGCGTTCAAATTTGTAGGTAATTTTTAAGCCAACTGATTTTTAAAAAAGTTTGATTCTGTGACTTAAGAAAATTTTGCGTGTCCCGTTAAAAGAGGGATATTTGCCTAGCCACAGACCTCAGGAGCCCCAAGTTGGTACAGTGAAATTGGTTTCGCCTTTTGCTTGTCAGAAAAAGGGGTGCAAGCTGTGGGATGCCACCCCTCTTGGATATGCTGGTCTTAAGGCAAAGGATGTAAGACAAAAGGAGATGAGGATTACCATGAAACCAGACTGAGTCCCTGGAAGACCCTGGAGGCCTGCAGCCTTACAGATAAGAGAGATTTCTTGATAGCAGTCTTTCTATGGAACACTTGGAAGGAGGCTGTTGAAATCAAATCTCCTATTATGAGTAAATCTGCATCACACAGCAACACTTAAGCACAAAACCCAGTGCCTTTGTCTCCAACTTGAGATCTAATAAAACCAAGGTTAACATTGACATCTGTAGGTTTGAGATGTAGATAAACTGGCTGGGTGACATGGGACTTACAATGGGGCAAGCTACAAATAATGGATCAGAATTGCACCTACCTCTTTAGTGTAACTGTATTGATTGGAGGATCAGCAAAGGGAGTTATGACCCAGAAGTCTCTGTCTCTTCTATTGGTGGTAGGATTGTAGTAAGGCTACCTCTTCTCTTGGCGACAGGGTTATAGTAACACTTTCTTCTATTGGTGGTAGGGTTGTAAGTAACGCTATCTTTTCTATTGGCAGGGTTGTCTCTTCTATAGGTGGCAGGGTTGTAGTAACACTCTCTTTTATTGGTGATAGGGTTGTAGTAATGCTACCTCTTCTATTGGTGGTAGGGTTATAATTCTCTATTGGTGGTAGGGTTGTAGTAACTCTCTCTTTTATTGGTGATAGGGTTGTAGTAATGCTACCTCTTCTATTGGTGGTAGGGTTATAATTCTCTATTGGTGGTAGGGTTGTAGTAACTCTCTCTTTTATTGGTGATAGGGTTGTAGTAACGCTACCTCTTCTATTGGTAGTAGGGTTGTAGTAACACCATCTCTCATTGGTGATAGGAGTGTAACGCGACTCCTATTGGTGGTAGGATTGTAGTAATTATCTCTATTGGTAGGATTGTAGTAACTCTCTTCTATTGCTGGTAGGGTAGTAGTAATGCTATTGTCAATAGCACCTGAAATTTTGTTCTCAGCAGCAGGAATAAGCTGGGCTAAAGACGCTGCTTCTAATGATGTAAATTTTGGGAGTGATTTCTTAATGAAGTATGGAATATCCCTTTACATCCTATCTGGAGGAATTGTTTTCGGTTCTAGTGACTGAAGGATGTGGAATAGGAGCTTCTGCCCATTTAACTTCCCCTCCCCCTTCTGTTCTCAACTCTGCCTTTCAGGGCCAATTCAAACCTGCCCCAAATTCCCCAGTTGGCTTTCAAACACTGATCTTTGCTGCCCGATAAGCCTCTGGGGTCTTTTTGATTTTGTGACATCACATCGTTTAAATTGTGGTAAACCATTTCAGTATTTTTTTTTTAAATAGAAAGAAGTACCTGTGTGTAATTAAAGAGAAACCTTCTCACAAGGAGTATTTCAAAACTAACATCGGTTAAGTTTATCCGGAATATTGCGTGTGGGATTGGATAGAAATTTTCAGAAAATGGGATTTCAAGCTGCATTTGTGAAAATCTAGATTTGGGGGGAAAGCATTTCTCTTTGCAAAGAAAAGTGTGTCAGGTTTGTGTGTTTGTGACTCTCTAATACTTGATGCCCTATACTAGTCTACACCATTACTGCATTAAACACAGAAATTATCTATACTGCAGAAATGTTTTTGAATCATGCTCCCCCAGACATGCAGAAGAGTTGTGTGTGAATACACACACACACAGAATATATCACAGAAGTGAGTTCACCTCCTCACATTTTGTAAATATTTTAAGTATATCTTGCCAGCAGTTTAGACCAGGGGTGTCCAAACTTGGGAACTTTAAGACTTGTGGACTTCAACTCCCAGTATTCCCCAGCCATACTGGGAGTTGAAGTCCACAAGTCTTAAAGTTCCCAAGTTTGGACACCCCTGGTTTAGACATTAACAGCTGTGTGTTGCATTATTTTGAGGGGACAGCACATTTACACTGTTATACAAGCTGCATGCTCACTATTTTACATTGTAGCCAAGTGTCATTTCTTCAGTGTTGTCACATGAAAAGATATACTTAAAATATTTACAAAATGTGAGTTATATATTTACAAAATATATTGTTGGAAGAAATGTCCTTCTGGTTTCAGCTGGGTGCTAACTTCCTACAATATAATTTCCATAAAAGCGTTTTATAAAATGTGGCAGACTGAAATTGCAAGAGCTTCCAACTTTTCATCCAAAGCAAAAGACATTCTCCATGAAACACGTCAGGACTGAATATTACAATTTACAGGTTACACAACTAAGATTACATGCCTTTCCTGCCTGAGCAGAGGGTTGGACTAGAAGACCTCCAAGGTCCCTTCCAACTCTTGTTATTCTAACGTTTTGCATTTGGTCCTGCCTGCAAGGCCTGCTAAAACAACCCCCCCTTTTATACTATATTAACCTGAATACTCTTAGGCTGGCTCTTCTATGGGAACAGACTCCTTTAAAAAAAATTCGTTTGCTGCTTAAGGCCTAGGTACTTGGGAACTGAGAATCTTCATAGACATAAAATACTTTTTATCCAGCTGTCCCAAAGGTGCTTTTTTTTTTCAAAAGGCAACTGTACTTCCTTGGGTTTTCTTTGAAGACGTTTCACTTCTCATCCAAGAAGCTTCTTCAGTTCTGACTGGATGATGGTGGGAAATGGAAGGATTTATATTCCTTGCAGACAGCTGGCCATTTGCATCCTTTTAGTTATTGAGGCCACTTGGAGGTTGCTTCCCTCAAAAAGGATGCTGTCTGCAAGGAATATAAGTCCTTCCATTCTCCACCATCCAAGTCAGAGGTGAAGAAGCTTCTTGGATGAGAAGTGAAATGTCTTCACAGAAAAACCAGAAAGTCCAATTGCCTCCTGAAAAAAAAAGCACCTTTGAGACAACCGGGACCTGGAGGACAGAGAATCTCCATGGACACTTTTATCCAGCTGTTTTTAAGTTTTGTCTTCTTGGAAACTTTCAAGAGTAAAACATGCCCAGCCTTGCACACTGGATAGTCCTGTTGCAGTGAAGAGTCACACAATCCTGGTGAGTCAGTGAAGAGTCACACAAGGTCTGGATCTTGATGGAAATAGCAAAAGGCTGTAACTTTGTTTTCCATCGATATATGACTTTTCCTGAACATTCGGACAGGTCTATTTGGGGGGGACCATGCTGTGACTCTTTCTCAACAGAAACCTTGGCTCTGAGTAAAGCACCCGTGGACCTCCTCAGAGCCCACAGCAGCTCCTCCAAGCCCCAACCTCATACACATTGGACAAACACCAAGATAGGAAGCCTGGCAGGGCGATGAATAGATCTTACACTGGCACTTTTCTTCTATTTATCCCAGCAGTCCTTAAATCGAGGCTTGCCTGAATACAGCTCCCTTGGGATTCAAAGACTGCCAACTGTTAAAATTGGAAAACGCTCATCCCATGCCTACAAAAGACCCCTTTTCTCAGTAATAAAGCTCTCCTCCTTAGTCAAGCACGGGGGTGTTGCAGAAAACGGATTGGAAAGAAGTCACAGAGGCTTCAGAAACAGCGACAGTCCCATTGCCTCTAAGCTAGGAAGGGAAACCTTTAAAGGAAGTGATTTTGAGGGCAGTGAAAATAGCACTGCCCAGCCAAAGCATACGTGCAAATCTTAAAAGTCACAGGAGCTTTAAAGGTTTTCCAGTAAGAGTTTCGAGAACACGCTACTGGCTAACTTTCACAGGATCTTTTTCAAAAAGGTTATGAAAGACCCAAGGAAAGAAAAGCTATCATGCACTCACTTCTAGGTGGAGGATATTTCCTCCAGTGACTATGGATCCTAATTACCAATCTATCTTCTAATATACCCATATAATATGGAATTGTTTGAAGAATCATTAAAAAACAAACAACCCCTGGCATCATGCCAAAAAGCAAGTTTTCTGGTGTTGGATTCTAAAGAAATCTTACTTTGGGGAGGATTGTGTGCCTGTTTACAACACACGATTGAAACACAGATGACCAGCTCTTCACAAGTGAAAATACCAGAACCACACAATATATCCAGACAACACTCTACTTTCCTCTCTTGTCTATTACAGATAGAAATTCCCCTTAGAAACAATGCCGAAAATACACTTTAATAGCTTGACTTGCATATTTAATAGATTTAAATAGGGATGCATCTATCTATCTAATCTATCATCAATCTATCCTCTATTGAATCGATTCTCTCATCTCTCTGTATCTATGTATTATCCATCCATCATCTAATCTTTCAATATATCTTTCCATCTATCTACTTACCTTACCTACCTCTTTCTATCTTTAATCTGTCCATCCACCTGCCAACGGTTAAATTTTATAGAAAAGCAAGGACATAACAAAAATAAAATTGATCAACTCAAACTGCCATTCCCTAAAATAAGGCACTTTCATTTACAAAATTATCCTGGATGCACAGAATCCACAGCAACTCAAATCAGGGCTCGGTCATCCTAAACCTATGCCTATTTTACCACGGGTGCAGAGATGAAACTCTCTCTCTCGTTAAGTCAGGTTGAGACTCTAGCTAGCTTGGTTTTTACCCAAGAGAGGTTTTGATGGAACAGAAACATTTTGAGGGTTTTGAGCATTTCCCCCCCGCTTACAAGTCCTTTGTGCAACTGAGCTTGCGAATGAGCATGCAAGACTTAAGTCCTGTTATGACAGCACATCGGGCTCCCTCCCCTACACATGATGCTGCCAAGCTCTTACGTTGACCTGGGTTTCCTAGTTTGTCACCTCAAGAATCTCCGTTGCAGGCGCCCCCTTTCCTTCCCGATGGAGAGCAAAGATTGGGCTCTCTCTTTTGAAGCAACAGAATCCTCCCCACTGTCTACTTCATATCTACAATCCAGAACACGTAAAATTATCAAGATTGTCCAGAACCCTGGTAGAAATAACTGAGTCTCATAAACAAAGTATAGTAATTCTCAACTAATGTGATATGGATCTGTACCCCCACTTCCCCAATCACAAGTAACTACTGGGGGGGGGGGGGAATAACACGACTCCAGTACTTGAAACTTTGCACAATTCGAACAGGACATCCACAGGGCTTACCACGTAAAGCCACCTTCCCCTTTGATCCGTTTTTACTCAAGGAGCTTGCTACTAAAACTACAACTAAGGGCTCCAGGCTGGAATTGATACACCACACAGCAAACTGAGTAGCCTGTGATTCAATTGGTATTATACTCATGTATTTAAATTACAGTTATTATTTCGCATTACAGCACGTAAGCAATGCCTCGCAAATGTGTCAGTTGTTTGCCCAATATTCTTGTTTCCGTGGCCAAGAATTTCTCTTCCCACTCTCTGCTCAAATCAGCATGATATGTTTTGTCGAAAAAAATGCCACCTCTCTCTCCTTCACAGGTGAAACACTCGAGATTAGCGTGCAAAGCCACACCACATCCAGGCCTCTCCTCTCGGGTTTGTCGTCCGAGTAGTTATTGTGAGTTGTTCAAAAGATGTCAAGTCCACTTCCAAAAGTCAAGCTGCCTTCTTTGTTAGACATTTTTTTCCCCCAAAAAAAGCACTTCAGGGGTGGCCAAATGAGCTTCCAGTTTCGAGGTCCCGGTATCTGGAGACACAACCGCTAAGGCCACACAACAGCTACGAGAAGCCCGCTCTCAACACATTAAACCAAGAGGCATTACCTATGCTGGGTTTAAATGAGTTTTTTTTTAATTTTAGACAGCCTACAAGACAAGTTTTTTTTTCTCTTTAAAAAAAAAATCCCAATGCCTCTCCACACTTTCAATTATAATTCAAGGGGGGGGGGGGTTTCAAAATAAATCAAATTAAAGCTCAAGATGATATCAATCAGTCCAGTTTTTTTCAGACATTGTTGAGTCATGATGTTTTTGTTGATGAATAAAGAGCAGCAGCCAATTATGATGATGACAAATGATTTCGGAATGATTTGATGTCTTGTTACTGTTGAGAAAGAAAGGAAAGTTAGCAGCCTGCGTCTGTTAGCGGGTCGTTTTTCGGACCCAACATCAGCATTTCATTCCCCTTCACACACACACACACACACCTTCTTAAAATGTTCTCCCTTATTCAATCTGAACTGCTACGGAATCAGGGCAGGCAGAAAGCGCAGGGAAAGTCACTGTTGCATCTGAATGCAAGCCAGAGAGGAAGGAGGATCACTCCCGGCCTATCAGGTGATGCTTAGCATTACGGAAGGAAATTCTCTCTCTCTCTCTCTCACACACACACACACACACACCCTTATTGTTGTTAGATAAGGAGGAAAATGGGATAAGCATCTTCTCAACCAGACACAACAGTGGAGGGTAAGGAGAAAAAAAAAGGCCAGCTGTAACAGCCTCAACAGCAATATTCAGAACAGATTGCTCCAACCTCCCCCTGTCGGGAGGGTCCAAATTTGGACCATCGCCCCCCTGAAGAGGGGGTGAAGTAAGGTGGGATTGCCTGGCAGGTAGAGGAGAGCTGCATCTCTCCTCCCTGACTGGGAAAGCCCCCTCGTCTGACAAGGAGGAGCAGCTGCCATCTGTGCTGGAGAGGAGAAAGTGAATGGAGTGTGAGCTGGGTGAGAAAATACTTCTTATTGGAAGTTGACCCCAGAAACCCAAGGAGGAAGCATCTTTAAAGCTATTTGTTGACGCTGCAATGGGCACACAGTAAAATACCAAAGAATTGAAGGAGGAAAAAAATCTGCTTTTTAAATAATACATAGGCAGTCTTCAACTTAATAAGAGTTCATTTAGCGACCAGACTTATGACACTGAAAAAAAGGGACTTATTTCCCACTGCTGCAGGATTCCCATGGTCCCCAGGTCAGATTGTCACCTGACTTAACAGCAGCAGTGGTTCACTTAAACGCAGCAAGAAAATGGGGCGGAAATTCATTTAACAACTGTCTCACACAGCAACCAAAATGGCAGGCTCAATTGTGATGGTATGCGGAGGACTCCCAGGATTACTAAAGATGATCAAATAGGGGAACTCCACCGTGTGAGAACCGATGGGTCAGAGTTTCTGTGAGGTTTGAAGTGAACCTTAGAAAGAAGAGTTATCCTCCCTCTTGTTCCTCCACTTGTTATGAACTTCAAAAGCTCTTGTGAGAACTGGGCTACTCTTCTGCTCACCGCTTTGACTCGGCTACATACAACTTCCATGCTGCTGTTTCTACAAAGCGGGGGAGGGTGTGTGTGTGTGTGTGTGTGTGTGTGTTCCTGCTGGCATTACTGGCAGTTTGGCACGCGAAAACGTTTAGCATCTAAAAAGGTGCACACATGCTCACTACCTTAGAAAAGAGGGGGGGGGAGTAAATTTTTGCAATGAAGATTGTTCTGTGCATGCAGAACCGAAAATCGAGATGGTGGCACCGACAGAAGAACCGGTTCGAGGGCATGGCAGGCTGAGTTACTACCTACTCGGCCGAGCCAGTAGGAACCCACCTCTACTACAAAGGCCTTGTCAATCCATACTTACACATTTCTCCATCTCTAATCCATCCTTAAAGAAAATCATATAGGGGGTCACGCCATCTTCGCGGAAGTCCAGTAGCCCCACCATGCCGTCTGGATTCATATTCTCGCCTACAAAAAACTAGAGGAAGGAATATCCCCCGTTAAAAGATACAAACTTGGCTGGGTCTACTTCTAAGCAAGGGGCTTTCCTAGACATCCCCCGATACAGGAATAAATCTCCAGGCAGGTTTAACGTTTGAGACACAGAATGGCCAGATTGGTGTGGTTCCCCCCAAATATTACGCTTTGTTGATCCTGAGAATTTAGAGAATCTTGTCTCTTCGGTCAGACTTGAAGTTGAAAAAGCTGCCCCCCCCCCCCCAATCATTTAAAAATAACATCCAGATATTTGACAAAATGTGTTTAGCAAATTAAGTTATCGCCGGGGTCACATCGCCTTGGTCTATTTTGGGAGGGGAAACAAAAGAAGCTTTTTGAACCCACCTGATAATTTTTGAAGTTTCCAAGAATGTGCTTTACTTGTTCAGCTGCCCCTGTCATAAAGGGCTTTACTCTCTCTGGCTTCGTTTCCTCCAGTCTGGCTTTGATTCTGGAGAAAGAAAACAATTCTTCAACACTCCCATAGCCTTTTTCTCCACCCCAAGGGTTACTTGGGCAGAAATTATACAAACAAATGCTACACAGAAGCAGCAGCTGTGGATTTGACAGTATGGGTTGTTTCACAATGGTGGCGAATACCTACTTAACAACCGTTTCAAAGTTAGATTGGTACTGAAAGAACCGGTCCTCACATTTACAACAGCTGCAGCATCCCTTATGGTCATGTGGTCAAAATTCAGGTACTATGGCAAAAGGTGCTGGAGAAGAAGACTCCTGCATTGAGTCCCTTGGACTGCAAGGTCATCCAACCGGTCAGTCCTAGAAATCCACCCTGACTGCTCTTTAGAAGGCCAGATCCTGAAGAGGAAACTCAAATCCTTTGGCCACCTGATAAGAAGGAAGAAGGACTCCCTGGAGAAGAGCCTCATGCTGGGGACGATGGAGGGCAAAAGAAGAAGAAGGGGATGGCAGAGAATGAGGTGGCTGGATGGAGTGAGCTTAAATGGACTCTGGAGGATGGCAGAGGACAGGAAGGCCTGGAGGAACGTTGTCCATGGGTCGCGATGAGTCAGACATGACTTCGCAACTAACAACGATGGCAACAGGAAATGTGTCTACAAAGATGCTGGGGTGGGGTCACATGATCCCATTTGCAAACATCCCAGGCAGCTTCTGATGATTCACTTCTAACTGCAGTGACTCACTTAACAACTTGGGGCAAAAGAAGACTGTAAAATTGTCCTGCAGTTCACTGTGGCCTTGCTTAGCAACAGGAACTCTGCTTTCCAATTATGGTCGTAATTTAAATCGTGATTTAAATTGACTTGATTTAAATAAAATAAAATCCACCCTGCCACAAAAGCTAGAATGGTATAGAATGACCTGCCTGGGCCCTGCTGGAGAATGTCAGCAAAAGGTGCCCCATAGCAATCACGTGTGATGGAACCAACGCACGTCTTACAACTGTGCTGTTTGGGCATCATGGAACATATGCCGTAATCTTGATGCCGCTGTACCTCAGCACAGACACAATGGCTGGAGACACCCCCTCTATCCTGCTCCCTAAATCATCAATGAGGAAGCCAGCAACCCAAATTCTTAGCAGGAGAGATGCTATTCCTGTTCTTTCCTCACTGCCTAACTACCTGAGTTGCAACTACAGGTAGTTTCTCAGCTTACAACTGTTCGAAGTTAAGAGTGGCACTGAAAAGAGTGACTTAGGATTGTTTTTCACACTTATGACCCTGTGGTCACATGATCAGAATTCAGATGCTTGGCAACTGGCATGTACTTATGACAGTTGCCATGTCCGGGGTCATGTGATCCCAGTTCAACAGGGGGAGCCAGACTCACTTAACCCAGTTACTAACAGTTGCAGTGATTCACTGAACTGTGGCAGGAAAGGTAATAAAACGGGGCTGAGCCTCACTTAGCAACTATGGTTGGGCTCAATTGTAGTCCTTAAGTCGAGAAATATGTGTACCTATCAAATCTCCAAACCAACCAGCACAAAGGTTTTTGGTCTGACCTGATCTACAAATTATAAACATCCCCACCCCATATAGCCACCATGTACAGCAGCTACGTCCATCCACAAAGAGAGACAGGTGGCTGCATTTTACAAACCTTTCAAAAGTCTGTAGAGATTTTCAGTCCTCCAGGTCAAGGTTGCCCCCAAAGGTGCTTTTTTCAGGAGGCAACTGGACTTTGTATTTTCTTTTGAAGAAGTTTTGCTTCTTACCCAAAAAGCTTCTTCAGCTCTGACTGAATAGTGGGGAATGGGAGGATTTATATTCCTGGCTGTTTGCATTCTTTTGGAGGGGGTCACTGAAGCACTTGGAGGTTTATCTGTCTCCTCAAATGACCAGCTGCCTGCAAGGAACATAAACCCTTCCATTCCCCTCTATACCTCACAGCTGAAGAAGCTTCATGGATGAGAAGCAAAACGTCTTCAAAGAAAAAAAACAAGGAAGTCCAGTTGCCTCCTGAAAAAAGCACCTTGGGGGGAAGCTTTTCAAAAGGGAGTTGCCACTCCTCACCTGACCTATAACGAGGCCCACTTACGACTTCATGTAGTCCTTGATGTACTTCTTGTAAGACTCCTTAGTGAAAGAGGTTTCCTGCAGGTGGTGATTCATGACGATGTCAACCCCGGTGATGACGGTGGCCTCTGTGCAGTCCCCTTCTGGGCCTTCGGCAGATGCGTTTCCCCCAATCAAGGCTTCGTCAATTTCACCCTCTTTCCTGCTGACCATCTGGGAGATGGAAATAACCAAGAAGCTCCCATCAGACAAGGGTGCTTTAAGGGTTGCAACAAGCTATTCATTAGAACCAATGCGCTTTTCTTCTTTCATTCAAACAAGGGTATCTTAAAGCCCGAAGCCACACGCTAAATAAATAAAGCCAGAAAACATATTCTGAATAATTCAAGTAACAAAGGGTGCTTATCCTCTCTGCTTCTTCAAGTTAAACCCAATAATTTGATTTTGTTGTTTTCAAAAGAACCTAACAAATCTTGTTCTATTATTTAAATGTATATTAGATGTTAATTACAGGTAGCCCTCCACTTACCAGACCATTCAAAGTTGCAATGGCACTGAAAAAAGTGACATGTGACCATTTTTCACCCCTGTAGCATTCACATTTTTATCCGTTGTAGCATCCCCATGCTCACATGATCAAAATTCAGATGCTTGGCAACTGACTCGTATTTATGACGGTTGCAGTGTCCTAGGATCATGTCATCCCGTTTTGCGACCAGTCAAGGGGAAGCCAGATTCACTTACCAGATTACTAATTTTACAACTGCAGTGATTCACTTTAATAAGGGTGGCAAGAAAGGAGGTAAGGTGGGTCAAATTGCACTTAGCTGATTTCTCACTTAGCAACATAAATTTTGGGCTCAATTGTGGTCGCATGTTGAGGATTAGCTGTACCCCATTCTAACCAGGCCATCTTCTTCAGTTCCCTGCCCAGCTCTCACCTACCTTCCCTTCCACTTCCAGGCAGAGGCCATTGGCAACTTCTGTGATTTTGTAGATATCCGAGAACATCTCATCTTCTGCAAGAGGAAGAAACAAGAAAGCTTTGCCCACCATGCTTGAAACCCAGGCCTCTGCTCTTCCCCTGTAAGGAGCCCCCAGGTTCCTACTACACGGGGCAGGGAGTCACCCTCCCACCTCCTGGCAGACTCAAGACCCAACAAGCCATCAGTCATTTTACTCCTGCAGCCTCAGAGCTTCCAGGAAAGTGTCCCTGAAAAAGGCTGAAGGCCTGCCAGTTGCAAATAACCCTCAAGCCAGCTGGGCCAGACCTCTTCCCATAGGTACCCTTGGCTGTAAGCCAAAGGGAGGCCACCCACCATCCCAGAGCACCAAGCTGGGAAGCCACACCCCACCCAAAGGCAGCCCTTCCCCACCTCCCACAGCCCAGGTGGCGAGAAACATAGAATGATAGGGCTGGAAGGGGCCTTAGAGGTCTTCTAGTCCAGCCCCCTGCTTAAACACCCTTCCAGACAAACGGTTGTCCAATTTCTTCTTTTAAAAAATCTCCAAATGTGGAGGGAAAAAAACCCTAATAATAAAATCAGCCTGCAATACCCCGCACGGCCAACAGGGGTGGCGAGACCTGCCTTGCAAAGTCTTTGTCGCCCTCTAGAGGCGGCCGGCGGCTTCGACCCGCCCGAGCAGCGGCGGCAGCAGCAGACTCATCTTCCCTCCCCACTCCCGGCTTCCCGCGCAAGCGCAGTGCGGCCGGCCGGCGCCTTGGCGACACACATGCGCAGACAATGGAGCGCCCAGTGGGGGGAGAGGGGGGGTCCGTCGACAATCGCGCTGGCATTTTTTCCCCCTTCCCTCCCAGGCGCTAGCGCCAGAGACGGGAGGAGCGCAAGCGCAGTGCGAGGGTGAGTCCGGCGCGCGCCCCGGGTTGGCATGCCAGGCCGCGCAGGCGCAGTCGGCGCCGCGGGGAACCCCCCCCCCACCCTCCTCCTTCCCCTTCCCCCACCCTCCCGTAAGATTCAGAGAGCGGGGAGCGGCGCGCGCGGGGGGGGGGGGGGCTTCGGCTCACGGCTGATGCAGTCGCGGTAGATGATCATGGCTGAGGCGGCGGGCAGGCAGGCGGCGTCAGGCCGGGTGGAAGAGCGCTAGTGGCGGCAGCCCCCGGCGCGAGCGAAGAACCAGGCGGAAAAAGGCCGAGGAGGCGCCTCCGCGGAGCTCATATAGCCAGCAGGGCACGTCCCTGCCATCCGTGCGTCGCCAATCGCCGCGCTCCTCATGACGTACGAAACTGTGACGTAGGCACGCACGCACGCCGGCCGCCCTCTTTCTCGTGGCTCCAGAAGCAAGAAGCAGACTCGCCCAAGCGCAGGGAGGGACGTGCAGTTTTCGGGTTCGCTTGTCAGGATTTGAGCCTAGGGAAGAGCAACACCCCCACCGCCCCCGAAAGGGAAACAAAGCCCATCCTCTGGAGTTGTTTATGTCGTTCCAGAAAATTGGGGTTATATTATCTCTCTCTGCCTCGGATGGGGCCCCTTAAGCATCTCAGAGTGGATTGCAATGTCGACCTACTTGCCTTAGATTTTATCAATCAGGCTACAGAGAACTTTACATGGAATAAATTCTGAATTTAATTTTAAATGAATTAAATTCGCCTTCAAGAAAAAACAACAACAGTCTAGTCGCCTTTTGAAAAAGCACCTTTGAGACAACCATGGCCTGGATGACGGAGAATTTCCACTGGCATTTAAATTGAACTGAAATCCTCATTGCAATTGAAATCTTTCAGGAGGGCAAATTAGAAGCAAGTACGTCCCTAACTCCTCGACTTATGACCACAATTGAGCTCAGAATTTATATTTGTGAAGTGAATTTCCCCCCTCTTACGACCTTTCTTGCTCCTGCTGTTAAGCAAATCACTGCAGTTGTTAAGTTTTAGCGACATGATTGTTAAGTGATCCAGCTTCCCCATTGGCTTTGCTGGTCAGAATGTCGGAAACAGGGATCACATGACCCTGGTACACTACGGCCGTCATAAATACGAGTCAGTTGCCAAGCGTCTGAATCCCGTGACCATGGGGATGCTGCAACAGTCATGAGTGTGAAAAACAGTCCTAAGTCACTTTTTTCAGTGCCGTGATAACTTGAAACGGTCACTAAACAAATGCTTGGAAGGCGAGGGCTACTTGTATTTTGCAGAATAATTAGTTCCAACTCCAGTTCTAATGTCAAATTGTACCTTTGAAAACTTTCTGAAGAAGAAAATTAACAGTTAAAAGAAAAGACTCCCATTTAAAACCAAAGAGATTTCGGTTTCATTCAAAGCTCTTCTGTCTTTTTCCTCCTTTTTCAAGCCTCCCCTGAAAACCTTTTTGGGAAGAATGGGGCCAAGACTTAGAGTAGGTGAACCGAAGGTATCAGTTTGGAACACTCTGGTAGTAAATACATTAAAAGCCTGTTTTGACAACTCTTCGGGAACAATCTGGAGAAACCATGCAGACTTGGAGTAAATCTAATGGGCATATATAATTATGCATTTAATTTGCAGTGGGTAACGCCATCTGACTGATGTTTCCCGGAAAAGCTGGATTTTTACAGGCTCTCCGAAAATATTGCCATGACCGGCTAGGAAGGACTTTGGGAGATAAGCAAAACACTGGAAAAACAAACTGTGTTACTTCAGTTATAAAGACATCTGTCCTACATCTGTTCCAAGGACTGCCAATAAATTTTAAATAAATACATAATTTCAAAGAGAGAGAGAGAGAGAGAGAGAGAGAGGGGATGGATGTGGGTATGCACATGTGTATGTGTATTTGAGAAGAAAACAGGGCAAAGCACTTAGCTAACCCAGCACAAAAGCTAGCACTTTTGGCTAGTGGGAAGCTGAGCTACATATTACTCTTCCTTTGTTGTCTTCAGCTCCACTGTGGAGAGATTCCCAGTCTCTCTTCCCCCCTCCCTCTCTTTCTTTCTCTCTATCTCTTTGTCTGACTGACTCTTTCTGACTTTTTTCTTTCTCTTTCTTTCTCTTTTCTTTCCCCTTTCTTTTTCTGTCTCCCTCTCTCTTTCTGTCTCTTTTTTGCTTTGTCCCTTTTTATTTCTTTTTCTCTTTTTTCCATTTTTGCTTTTTTCTTTCTCTTTGACTTTTCTCTTTCTCTTTCTCTTTTCTCTTTCTCTTTCTCACTCTTTTCTTTCTCTTTCTCTTTGACTTTTCTTTCTTTTTCACTTTCTTCTTTCTCTTTCTCTTTGATTTTTCTTTTTTCTTTCTCTTTCTCTTTTTTCTTCGACTTCTTTCTTTTGACTTTTCTCTTGCTTTCTTTTTTCTCTTTCACTTTCCTCTCTCTCTCTCCCTCCGGACGCCTTCCTCTGCCTCCGCTGGGGGCTGGGGCGTCTCTCTCTCGCCGGGTCCCTTGGGGAGGAGCGCCGAGCGAAAGGCGGGGAGGCCCGGCCGGCTTCTGTGAGCTCCTTCCTTCCCTCCCTCCGTCCCTCCCTCCCTTCCTTTCCTTCCCTGCCCGCCTTCCCCTCCTGGCCGCTGCCTGCTCGGGGTCCCGGGGCCGCTTCTGCGGGAGGCTGGCCGGTAAGTGAGCCCGGGGAGGGGGGGGCAGGAGGGTCTGGGGTTGGAGTCTCGTGGGGGGGGGGGTGTCCTGGCAAGCCTTCCCAATCCCTTGCCTCTCTTGCAAAGCCTCCGCCTGGGAGAGCCAAGCCCCGCGGGCGCCCGGTTGCAAAGCTCAGCCGGCCGACTGGCTCTCGGCCCCACCTGCCTGGCGGAGCCCCGAGCCGGCTCCTCCTCCTCCTCCTCCTACGCCCGGCCCTTCCCGGCTGCCCGAGCTCCGTCCCTGCCTGGGCGGCACATTGGGCAACCGGCCGCGGGGAGGAACAGCCGGCTCCTCTCCCGCTTTGACCGCCGAGGCGCCGCGCGAGTCCCCTTTGCGTAGCCCTGATGCTGAATTACACCTGGCTCTTGCAGGGGCTGGCGGAAAAGGTGAGCAGCGGGATGGGAGGCCACGAGGAAAGCCCCAGAGCCCCTTCCCGCCCCCCCCCCCCCGAAGCAGAGAGGCACAACCCTGTTGGACGGCTAGTTCTCAGCTTCCAACCATTTGGTTAGTGACCGAGGTTATAACAGTCCTGGAAAAAAGGAGACTTATGACCGTTTTTCATATGTATGACCCTTGTGGCATTCCCACGGTCACGTGACCAAACTTCAAAGGCTTGGCAACTGGCATGTACTTATGCCGGTTGCAGCATCCCAGGTCTCACATGATGCCCCTTTTGCCACCAAAGCCAAGATTCACCTAACGACCATGGGATTAATTTAACAACAGCGGTGATTGGTTTAAGGTCAGAAGTAAGAAAGGTCATAAAATGGGGCAAAACTCACTTAACAGCCATCTTGCTTAGCGACTGAAATGTTGGGTTTAACATTGGGGTTGTAAGTTGTGTTCCTGGCCCCTTAAAACCTCCACTGGATGGGTCAGGGATATCCATCCCCTTTGATTTCACAAGGTTTCCCTTTTATTGGTGCTTAAATATGTTTTGCGGTATGCCAAGAAGATTCGGTTTATTTTTTTAAAGAAAAGGAGGTTTACACAACGACTGAACCAATAAAGTCACCAAATAAGCTTGCTCCTTTTGACACTCTAAGCTTCTAGAGAACTAAACCAAGCTTAACCCTAAGGGGGTTTGAGGTCTGATGCCTTTAAGTCTTGTACTGATATGGTTAAGCTCATTGTCAGAGGACGGGCATACTTGGATAAAAATAGACATCTCCATGAAATATTCTGGAAAAGAATATTAGGCATAAATTGAAGACAATAGATGTTATCCTGGAGGCATTTTATGTTCCATAAAATGGGGTGTTTTCTTAAAGATACAAAGACCATATTGTGTATTGTATATAATATACAATTTATTGCTTAATTGTATAATATTGTATAATGTTTTCTGGAAGGTACAGTGACCATATTGCATATTTATTATTAAAGGACAAATCTGAAAATAGATTTTTTTTAATTAATTGCTTGTATTGATAACTTTGCCTTAAAGAAGAAAATCAAAGAGGAAAAGCAAGGAAAACTATAGAAGTGCATATCCTAATACAAATATCTAAACTCAAAGAGTATATGTAAACTTATTTAAACCATGTTAATTCCATTTCCATATTTTTTCAAAGGAATGTAAAAAACTGTGCCTTAAGCGTTGGTGCCATCAAAGTTAAATGATCAAAATCGAGAACAAAGATAAGTTTTTAAAAACAAAATACATCCAAAGGACAAGTTTTTTTTCTTTTTCTTAAATAGAGGGCTGTCCTTTATAACAAAGGATGTGGGGGTCGCTGTAACCATGAGCCAAGTCTGACCTCCTGTAAAAATTGAAAATGACCCAGGGAAAGCTTTTCTATCTTTTGACGAAGACATTGGCACGAGGGAAGATTGGCTGGCTGGTTTGAAAACAAGACAGACAGGGGTGGGAAGGGGGAAAAGGGGGGTTGTTTGGTTTGCACTGTGGTGTAAACCCTCCACAAGCTAGTTGCAAAAACCACACGTGATGCCAGAGTCATAAACGCAGACGCCTGAGGGCTGGGCTACTTCTCCTTGACTTTTGAGAAGGGGGGCCGGAGAGAGAAACTTGCAGCAATTGAGAAAGGGGCTAGAACGAACAGGGGCCTGCAATAGATGAGGGTAAGGATGAAAATTCGGAGAGGGAGCTGGGCGGGCACTGCGTGATCAAAAGCTGTCAGGAGACAGGCTAAAGTTCACCTCCTGGTTTTGAAAGGAGCTAACCCGAAATTGTTGGCTGCTGGTTGTTCCCCGAGAGGCTGTGATCCTGGAAGAGTTTCCCAGGACAAGTGGTTTTTTTTTAGAAACAGCAATTTTAAAAAAGAGAATACAGAATAACAGAGGTGGAAGGGACCTTTGAGGTCTTCTAGTCCAGCCCCTTGCTCAAGCAGGAGATGCTGTACCATTTCAGACAAATGGCTGTCCAGTCTCTTCTTGAAATCCTCCAGGGATAGAGCCCCCACAATTTCTGGTGGCAAGTCGTTCCACTGGTTAATTGTTCTGATTGTCAGGAATCATACATTTGCATGAGAGAGAAGCGGGGTGGTAAAAAGAAAAGAAAAAACTGATAACCAACCTCATTTTTAAAAAAAGCCCAAATAAAATTACTCAGCAGTAAGAGTTCAAGAGAAAATGCATTGGAATGTTACTGTTAGAGGAAATGGTTTTTCTGTTTCATCTTCCCCATTTTATTCAGGTTTTCGGGGTTCAGGGAAATGTCCTCCTACCCATGTTGAGCTTCCAAGTCCTTTCAGGATGGTGTGTGCGAAGTTTTTCTGCCAGAAGTACTGAAGTTGTCTGAAATGGTGTAGGGTCTCCTGCTTGAGCAGGGGGTTGGACTAGAAGACCCCCAAGGTCCCTTCCAACTCTTATTATTATTCTCTTTATTTAAGTTGCTGGCTATTACCCCCTTCAATGAGATCCTTTTAACGTCCCAATTTATCTGACCCCTTAGTGGTCTCCAAGCCTGCTACTAACCTGGTCTGCTCACGCTGAGCTCTGAAGCCCAATCAAGGCTGCCAGGTGGCACCACCAGCCAAGCGGAGAGTTCTCCAGAGGCCTCAGAGACCTGTTAAGCCTTGGTGAGGTTTAACCCGTGAATTTTCCACCCTTGGATGGAAAAGGATGGAAAAATGGCCTTTTTGTCTGCTGAACGTCAGTGGGGTACAGACAGTCCTTGACGTACGACTCACGAGCGAGCCCAACATTTCTGTTGTGAAGCAAGACAATTGCTAAGTGAGCTTTGTCCCATTTTATGACCTTCCTTGCTGCCGTCATTAAGCGAATCACTGCAGTTAAGTTTGTCACATGGTTGTTGAGTGAATCTGGCTTCCCTGTTGACTTAGCTTGTCAGAAGGACGCAAAAGGGGATCATGTGACCCTGGGACACTGCAACCGTCATAAATATGAATCAAATGCCTGGCCTCTGAATATTAATCACACAGCCAATAGGAATGCTGCAACGGTCATATGTGTGAAAAATGTCATAAGAAGAGGGGGGTCAACTTATTTTACAAAGCACCAGAAGGCAGAACAAGAAACAATGGATGGAAACTAATCCAGGAGAGAAGCAACCTGGAATTAAGGAGAAACTTCCCAACAGTGAGGACAATTAACTACTTGCCACCAGAAGTAGTGGCTGCTCCATCACTGGAGGTTTTTAAGCCAAGACTGGACAGTCTTGTATAGAGTCTCCTGCTTGAGCAGGGGGCTGAGCTAGATGTCCTCCAAGGTCCCTTCCAACTCTCTTCCATTCTATTCTGCTGTGATTTCAAGCGGTCACTCAGCAAACTACTATAAGTCAAGGACGTACTTTGGGGGTATTCAAAAGGGCTGGGGGCTACAGGGCTGTACACAGACCAACCCCTGCCATATCAGGAAGATGTTTTTAAGAACAGTGTGTTATGTTGTTGTGTTGTCTTGCAGAGGGAAGAGGCACTCAGGAGCATGGCGGCTTTGAACTGGAAGCCATTTGTCTACGGAGGCTTGGCTTCGATCACTGCAGAATGTGGTGCGTCTTTGAACTCTGAAATAATCAGACGGAAGATTGCTGCTAATTTAGAAAAGCGCCCAATGCAGTTGTTTAATTAACTTGGAACTGAGCCCTGGATGCCAACGTCCCTTGGCACTGAAAACTTTGCAAGCTCTCCCACGTCGTAACTCAAGTGGGCATCCGCGGTCCATCTTCTAATTTAATGCTTTTGCAACCTCTTCATTTTTTTAAAGTCCTCGACTTAACGACCACAATTGAGCCCAAAATTTGAGTGGCTAAATGAGACCTTGGTTCAGTGAATTTTGCCCCACAGTCTGACCTTTTTTTTTTTGCTAGAGTTGTTAAATGAATCCTGGCGGTTGCTAAGTTAGTAGCAGAGTTGTTAAGTGTCTCTGTGTCTTCCCCACTTTGCAAAAGGGGGTTATAGGAGCATGGAACACTGCAACCGTCATAAGTATAAGTAATGAAACGTGGCCTTAATTGTTATTAAGATTTCTTGGAGATAAACCTTACTTTAAAAGCATAGTTAGGGGACCTCAATTACATTTTGGCAGGGACTTCCTCATAAATGCAATATCCTTCCTTTTCAACACGGGGAATTTGATTCTGCTTGAAGCTGTTCAGCTATAAATTTTGAATTTCAAAAAAGGAATTTTAAAAGGAAGACTTATATTTCTGAAAAAAGGGAATTTAACTTCTTTAAAACTAAGTTTCTTTCAAAGAAGATCTACATTGTGATTGAATTTTGATACAGTATAAACTGAGGAAAGGAAAAAGCGAGGAAGTATCCAGTTTTTTTTTTTTCATAAAAGGCAGGAAATTAATACTTCAGCACAAAAACAAAATGTCTAAGTCTCCAGCGTAACTAGATGTTTGCAAAAGTGGTCAGAATATTATATCTTGCTAGGAATGTACTTTCCTATTGTCTAAAGCTTGCTCCCGGCCTGTGGAATGCAATTATGGCTCCTATTTTTCTTTCAACATCATTTGATTTGTTATCCGAACTTATACCCTATTGTATTGTTAATAGTTTATTTTGTGTGTGGGGATGTTTTACACTTTCATTATTAATAGTGCCTTGAACAAAATTGTGGCATAAATACAATAACAACAATACTCAGATATTCTAACAGATAACGGAATGCGGAACAGCAGATTTATAGATAATTTGAATTATAGATAATTTGAAGGGTTTTATAGGTGATTTGAAGGGTTTGATAAACTAATTTGAAGAGTACATTTGATCAAAGTACATTTTTAATTTTAATGAAATCAGCCATTTTTTTTAATTTAAGGCCCCCCTCCATCCTGAGTACGCAGGTTATTTAAACAGGCACATATGCACGTACCACACACCAATAGACAAACAGACAAATTCTGTCCAATTTACGTCAGAAACTAAGTTTGCTTCATCACTTCTGTAAATTCATAATTCATGAACTAACCAGTTTTCTCTTGGCCATGAAGGTACTTTCCCAATCGATCTGACAAAAACGCGGCTGCAGGTCCAAGGTCAGAAAAATGATGCCAAGCATAAAGACATCCGTTACCGTGGAATGCTTCATGCGCTAGTGAAAATATGCAGGGAAGAAGGATTGAAGGCTCTGTACTCTGGGTAGGATTCCTAACCCTCTCTGTTTTGTGTATTGTTGAAATGTGCAGATGTGGCTCTCTGGTTAAACAGTGAGCGACAAACGTGTCTGCATCATGCTGTATTTTTATTTTTCGTCCGTTTAATTGTAACCAGTTCTCGGAGACTGCCTGGACAAATCTTTGCAGTTTTCTTGGCAAGGTTTCCCAGGAGTGGTTTGCCATTGCTTCCTTCTTAGAGCTGAGAGAAAATGACTGGCTCAAGGTCACCCAACTAGCTTTGCAGACTAGAACTCACAATCTCCTGGTTTCTAGCCTGATGCCTTAGCCTAGCGATGGCGAACCTTTTTTGGCTCGCGTGCCACAAGTGGGGGGAACACGGGGGGGTCGTGTGCAGGCGTGCTGCACCCATAATGCAACGCGCCCCCCAGTGCGCATGCGCGCACAACGTGCCCATTTTTGCATGCTTTTTTCGCCCTCCCCAGGCTCCAAAGGCTTTATAGGAGCCTGGGGAGGGCAAAAAGAGCCTCCCCCGGCCCCTGGAGGCTTCAGGGAACGTCCGGAGGCTTCCCTGAAGCCTTCGGAACGCTTAAAACCACCCTCCGAGCAACCCGGAAGTGACTTCCGGGTTGCTCGGATGGTCGTTTTAAGCGCTCTGAAGGCTTCAGGGAAGCCTCGGGATGGTCCCTGAACAGGCACGAGACGTGCGTCTCCATCGCCCGGGCCCGGATCGCCTCCACTGCGCGGCGCCTCAGGCCCAGCGTCCTTGCGCCACTCCGCCCAGCCTCTGCGCGCTCGCCAGGGCCCGGCCTTCACATCGCTGCCGCCGCCAGGACGGGCTCGGCCCAAGGGAAGTCTGTCAGGCCTCGGCCGCGCCGCCCTCGCCTCCTCCTCCTCCTCCTCTAGCCGCGCCACGCCAGGCAGGCCGCGCAGCCGCCTTGATCCCGGCCCCAGGCGCCGCCGCACCACGCTCAATAGTCGCAACTCGGCTGCCTGCCGCCTTTCCCCTCCTTTGTCTCCCAGCCGGGGCGGCCCGCCGCCGAGTTGCGACTATTGCCGCCGCTGCTGCCGCCGTTCACAGGACCCGCCTCTCACCCTCTTCCTCCAGTCGGCAGGCTCCGACTCGTTCGCTGCCTGCCGGGCCCCGGCGCCGCGTTCGAGCCGGAGGGGGAAAGAAGGAGAAGGAGAAGGAGGACAACAAAGCCCCCTTCGCTTTCCCCGTCCCCCCCCCTTTCGGCTTAATCCTTGCGACGCCCGCGCAAAGCCCCGAGGGGACGGATTCCTGTGCGGGACGCATGGCAGGAAGGCTATAGAGTCCCCCCTCCCTCCGCCGTCCAGACGGTCCCTGAAGTCTTCGGAACGCTTAAAACGACTCTCCGAGCAACCCGGAAGTCACTCCGGTTTGCTCGGAGGGTGGTTTTAAGCGCTCTGAAGGCTTCAGGGAAGCCTCCGGACGGTCCCTGAAGCCTCAGGGGGGGGGGGCTGGAGGCTCTTTTCGTCCTCCCCAGGTTCCTATGAAGCCTCTGGAGCCTGGGGAAGGCGAAAAATAGCTTTTAAAAAGGTGAACTCAGATGGCCAGCGTGCGCATGCGCGCTGGCCAGCTGACAGGGCAGCACCTCGTGTGCCCCGACAAATGGCTCCGCGTGCCACTTGTGGCACGGGTGCCATAGGTTCGCCATCACGGCCTTAGCCAATGGCCCAAATTGGCCTCTCAAACTGGGGTTTTAGATTATCTTAGACCTAAATTTTGGATTTAATTCTGAGTCACATTCCTAGCTTATTTTCCTAGTGGGTTAATTGGTATTAACCTGGCATTTCCCATTGAGGAAAAAGTCATGTAATTGCTTGATAAGAACTGATGAATTCGATAGAAAATTGTGTCCCTTTTTAGGTGCAAGCATGGCTTTTAAAGTTTGTGGTGGTGTTAATCTTTTCTTCCCATAGTGTGCATTGACACCCACACCCACATGCATACATTCCCAATAAGATTGATTATGAACGTGCTAAACAGTCCTTGAAAAGTTTTGTGCTTCCTAAAATTCTCTATTTTTTCCTCCGGAACTTTTAACTCTGGGGGAAAAAAATGGTGTGGGGGGGGGAGGGGAATCCTTTTGGAAAATGTGCATTATTGTCTCACCTGCTTTGCACAAAACTTTTGGTGATTTCTGCATTTATAGATTCTTCACCAATTCCCTTGGGAGTTAAACTAGGGTCGGAGTTTGTAGAAGTCCACATTCCTAGCTGAGAATGGTTCCCAACAATAGCTGATTCAACCAGTAATAACAGATATAAGAGAGGCAGTTTGATGTGGTAGTGCTTAGAAACCGGGAGACTGTGAGTTACAACTTTAGGCATGGAACCCAAATGGATGATTTGGGGCCAATTGCTCTCTCAGCCCTAGGAAGAAGAAGAATGGAAGGAGACATCATTTTGGAAAAACCTTGCCAAGAAAACAGGAGGATGTAGTCCAATCGGTGACCAAGAGACATTCAAAAGTACCAAATAAACAAATATAAATCTCTTTTAATTTGTGCTGATGGTCAACCATCTTTGGAGCCCCCTGAGCTCTTCTACTTCCACCGAGGGGGCCATAACTTCCTCACCTCGAGTATTAAGTGTTGTTACGGTTTGCCAGCAGCCTGCAAAGCTGGCAGAAGATTCGGACAGGTGAGGAGGTTGGGGAGGAACATGGGCCAGTCCCGGAGTCTGGGGAAGGCTCTGATGAGGGCTCTGTGTCGGAGGCAGAGAGGGGGCCAGAGCCACCTGGGAGTTATGTACTGCCTCCAGAGCTTCCAGAGTCTGACATCAGTGAGGCAGAAGAACAGCGGGAGCCTGTTCCCAGTGTGCGCATGCGCAGAGCTGCCAGAAGGCACAAACAAGACAAAAGGGGCGACTTGGGAGTGAGGCTTGGAGATGATTGGTTCCTCCCATAAGACATAAAAGAGGAGCAAATGGGACGTGAGCCTTTGCAGGAAGCAATTTTGTTCATTCTGGTCGGTTCAAGCTCTGAGAAGCCCTGTTTGACTCTGTGCTCCATTTGGCCTTATTGGCCATTAGGTCTCTGGCAGCGTTTCAAGGGAGATAAAGGTGGGCGCTTATCAGCATTTCCCTGAAAGACTTTGGCAACTCTAGCAGGCATCTGTCGGACTCTTCACAGACTGTTTGTGAATCATTACAGGCTGTGAATGAACATAATTCACAGCCATCTAAATAAAAGAGGGTTTTGGGGGCTAAGATTGTGATTTATGCTTTCTCGGGAAGCCTAGGCCAGAACAAGTGTTTAGAAGACTGCAGGTTAGCCAGGCACCTGATTTTATTACACCTGTGTTCTCCTCTTGCAGAATTGCCCCAGCTATGCTACGCCAGGCCTCCTACGGGACCATAAAAATAGGCACTTATCAGAGCCTGAAAAGAATATTTATTGAACGGCCAGAAGGTAAGTAGATTTTTTTTTCCAGATCTGAGCTCGTTTCTTAGATCAAAGATAGAGAGAGATCAGAGCAGAGAACACAGGAAGCTGGAAGAGTTTTAATGCAGGGGTCAGCTAAAAGAATAACAGAGTTGGAAGTCTGTAGAGATTCTCCGTCCTCCAGGTCATGGTTGGGTCCCAAAGGTGCTTTTTCAGGAGGCAACTGGACTTTTTTCTTTTGAAGATGTTTCACTTCTCATCCAAGAAGCTTTTTCAGCTCTGACCGGATGGTGGGGAATGGAAAGATTTATGTTCCTTGCAGACAGGTGGTCATTGGCATCCTTTTAGAGAGTCCTTGAGGCCACTTGGAGGTTTATCTCTGTCCTCAGGGTCACCTGAGTGGTGCAAATGGTTCCTGTACTCTGCAATTTTTTTTTGCTCTGGAAATCCCTTCCTACTCCCACACCATCCCAAGGATGTCCATCCCAAATTGTATAGCTAAAGGTCTGTGGAGATTCCCCATCATCCAGGTTAATTGTTCTAACTGTCAGGAAATTTCTCCTTAGTTCCAGGTTGCTTCTCTCCTTGATTAGTTTCCACCCATTGCTTCTTGTCCTGCTCTCGGGTGCCTTCGAGAATTGCTTGATCCCCTCCTCTCTGGGGCAGCCCCTCCAATATTGGAAGACTGCTATCATGTCTCCCCTAGTCCTTCTTAAGCTAGACATACCCAGTTCCTGCAACCGTTCTTCATATGTTTTAGCCTCCAGTCCCCTCATCCTCTTTGTTGCTCTTCTCTGCACTCTTTCTAGAGTCTCCACATCTTTTCTACATCTTGGCAACCAAAACTGGATGCCATATTCCAAGTGTGGCCTTACCAAGGCCTTATAAAGTGGTATTAACCCTTCACGTGATCTTGATTCTATCCCTCTATTAAGACACTTTAAAAAAAAAAACCAGTGCCAAGAAAACTTCAGGGTCTAATCAAAACTGGTTTGGGCACCCAAACATAATCCCTGAGTGTAATGAATTTTTCCCTCCCCTGAAACAGACGAAACTCTGGCTGTCAATGTGTTGTGTGGGATTCTGTCTGGGGTCGTTTCCTCTTCCATCGCTAACCCCACTGATGTGTTGAAGGTAAGTTCTTAGGCTTCTATTTTATTTCATTTTGCAACAAAGGACCAACCATGTTGCAGGTAAAGCAGGATGTGGCTAGTCAGCTGTGAATTTTCTGAGGCCAATATTTCTTTCTCTGGGCACGATGGGAATATGTCTGCTGAACAAAACTCCGCATTGGCGACAGGAAAGGCATCCGGCCAATGAAACACTCGGCTTCATTCAGATGCCCAGACTCCACCCTACAAGGGATTATGGGGTCATTAAAAGAATATGATTGCAGGCAGTCCTCGACTTAACAATGGTTCATTTAGTGACCATTCAAAGTTACAGCGGCACTGAAAAAGTGACGCATGAGCATTTTTCACACATACAACCGTCCATAGCATCCCTGCGTGATCAAAATTCAGACAGTTGGCCATTGACTCATATTTACGACAGTTGCATTATCCTGGGATCGTGTGATTCCTTTTGGGACCTTCTGACAACCAAAGTCAATGGGGAAACCAGATTCATTTAACAGGCGTTATTACTCACTTAATAACTGCAGTGATTCACTTAACAAATGTGGCAAGAAAAGTTGTCATAAGTCAAGGACTGCCTGTACTTTTGAGGTTCTCTTTTTTTAAATAACCAGAAGGAGAATAAATCTGTCCTTGCTTCTTGGTTGCTATAGAAAAATAATGTATATAAATAGAGGTAAATAAGTGGCGTAGATTGTTATGGTTTTCGTAATACAGAAATTTTCAGTCTGTCTTTAAAGCCCAATTTAAAGGGAAAACTAATTAGCCTTAAGTCCTCGTTAGCGATCTTCTCAGGACCTTACAAGGGAAATGCCGCTAAGCCAGTTTTTAAATATCGCCGTCTGGAATTCAATATTATTAGCCCTTCTGACTCTCTGAGTCACCTCTCTGGAATGAGAGTCGAGAGGTTCCAAAAATGCCTCTGATCTTTGCCCAAGGAATAAGAGGAGGGGGCCTGGAGACCCCTACCGTCCTTTGGCTGACGGATGCGGCCAGATCTCTTCGCCTCTGCTCCAAGTCCAGGAGGAAACATTGCTTCCTATTAAAATCCAATCTGTTATTTGAGATTTGCGGACTTTCTTGCCGCAGTTGTTAAGTGAATCACATGGTTGCTAAGTGAATCTGGCTTCCCCCACTGACTTTGCTTGTCACAAAAAGGGATGACGAGAGCCTTGGACAATGCAACCGTCATAAGTACATGCCAGTTGCTAAGCCTCTGAATTTGGATGAGATGATCATGGGATTCTGAGTGTGAAAAACGGTCATAAGTCACTTTTTTTGGGTGCCGTTGCAACTTCAAACGGCCACTAAATGAACGGTCATAAGTCAGGGACTGCCTGTATCTCATCCCACCCAATATTCATTATTCCACCTGGTTGTAGTTTTCTCTTATCTCCCCATAAAACCGTCCTTGGTCCTTTTAAGTGTGGAGCAGCAGCTGGGACTTTGTATATACAGGTGGTCCTCGACTTACGACAGTTCTTTTAGTGACCGTTCAATGTTACAACGGCACTGAAAAAAGTTATGCCCGTTTTTCACACTTACAACCAATCCCATGTTCATGTGAACAAAATTCAAATGCTCAGCAACTGACTCGTATTTATGACGATCCCGGGTTCACACGATCCCCTTTTGCGACCTTCTGACAAGCAAAGTCAATGGGGAAGCCAGGTTCACTTGCTCACTTAACAAGGGCAGCAATTTGCTTAACAACGGTGGCAAGAAAGTTTGTAAAATGGGACCAAGCTCACTTAACAAGCGTCTCTCGCTTAGGAGCATAAATTTTGGGCTCAATGGTGGTCGTAAGTCGAGGACTGCCTGTGGAGCAAATCCTCGACTTACAACCATTTGCTAACTTAAATCTCTCTCTCTTTTTACACCGTTCAGATACGCCATGAAGGCAATTTCTGCCAATTTCTCTTTTTCCTTTTCTTGTGTCGTTCAAATATCCCCAAGGGAACACTCGGTTGGGGTCATGATAAGGAGAAAAAACCCCTCTTTATCTTTATTACAGCAGGTCATGAGAAGGAAATAGCTGAGCGTGTTAGTCGTATCTAATTTAAGACCTCGGCTCCGCTCTCATTCCTCTGGCTCTCCATTAAATGCGCTTCTCCCGCTGTGAGGTCAACGCATTTCTTAAAGGGCCCCCAGCAGGCCTGAGTGTGGAGTTATTTATTCTGGAGGAATTGGGAAATAGCCTCATTCCACGCTTCCTTGGGCTGGTTTTGGAAGACTTTTGCAAGACCTTAAGAGCAATCTGCTCTTTTTCTAGCCATCCATTCCTTACGGAGGAGGAAAGAGAGAAGTGTTAGTGGGGGGGGGGGGGGGGGGAGGGAAAGGCAGGCAGGCAGGCAGATAAAGGATGAATAGATGTTAGGTAGATGATACATAGATTAGTTTAATTTATTGTCATTGCACCTTGTACAACAAAATTAAATGCCATCTTCAGATGTTAGATAGATGTTAGGTAGGTAGGTAGGTAAGTATGTATGTATGTATGTATGTAGGTAGGTAGGTAGGTAGGTAGGTAGGTAGGTAGGTAGATAGATAGACAGACAGATAGATAGATAGATGATAGATAGATAGATAAGTAGATAGATAGATAGATAGATGGATAGATAGATGATAGATAGATAGATAGATAGATAGATAAGTAGATAGATAGATAGATAGATAGATAGATAGATAGATAGATAGATAGATGATAGATAGATAATTGATAGGTAGGGAGAGAGAGATATGGATGAATAGAGATAGATAGGATGTATGTATGGATAGATAGAGAGATAGATGGATATAGATTAGATATAGATACAGGTATAGATATACTCTCTCTATTCTTCCTACACACACACACACACACACACACACACATACACACGTTGTTGAATTTTAGCTCTGGTTGAGCCAATGCTTGTTTCAATCATAGCTACAGGATGCTACTTCTCACGAGATCGGCTTGAAGGCTATCCTTCTTGGGATCGAAGCTTTTGCCCGTTGCTGCTTAATATTATAGTTAAAGTGTTTTTACAAAGCTATTTCTTTTTCTTACTTATGAAGCTTTGTTTTCCTGTTTTTCAACCAGAGGCCTTGTACCAGTCCTGGAAGAAATCTTTTTTCCCCTTAATGTAGGATGTTCTCCCTCTCCCTCTCCCCCACCCTCTCTCTCCCTCTCTCCCCCAAAGTCACCCAAATGGGTTTTGTGGCGAGAGCAGGAGGAGAGCTCACCATCTCCTGGTGATTGGCCCAAAATCACCCAGTTGGCTTCCATGTCTAATGCGGGACTAGAACTGACCATTTCCTGGTTCCTAGCCTGGTGTTTTAACCGCCAGACCAAACTGGGTTCCCATTTATGCTCATTTTTAAGCATTTAACGTTTTGGAGATGGATTTTCCCCTTTTAATATGTCGTTCAGCGTTTCCTTTGGAATCCTTTCGATACCCAGCAGCCTCTTTGTATTGTGTTTTCCTTTCTGGCCAACGAGAACGGTTGTTCTTTCCAAAAGCTTCGGTGATATAGAAGAGACAACTTTTCTTCTGCCAAGGACTGTAATCTCACATTTTAAATAGGAGTGATACTAGGAGTCAGTTGAGCCATAGCCAAAAGTGGGCAGAGAATCTCATGTTCTTGCAATAATAGAAAATACTTGTTGCTGGGGTTTTGAAAAGCGCATGGAGAGCAAAGCACTGCCTATATTACGTCCTTTTTCTATTTCTCTTCCTGGGTGCATTTTCCCTCTCTTCCCCCTTCCTCCTCCACCAAAGGGCAAGAGACCTAAAATGACCTTTGAAATGAAACTGCCCACCCCTGGTGTGGAGTTACAGGTGAGCCAGATGGATGTCAGTCAGCTGTTTTGATTGACGGCCCCACAGATACGAAAAGATGCCTTCTCGTTTCATCGCAAGGAGACTGCAGGACGATTCAACTATGACGCTTTTTCTGCTTTGTGCTTTTAAATTTTTTTTTTAACTTCTTTCCCATCTCTGACAAATCCTAGATCCGGATGCAAGCCCAAGGTAGCCTCATCGAAGGTGGCATGTTTGGGAACTTCATGAATATTTATCAGAACGAAGGCACTCGAGGCTTGTGGAAGGCAAGTTATTCAATGCAGTTCAGAAATGTGCTTCTCTTTGAGGCTTGAGAAAGCTCAAAGGGCAGGCAAAGGAAACTCCTTCTGGATTGTGGGTGGTTTTCCCCGATTGGACCAAACTGTGTCTTGGAATTTAAAGTTGAAATTGATAATATTGTATCGATTGCATTTATAGATATGTAGAAAAATGTTTCTTGATTTGTGGATTTATGGGAATATTCCACCCTGAAAGTCCGCACATGCTGTTGCGAAATAGCACTTAGCGATAGCGCTTAGACCTATATACCGCTTCACGATGCTTCACAGCCCTCTCTAACTGGTTTGCAGAGTCAGCCTATTGCCCCCCCCCCCCCCGCAAAAAAAATCTAGGTCCTCATTTTACCGACCTCAGAAGGATGGGAGGCTGAGTCAACCTGGAGCTGGTGAGAATCGAACTGCTGGCAGCTAGCAGAAGTAGCCTGCAGTACCGCATTCCAACCACTGTGCCACCCTGGTTCTTACAAAAGAAAAGAGAAAGAATGAAACATAGGGAGAGAAGAAGGGGAAGAAAGAAACGAAAGGAAGGAAGGAAGGAAGGAAGGAAGGAAGGAAGGAAGGAAGGAAGGAAGGAAAAAACAGGAAAGAAGATGGAGAAAAAAAGAGAAGGAAATGAAAGATGGAGGGAGCAGGAGAGAAAGAAAAAATTAAGAAAGAAGGGAAGGAAGAGATTAGAGGGAAGGGAAGAAGAAAAGAAAGGTAGAAAGAAAAGGGCATGAAGAAAGGAGAGGAGAGGGAGAGTATAACAATAGTAGTTAGACTTATATACCGCTTCACAGTGCTTTTACATGCCTCTCTAAGAGGTTTACAGAGTTGGCCTATTTTCCCCAACAATCTGGGTCCTCATTTTACCCACCTCAGAAGGATAGAAGGCTATCTTGAGCCGCTCAGGATTGAACTGCTGGCAGTCAGCAGAATTAGCCTGCAATACCGCATCCTAACCACTATGCCACACCGTCTACTATCCACAATGTGGCCTGAAGTTAGCAAAGCTGAACTGCTCATCGTCAAAGAATTCCGAATTATTTTTGTTCTCCCAACAGAAAGCCCAAAGAAGGACCTGTTAATTGTAGAAAAAACCCCACATCTGCAAGATGGGGCAGAGCAATCCCTCTTGGTTCCTCCTTCGCATCCGTCTCTGCGCTCCTGAAATATTTGGGAGAAACTCTTGCAGTTTTTTTTTCTAAGAATTATTAATGGGAAAACTGAGTGGGTGGGAGAAATCCTGAGAATTATTAACAGGAGGACTGATGGATGGGGAATTTCAGGTATGTGTCTTCCCCACAATTGGCAGGTTTTGCTTTGGGAAGGGGAAGAAAAACAATTTCAGATTCTTTCAAGAGTGACTTATAAAAGCTTCTATCCCGTATTTTCAGAGTGACTGTAAGGATTATCCCGGAGTAGAATATATATATATATAAATGGCTCTGTGTGTGTATTTGTGTGTGTGTGTGTGTGTGTTCCAGCATAACTCTGGAACGCCTTGAGCAATTCCAACCAAACTTGGTACACAAATGACTTACTCTCTGGAAACAAATATTGTGGGGGTAAGACACCCCTAACACCCTTCAGGGTGTGTGTTCTGTTAAGATGCAGCCTGTTGTGCCTTAAAATGAATTCTACTGTACTGCCATAAAATGGCTTCTACTGTGCAGCACAGTGGAATTGCAATGGTAATGGTTTCACAGTACTCCACAAGGGAACTCCCTCTGGTAAGGGGAAAAATCCAACATTAGAAATTAGTTTGGTCTGGACATTTTCCCCCTATAAATAAATACCCGACAATGCTGGGTTATCAACTAGAAGCTCAATAAAGAATTGAATATCACAAAACTGTAAATTATTTGTCAAAGGCGACATTGCTTTATTTTGCCACACAGTTGTTGTCTTCTTTCTTTTCACAGGGAGTCTCTCTTACCGCTCAGAGAGCCGCTGTGGTTGTTGGTGTGGAGCTGCCCATGTATGATCTCACCAAGAAGCACATAATCCTCAGCGGGTTCATGGGAGACACAGTGTACACTCACTTTCTGTAAGTTCGTAAAGAAAGACGGAAGCCCATCTTCCGATGTTCCACACTCGATCCATCTGTGGGACTTTCGGCAGGAGGGAGATGTTGAGACATTTGATGTGTAGAGTTCAACTCCCAGAACTCCTCAGCTGGCCATATTGGGGTTGTCCTCTCTCCTCCTCCTTCTCCTCCCCCTCCTCCCTCTTCCTCCTCCTCCTCCTCCTCTTCTTCTTCCTCCTCCTCCCCCCTTCTCTCCGTCTTCTTCTTCTTCCTCTTCCTCTTTTTCCTTCTCCTCCTCCTCCTCCTCCCCTGCTTCTTTTTTTACAGTGACTATGATAATGATCTATCACTATTGTTGAATGAACACTGAGAATTTATGCAACAGAGACAAATTCCTTGTGTGTCGAATCATACAATTCTATTCTATTCTTCCTCCCTTTCTCTCTCTCTCTCTCTCTCTCTCTCTTCTTTCCTCCCTTTCCCTCCCTCCCCCTCCTCTTCTCCATCTCCATCTTCTTGCCTTCGCCTTCTCCCCCCTCCCCAACCTGCCGAACCCTCTCCTTGCTCCGCTTCCTCTTCTTCCTCTTCCCCTTTCTTTTTCCTTCCCTCTTCCCATCCTCCTTCTTCTCTTTCCCCCCCTTCTCCTCCTCTTCCTCCTCTTCCTCCTCCTCTTCCTCCTTGTCAAAGTCATCAAGCTTGGGAAATGCCATCCTATGGCATCCTTTGGAAACAACCAAACCGTCCCCCTTCCCTTTGTGTTGTCTCGTTCACCGAGAAGGTGGTTTGGGTAACCCTCCAAATCCCCCCTCCCCCTCTTTCTCTCAGAGCAAGTTTCAGCTGCGGCTTGGCGGGAGCTCTGGCATCCAATCCCATCGACGTGGTGAGGACGCGGATGATGAATCAGAGAACCTTACGGACGGGGCCCCAGCACGGCTACAAGGGGACTCTAGACTGCTTGCTTCAGGTCAGTGGACTTCTGTTTTGGCCCCCCAGTGGCCAGCGGATCTGGCAGCAGATTTGGACAGTGAGGAGGTTGGGGAGGAACCTGGGCCTGTCCTGGAGTCTGGGGAAGGCTCTGACGAGGGCTCTGCATCGGAGGCAGAGAGGGGGCCAGGGCCATCTGACAGTTATCAGCTGCCTTTGGAGTCAGACATCAGTGGGGCAGAAGGACAGCTGGAGCCTGTTCCCAGTGTGCGCATGCACAGAGTTGCCAGATGAAGGAAACAGCTAAAGAACAGGGGTCGACTTGGGAGTAAGGCCACAGGTGGACGGTGAATGGCCCCTCCCAGAGGAAATAAAAGAGGAGTGAAAGGGGAGTGGAGTTTGCAGGAGACCATTAGTTCACTTAATTAGTGTGAAGATTTGTTCTTGACTCTCAGAGGCTCCTTGCCAAGTGTTTTCTTCTATTGGAAGATCTCGGCCTGGCAGCTCCCCAAGCCCAATAAAGTCTGTGCTTGTCAATTCCCCCTTGAAGGACCGTTTGCCGGGACTTTGCTGGATGTGAATGAGAGGAAGTCACATGAGCTTCATAAAAAGGGGGTTTTGTTGGGACAAGGAGTCTGCTTCGTGATTTGGAGAAGCCTCGGTCAGAGCAATTTCCTTCAGGGCCAAGAAAGTCGTTAGATAAAAGACATTTCCCTGAAGACAATTTTCAGGGTCCGGTATTGCAGAATAAGGGCTGTGGGGTTGGACTGTGACTGAAATCATGGTTTGGTCCAACCATCACACGTCCCAACCATGGAAAGACGTGGTCCAGAACATCTGCTTGTTCGTTATTATAAACTGACCTTTAGACTCTCTTTGCTGCCATTCTTGGTGCAGTTAAGGGAAGAGGAAGATTGCTGCTTTTATTTTGAATCAAAATCCAGTTCTCCATTGTAAGAAACCTCTTCAGACGTTGGTTTCAGCTCCTAAGGATTGAAGTCTATGGGGATGAGGTTCCTTTCCTTGTGCATAAAGAGGCTGAAACTGCAGATAATCCTTGACTTCAGACTACCGTATTTTTCGGACTATGAGACGCACCGGAGTATAAGATAAACCATGATTTTGAAGAGGTAAATTTTAAAAAAAGGTTTTGCACTCTGCACACCTCGTTTTTTGAAGAAAAAAAAAGGAGGGGGGTATGCAGAGCTTTGGGAGACTTGTAGGGTGCTCCTGGGGGCTGGGGGAGGGCAAAAACAGCCCGGTTTTGCTCATTTTTGCCCTCCCCAGACCCCAGGAACACTTTGCAAGCCTCCCAAACCCTCTGCACATCCATTTTTGCACAGGGGGCAGGGTTTTGGTAGGCCAAAAAGTGCTTTATTCAGTGTGTAAGACACACCCAGATTTTCACCCTCTTTTTGGGGGGGGAAAGGGTGCGTCTTATACTCCAAAAAGTACAGTAGTTCTTTCCTAGGAGTTAAGTTTGGGGGAATTTTTAAGCAGGAGAACCTTCTGGTGGAGCCAGCTTGTAGATGTTCTGGCTAGATGGTTTTGAAAGGACCATTAGTGACAAGGTCCACCATCTAGTCTTCATTTGTCCTTCATCTGGGTTACGGGATCGAGTGGGATCTCTGCTTCCGTTTGCAGAGACGGCGTCTCCTCTATTGAGCGTGGATGACGGAATATTCAGGGATTTTATTTTTCTTATTTCTCATAGACCTGGAAGAACGAAGGTTTTTTTGCCTTGTACAAAGGATTCTGGCCCAACTGGTTAAGGCTTGGGCCTTGGAATATAATTGTATCCTTTTTCCATACATTTTATTTTATTTATTTTTATTTATATCCCGCCTTTATTGTTTTTACAAATAAGGCAGTGAAGAAACTTTCCTCAGTCTCTTTTTCCCACAACAGAGGTGGGTTGAGCTGAGAGAAAATGACAGGTCCAAGGTCATCCAGTTAGCTTTCATGGCTAAGATGGGACTAGAACTCTCTGTCTCCTGGTGATTGGCCCAGAGACACCCAGTTAGCTTTCGTGGCTAAGGTGGGATTAGAACTCACCTTCTCCTGGTCATTATCCCAAAGTCACCCAACTGACTTTCATAGCTAAAGTGGGATTAGAACTCACCTTCTCCTGGTGATTGGCCCAGAGTCACCCAACTGACTTTCATAGCTAAGGTGGGACTAGAACTCTCTGTCTCCTGGTGATTGGCTCAAAGTCATCCCGTTAGCTTTCATGGCTAAGGTAGAACTAGAACTCATTGTCTCCTGCTTTCTGGCCTGGTGGCTTAACTAGCTCTATATTTTCAGATGTTTACATAAAATATGAAATTCTCTAAAACAAAAAGTTAATATCCAGTTTTGCCAAGCAAAGTATGATTTTGCTTTCTCCGACTTAAAATCTTCCTGCCAGTTTGCAGCTTATTGCAGGGTTTTTACAATTCAAAATAGCCGTCTTTTAGTCAACAATATCTTGCACTGATGCATAATCCTATGGGAGCTTTCTGGATTTTCATTTCCTCATTCATTCATTTTCTCCCCTGGTAACAGCGAGACCATAATAGCAAGTGTATACACATCTTTATTTACAAAGTTATTTTTTTTCGTGCTAATTTAACATTTTTGCTGTTTGGTGGAAAGATTAAAAATACTTTGTTGCACTTGCTGTTTGTCATAGGAGAAAATATTCTTTGTAAGAAGTGTGATGTATCTTACACTTTTTAAGACAGGTTGCCCTCACTTCCTTATTCTGAATTAACTCGAATGAATGATTGACTTTAGAATTATACATTTTGAGATCTCGTGACTCACACACATTTTCTGTCTTGTCACAAGAACATAAAAGTCTTTGGATATAGTTTAGTTCTTCATTTTGTCCCCTCCCCCCTCTATTCTACTCTTGATTACCTTAGGGGTTGTCTCAGGAGTTAAGCCAAATAAAAACACATTTAAAAGCATATTAAAATATTACATAGAATAATAGCAGGCGAAGAAGCTTACTGAATAGATATACTAGGAAGACAATAATTATACAGTTTAAAATGTTACCACCAGTAGAGGATAAATTAGAGGCTTTTAAAATGCAGACCAAAGATCCAGATTCAAAATTTTTGCATATATATATCTTATAGCAAGCAAATATTTTAGTATTCTATTAATCTCCAGTCATAAAAGTCTGAATGGGATTTTAAAAAAATGTATAATGCAATTACTTTTATAAAAAGGAAGCTCTACCAAGGCACTTCAAAGACAAATGAACAGATTTAAAAAGAAAACAGGAGAAAGGGAACTGTAAAATGCAATTACTTTCATAAAAAGGAAGTAAAATAGACTCAACAAAGCTACCTGGCCGAGACACTTGGAAGAAGAGTGAGTTGATTTGCTGGGAAAAAATTGGAGGAAAAGCAACTAAATGCAATTACAGGCTCTTTTTTATTTAGTAATAAGATTCAACACTTTCCCTTTTTTCCCTTAACAAGCATTAGTTCTTTTTGACTTATGAACAGCTGAAGAAATTGGATTTCTGACAGCCTGGAAATTGAAGAGGCCATGTCTTCTGTTGCTGATCTTAGTCCTCAAGTGTTCTTTCAGGTATCCAAACTTGCAGAATTGGTGAAATTAAATGGTTGTCGCAAAGAACGTTGAAGCTCTCAAGCATTACAGAGCAGAACTTGAGACTGGAACAGCACTGGCTCGCAATGTCATCTTTCATAAATATTACGAACATTTCACTGCCGACACGTCTGAATGGGAGCGAGTGAATTTAATAATTAGGTGCAGGGTTTCTTTCAGCCTTCATTCATTTAAAAACAAGCTCTTTCCAACAGCCAATAATATTCATGTGTGCACAACCTCAAGAATCTGTGTTTTATAGCAAAGGCCAGGCTGTGACTAAAGCATATTTTACGAAGCATCCTATTGTATGGAATAGCGTTGCATAAATAATGAACAAAGCATTATTTGTAAAACAACGTTGAACATCTTTTTTCCTCTTGAAACACCTCAGAGGCATTTCTTCTTTTTTTAAAAAAAATAGCATTACATTAATGCTAAATTAAATTCATTACTGTCTGGTTTCAGCAGTGTCTTAAAATATTTTGCCCCTATCTGACGATGTGAGTAGACCTAATCTCAAATGTTTTTATTTTAAAAAGACTCCATTGTGGGCAACAGATGAACTCTTTTCATAAACATTGCTTCATGGTGCTTTCTGAGAAAGTATTTAATCGCTGTCCTTCTCAATGTTTGGGACAATAATAATATTAATCAGTACAAGGGATGTTGAGATTATGAAGGCCGACTCATATAGGCCAAGTTATGAAAGGTACCTTGTATGCCTGCCTGAAGAGACCTGATTTTTCTTCCATTTCCTTGGATTGTGTCCAGAGAATCCAATAACACCTTAAGCACAGACAATTGTTAGTGGTTGTTAAGAAGAAACCACAAAGTCTTCACTTCCCAAAGACTGCTGCCGCCTTGTATCCAAGTCTTTCTCTCCCAAAATATTTAGAATTAAAATTGCCACAGGTGTGGGCCTACATGGGACCACCATTTGAGGAAAGCTTCTGCCCATCTTGATTTCACCACATGGATACACGGAATTGTACCAACCAAATAGGAATTTTATGTACGTTTTCAGTTCTGCATAAAAGTGATTTTCACATAGGATCGTATGAGGTTAATAATGTGTTTGTTACATTACGTTTTTAGATTATGAGAGTATCTTTGTAGAATATGAATTTAACAATATTTTGTAAATCATAGAAACAAAGCTTTAAGTATTTATATGGAAGTGGCTGAAATAATTTGTAAATGCCTGCAACACACAGTTTAAGCCATGTTGGTTTTCTATGCAATGTTGAAGGTGCACAAGGCACATATATACATATTTACAAAAGTGTCTTTCATTATAGGGTTTTAAAAGTTAAAATGACAGATTTTTATCACTTTATTAGGAGTATGTGTGCAAACGGGTACAATATTTTTGTTTGAATTGCAAAACAAGGAGAAGTTTACTCCATGATGATGGTCCATGGATTTTGAATTCTAAGATTCAGATTTTACGTGGTTAAAATGTTTTTTGTCAATTGTTCAGCAGTATATATTGAGCCAAAACTAGAACAGTTTTTTTTTTAAAAAAATTAGAAAACAAGAGCTAGCTGTATTACTAACAAATCTATATCGAATTTATATTCCATCTTCAAGGGCACAAAGAATGGAGTTGCAGATGGACCTGTACTTCATTTTTGTTTTACCAGCAAAGAAAAATTTTCACATTTTTATTAGTGGTAAGATATACAGTAGATGTATTGTAGAAGTCAAATATGTTACTTGGCTCTCCTTCCCTAGCAAACTTCCTTGATGCCAGCTTGGTACTTCCATGCCAAAATGTAATCTGTATTTTTCACAAAAATATCTGTTTCCCCCCCGTGGTGTGTGTAGTAGGTTCGGCTCTACTTTTCCACCCAGATCACAAGGAATGATTTACTGGAGGGGTATCCAACCTTGGCAACTTTAAGACCTGTGGACTTCAACTCCCAGAATTCCCCAGCCAGCACAGCTGGCTGGGGAATTCTGGGAGTTGAAATCCACAGGTCTTAAAG
Source organism: Natrix helvetica (assembly GCF_964273705.1). Taxonomy (NCBI): domain Eukaryota; kingdom Metazoa; phylum Chordata; class Lepidosauria; order Squamata; family Natricidae; genus Natrix; species Natrix helvetica. The sequence goes on along the minus strand of NC_138549.1, from coordinate 1,799,856 downwards.
TTGCCAAGGTTGGACAGCCAAGGTTTAGTGCATTGGACTGAATGAATGTTTGACCGTACTTAAAACCCTCGCAGTAAATGTCCAAGGGATTGCGTGAGTTTCACATGGTAGTTTATCCTTGGATCAACATTCCAGCAGCAGCTTCAGAGAGCATTGTGTCTTTGGCAACGTCTTTCATACAAAACTTGCCACACATCCATCAAAAAACCAAGAAGCTCTAAGATCCAAAACATAGTAGAAAGTGAGGCATGGAGACCTCTTCTGGAAATACAGGCCAAAAAGATTAAACTCTAGTGATTACGAAAGAATGACCCAGCGATCTAAGATATTTGGTTTCATAAACAGGGCAAGTTAGCTGTTCGGAAACGTTTGCCTGAATTACTTTGGAGAGATTTGTCCCTGTAAGGGGCTGTGTTTTAAACCACATTCTTGCTTAAATAAATGTTAATTCCTTCTCTTGCTGCTCCATTGAATTCTTAGAATGGCGCATTAAAACGAAAGCAGTTGGTTCAATGCCAACATTCTTTTTCTTCAAAGTTGTTAATGACTATTCTGTCAATGCCCCTTTTAAATGTTTATTTGCCAGACTGTTAATGGCTGTTGTGGTGGTGGTATTTATTTGTGCACATCCTGCACTGTTAATATGCTGTCATTCTTTTGAATGTTCAGACTTTTGTTTCAGTAAGAAGAAAAATCGTGTAAATATTTGTTTTTTAAGATCACACACAATAGTGAAATTGTTGCCACGTTTGTTAATGCCTTCCTACCAGGGAGAAGTTTTGACTTGGTTGTGTCTTTATTTGCAAGAATAAACCTCCTTATTTTGTTTTACTTAGTGTTGTGTGTCAGAATCATCTCCTGAGACATATTTTTGCATATGCAACCAGACCAAAAATATTACTAGCAATTCTTGGAATAAATTATAGAATATATCTTTTTTTGCAATGTAACATTTGGTGTAGTGATTAGACTTAGACTTAGACTAATTTTATTGTTACTGACTGTACACTAATCGGCATACATTAAAATGAATTTTCATTGCATAGCAGCTCTCAAAGGGTCACCACCTCCAATATACACTACATAAACATGACAAAATAAATAAATACAAAAGTATGCATGTGCCCACATATATGACACAGAGAAACAACACAGTCTAGCTTGGATGTACAAATGTACATGGTGAGAAAAGCAAATCTTGCAAATTTACCAGATGGATGGATGGCCTAGGGAACAAAGCTGTTACAGAATCTGGTAGTCCTGCTAGAAATACTTTGAAACCTCCTCCCAGAGGGGAGCAACAGAAACAGACCGTGAAGTGGGTGTGTGGGGTCTCTAACAATGCTTTGAGCTCTAGACTCATAGTGCTTATAAGCAGTATCCTGAATAACAGGAAACGAGCTTCTTATAATCTCCACTGTCCTCACCACTTCCTGTAGGGACTTTCTAGCTGAGGCACTCCTGCCACCAAACCAAACAGGGATGCGGTTTGTTAAAATGCTCTCAATGATGCCCCTGTAAAGAGTGGGCTGGGCAGAAAGATGTGCTCTCCTCATCCGATGCAGGAAATGCAGATGCTGGTTTGCATGCTTCATTAAGGGTGATGTGTGGAGAGACCAGATTGTTAGTTATCTGGATCCTATCCATCTGAACTGGTCTCTCCACGCGTCATTTTAGTGAAGCATGAAAACCAACACCTGCATTTCTTGCTTCGGGAGTCTCCAGTTGTTTGGAGGCATTTTTGGGGGTGACCTTGGGGCAATCCCTTCCTCTAAGGATGGTTGTGTGATTTAAAATGGTGGGTGAGCTCATTTGTACCACCTAGAACTCTTTAAGACAACTTTGGTAAATTTAAGAGATGTGATTTCAACTCCCAGAATTCTCCAGCCAGCCATGCTGTCTTTCTGGGCTCCACAGCTGGCATCTAGCCCCTATTCGAAGAAACATCCTGGGTTCAGTTCCAGCTGGGGAAAAAGACATTGGAAACATGGAGTCTGCTTGGAAAGATGGTTTAATGGTGGATAGGATCACATGGTTTGAGGTCCTAAACAGAAAAGGGGGATGATCAGAGGATTCCAGATGTTGGGTGAAGAAGAAAAAGAGGGGGGGGGAAGGGCTTGCTGAGAGTTCTTGGGTATTTTTATACTCTCTGTTTGATCGCATACCTCTCTGTTTCCTGTTCCTGTGTAAGAAATATATTCTGATTGATTATCAGACTCCCGGGGGGGGTGGGGGGGTTCTTAGCTAACTTTATAGGTTTTGTGTGTCAGGCCTGTAGTTATATTCTTTTTAGGATCTTTGGCCTGCCACACTTTCTTATAATTTTCTATGCTGTTTCAATAGTGAAGTAGTTGGGAGGGGGGAATAGAAAGGAGTAGGATTGTGGAATGTATTGTTATGGATTTTCTTAGAAGCTCAAGGTCGTCTTTTGTCTCCGCACCTTGACACCTGGCCGGAAGAAGATGGGTGTACATGCCAGCGTGGAAGATGATGATTGGAACATGTGATGGATTTGTGGGTGTGGGGATAGATCATGAACTTTCAACTGGGTGAACCCACAGGATGTAAATCAGAGTTGGAATTCCATAGAGGTGCTAACATGCCTGTAGAATAAATTGGACTTTTAAAGATGGTTTTGCCTTGGACAATGATTTAATTCTGCATGGTATTTAGAACCCTATCATTGTGTGTCTTTTGAGTCCCAGCTTGGTTGAGTTCCCAGATGCCATGTGGTGAGTTTCTGTAGATGGCTAATCCTACCTTTGCTTTGTAGAGTAGAATAGATCAGGCTTTTTAATGGCCCATTGACAAAGGTGGGGGTTATTAAGAGTGAGTCTGTTTCCTACCTAAAAACATGTTTCTCCATTTCTTATCCAGGGAAAATATAATATGTTTTTTCAATATTTCCCAGAATATTTCATTTTTCTAGGAGAGGGGTGGGTTTTAACTTCCTACACCCCCAAACCTAAAAACATGAGAGAAACACATTTGCCTTTCTAGCAATAAAAATATAAAAATGGAAAAAATTAAAACCATTTCCAACACAGCTGCCTTCTTGCCGGCTTTAAACTGGATTCAGCCCTTCTTTTTCCTTTTGGGAGATTGGCAAACTCCCCTCGTTCCCCGAAGAAGCTGGGGGGGGGGGGGAATACAACCCCAAACTTTATTTCAAAAGAAGAAAAGATAAAATAAAAGCAATTTGTTTTGAATTCCAAAAGGCATTTGAAAACAAAGAGGAGAAATTCCAGGAAAAAGGCACATAAGAAAATCGCAATGCTTATGGAAGCCCATGGAAAGCGGATGGGGAATGTTATGTCTGAAAACTTGTAAATGGACTGTGGGTCCCAGATTTGATTGGAAATAGGTTTTTTAAATTAATGGAATGAATGCTTCCCACAGGGGAAAATGGTTTTTTGTTTTGACTTCTGGGGGGGAAAAGTAACTGGATGCAACACTAGAGGGGGATAAAGATTATAATTAAAAGACAGGAACTCTTATTTGAGTTGTTAAAATAGAGAGGAAAGGAGAGGGAAAGAAGAAAGGGGAAAGGAGAGGAAGACATGGAGGGGAAGTAACAGTAGGAGTGGGGGAGACGAAGGGGAAGAAGAAAAAGGAAAGGAGGAAAGAAGAAGGGAGGGAAGGAGAAAAGGAGAGGGAAGGAAGAGTAAGGTGGTAAAACAAGATGGATGTATGGGATGATGGCAGGTAGAGAATATATATTTAAATCTTTAGATAGAGAAAATAATTGTTATAAATGTTAAAAGATATTCACATAATTTTAATAATAACTATGATAATGTATATTTGTGAATGTATGTATGAAGAATAAAAAAAAACTTTTTTTAAAAAAAAAAGTCAGATGGTCCCCGATTTATAGTTCATTTAGTAAGTTATAACAGCGCTGGAAAAAGTGACCGTTTTTCACACCTACGATGGTTGCAGCATCTCCATAGTTATGTGATTTACATGACAAACTGACTCAACTGTATGACGGTCGCAGTGTCCTGGAGTCACGTGATCCCCTTCTGTGACCACCTGACCAGCAAAGTCAATGGGGGAAACCAGACAAGTAGAATAAAATATTGATTAAAATATAAGATTGAAGACGTGGCATAAAAGGGACAGTTTGAAGCTTGCTTAAAGGGACAAGGAAATGTCATCAGCCTCTAACCACAAGATGTTCTAGCCAACGTCCCTATGTCAAAAGTCCAAACCACAAGGTTCAATAAAGTTCGTTAATGGCATGTAGTCCATACCTGTAACAAAAGGAGAAGTAAGACCCCCATCTCCTTATAAGGCTTTTTTCTCAAGGTAACCAATAAGAAAAGAGTTAAGGGTTTCCGTGTTATGGTGTCTTTGAGAATGTATAAGAATACATGCTTCGATAATGAAGATTGTTCAGAATTTGCAATGTTAGCCATGGGCTAATCTTCTGAAACTGGCTACCAAATAAACTCCCCCTGCATCCTGAGAAGTCTAAAGACTGTCATTTTCTGCAACACACCTGTGTCACTAACCGAACAACTGCAGGGATTCACTTAACAACAGAGGCAAGGAAGGTCATAAAATGGGGCAAAACTCATTGAACCCATTCCCCACTTAGCAACACAAATCCTGGGGTCCATGGTGGCCTCTAAGTTGTGGGCTACCTGTATAATGTCCAGGTTAGAGATAAAGTTTACAAGTGCAATTAAAAAAAAAACTAAAACAAATGGACACTAGAAATCAAAAATAGAGACGAGACAGAATATTATGAAATTTGGAACAAAATGTATCAATGGTTGGAAATGAGGAAAAGGAGTCAGAACGGAACATTTTGAGGCTTGTAAAACTGGAACTGGATAATACAGAGATAAATATATAAAGGAGGATAACAGCGGTGTTAATAAGTCTAATGAAGCAATGTACGACAAGTAGAAATTGTATTTGTTGTGTTAAAATATGTATGAAAATGACAAAGTCGGACAGGTCACTCTATGTTCAATGTAATGTTTATTCAATAAAAAATGCATTTAAAAGAAAAAAAAATCCAAATCCGAGCGCCGCCAGTGGGCGCTAAAGAGCAAGACGGGCTCCGTGTCTCGCGGCCGCCCTCCAGCGTCCACCTTGGGCGTTGCAGCCCGCGCTTTAAAACAAGCCAGCCACCGGCCTCTCTCCTCCTCCTCTTTGCTTTTTTGCCTTTTTTCTTTGCTTCTCTAATCTTTCTAAGTCTAGGATCCAGGCGGCCCCGCCCCTTTCTCAGCTGCCCATTGGCCAGAGCCACCCGTCCGTCAAGCTCCAGCGGTGCAGATGCCTTCGCCTGGGACGGAGCCGGTGAGCCTGCAGGCGCCGCGGACTGATGCGCAGGTAGGAGGGGGCGCTCGCTAAGCAACGGGAGGGAGCAACGGCCCAGTTTTGCAAAATTGCGGGGTGGGTGGGGTGGGAACCCTGGGACGGGTCCCTCACCCCGGCTGCAAAAGTCTTGCGCGGTGCAAAAACCCAACGGCGCCTTGGGCTAAGCGTTGCAAAAAGGGAAATTTGCATTTTTGCAAACATCAAAAACATGGTTTTTTTTTGGGGGGGGGTTCTTTGGGTGTGTGTGTGTTGTAGAATGGGGGAGGGGGGCATTGCCCTCTTGTCACTGCTTTGGAAGAAGGCTGGGGTTCCGGGGATGCGTTGGTTGGGGAGGGTGGGGGGGGGACAGGAGGGTTTTTGCGAAGCGCGGTTGTCTGGATGGTCAGGAAGGCTTTGTAAGGAAGAGAACGTTCCCCCCCCCCCAGGGAGCTAGAAAAACTAAGCGATTAATTAAAATTTTAAAATGAATTTTAATTTTCTAGCCCCTTGGGTAAAAAAACAAAAACAAACTTGTCTCCCTCTGAAACCTTCCTGGTCATCCAGAAAATTAAAATGGATTTTAAAGTTGAGTTCCTTGAAAGGGCTGGGGAGAAGCTGGAAAGAGTGGAAACATTTTATTTATTAGTGATTGTGGCAAACTGGAAGTTGCGGTGGCAAAAGTGTTAGGAGCACACACACACACACACTTTCCCCACAATAGTCCTTGGGCTTAGTAACTAATTGGCAGCTGCTGATGTACTTGATGCCTCTGAGTCTCTGAGAAACTCATTTGTAGGAAGTCTTGACTTTTGACCCAAGGTGGCAGATGAGTATGGAATGTATTTAGAATAAAATAGAATTCTTTATTGGCCAAGTGTGATTGTACACACAAGGAATTTGTCTTTGGTGCATATGCTCTCAGTGTACCTAAAAAGACAAGATACATTCATCAAGAATCATAAAGTACATCACTTAATGATAGTCATAGGGTACAAGTAAGCAATCAAATCAGAATAGAACAGAACAGAACAGAACAGAATTCTTTATTGGCCAAATGTGATTGGACACACAAGGGATTTGTCTTTGGTGCTTAAGCTTTCAGTGTACATGAAAGGACAAGATTGATTCATCAAGAATCCTAAGGTACAACACTTAATGATAGTCCTAGGGTACAAATAAGCAATCAGGAAACAATCAATATCAATATAAATCCTAAGGATACAAGCCACAAAGTTACAGTCCTGCAGTCATAAGTGGGAGGAGATGGGTGATAGGAACGATGAGAAGACTAATAGTAATAGTAATGCAGCCTTAGTGAATGGTTTGACAGTGGTGAAGGAATCAGTTGTTTAGCAGAGGGATGGCGTTCGGAGAAAATCTGTCCTTGTGTCTAATTGTTCTGGTGTGCAGTGCTCTACAGCATCATTTTAAGGGTAGAAGTTGAAACAATTTATGTCCAGGATGTGGGGTGTGTGGATATTTTCACTGCCCTCTTTTTGACTCATGCAGTGTGCAGGTCCTCAATGGAAGGCAGGTTGGCTGTAATTAGTTTTTTCTGCAGTTCTGATTATCCTTTGAAGTCCGTGTCTGTCTTGTTGGGTTGCAGAGCCAAACCAGACAGTTATGGAGGTGCAGATAACAGACTCAATCATTCCTCTGTGGAACAGAATCAGCAGCTCCTTGGGCAGTTGGAACTTCCATTTATCACAAGAAAAAAAATGCAGAATACAAACTTCAGATTTTTACAGAGTCATTCAGGTTTCATGAAGACATTAATTTCTCTTCCACCACGCCATGAAATTGCAATAATAACTTCAAAATGCTTGGGGACACCCCAAACCTTTCTGCCATTTTGTGCATCACTGTATTATTTTGTGTGCTACTATATTATTTTTGTAATAGATTCAGTCAAAATGTGCAATCGTGCATGGCGAGGGCATTTGGTTTTTCAAAAATCTACAATTCCGCTTACCTTTTATGAACTTCATTCTAATGTTGTAAACTAGGTTTTAATTTATTTTGGGGAAATAAGTATTATTAAAAGTAGTTTTTTTTAAAAAATATAGATAACAGTCATCTATCTTGTCTGTTGTGACTCAGAACTGGGTTCTTTTTGGCTACTTTAAAGTAGGTGGTAGGAATATTGGCAGTAGCTGAATTCAACTCTGAGGGAGTTTGATAAAAAGCAACCATATTTTGATGAGTGGATAGAGAGTTTGACTAACAGAATAAGAGTTGGAAGGGACCTTGGAGGTCTTCTAGTCCAACCCCTTGTTTGTGTAGGAGATCTTGTACCATTTCAGAAAAGAGGCAGTCCAATCTCTTCTTAAAAACACACATTGTTGGAGCATTTACAATTTCTGGAGGAAAGTTGTTCCATTGGTTAATTGTTTTAAGTGTCAAGAGTTTTTTTCTTCTTATTTTTAGGTTGTTTCCTTTTCTTGATTGGTTTCCATCTGTTGCTTCTTGTCCTTCTTTCAGGTTCTTTAGCAAATAAGATGATCCCCACATCTTTATAGCAACCCCTGAGATATTGGAACACTGCTATCCAGAAGTGGGATCCTACCAGTTTAACAACTGGTTCACTGAGAACATACTTTGCACATGCAGCTCTCTTTGCTCAGTCCAAACTGGTAAAATCCCACCCCTGATGCTATCATGTCACCCCTATATACATGAAGATACAGATATATATATATACTTACTGCATTAGAAATTATATAATTTAGATTAACCACCTAATTTTTAAGAATGTAAAAGGGTCCTGAGACCATTATTAGTTGTATTTATTTAGTAGCTTTGCTCTAGAATCAATCTCTCTCTCTCTCTCTTCTCTCTCTCTCTCTCTCCCTCCTTCCTCTACATTTTCTGCTCATCTTTTATCTTAGAATAACAGAGTTGGAAGGGATCTTGGAGGTCTTCTAGTCCAACCCCTGTTCAAGCAGGAGACCGTATACCATTTCAGACAAATGGCTGTCCCTCCCATCCATCCATCCATCCATCCATCCATCCATCCATCCATCCATCCATCCATCCATCCATTCTATTCCTTAACCACCCATCCTCCTCAGATAATAAGGTTCCATGGCTAAATTACAGATTGTTTTCAACTTATAGTGACCGAAGTTACAAACTTTTTGGCCTAAGCCTGGGAAGACTCTACAAGTAGTCCTTGACTTATGACTGCAACTGAGCCCAAAATTTCTGTGGCTAGGCAAGATATTCAGTGAATTTTGTCCCGTTTTATGACCTTCCTTGCCACAGCTGTTAAGTGAATCACAGTTATTAAGTTAGCAACAGGGTCGATAAGCGAATCTGGCTCCCTCCCCCTTTGAATTTGCTTGTCTGAAAGTCGCCAAAGGAGATCGCGTGACCTCGGAACATTGCAACCGTCATAAATACGAGACAGTGGCCAAGCAGTTGAATTTTGATCACCTGACCATGGGATGTTAACGTGGTCACAAGTGTAAAAAACAGACTGTTGTAAATTGAGGATTACCTATATAACTTGAATGTCTGGAGCCAAAAGCTATCAAATAAAACAATGTCTTCCTTGCTAGAAAAAGGTAATTTTCTCCATGTCGGTATTTACTTATTTTGTCATATTCATCATATAATGTCTATTGGCAGTTTGTGACCCTTTTAGCACTGTATGCAACAAAATTTCATTTTAAATGTGTGCCCATTAGTGTACATTCAAAGTGACGAGAAAGCTGTTATTCTATTCCATTTTCTATTCCTTTTTTTTAAAAAACAAAATTTTATTGGTTTTTAAGAAAAATAGACAAGGAAAGGGGTAGTGGAATAAGTTACAAATTTTGGCAGTTACAATATGCAGGAGGTGGTCCCTCCCCCCGTACTCATACATTTCATTTATTAATACATTAGATTATTACAAGTCAATGGTATTCTGTCAGCATATAAACTTTTATCTTCAAATAATTTCAATCACTTTACATCAAACAGATTTTCTTGTTCATTTTTGTGATCTGAGTTTTCTCGATGTTGCCCCTTCTCCCCCCCGCCAGCAGAGTTCCGGCCCCTCCCGTTTCCTGTGTGTCTGGTGTAGTATCATCAGGTTTATCTAGGAGGGCTTTATTTTTTTCCATAAAGGCCTGAGCCTCTATGGTTGTGTTGATTCTAACTCTTGTGTCCTCCCAGAAAATTAGCATACCTTCAGGCATCAGCCATCTGAACCACACCCCTTTCTGGTATAATTTCTTCGCTAATAACGAATAGTTTTTTCTTCTCTCTCTCACTTTCTTAGGGATCTGTTTCAGAATGGTTACTTCTCTATCCTGGTATTTTAATGCTTGCCCCCTTTGTGCACTCAGAATCTCATCTCTTGTAGCCTTTCTAAGGAATTTAATGTGTACCTCCCTTGGAACATTATGTGTTCTAGCGTATGCTGAGTTTACTCTATAAACCAGGTCCATGTCCCACCCCATCTGTTGTTTGTCTTTTTTAATATATTCAGCCAAAAGGTTTATCATAATGTCCCTTAAATCTTCATCATCTGCCTCGATCACATTTTGAAACCTAAGGAAAAAGGACATTCTTTCAAATTCCATTTTAATCTGGTGGTTCTCTAACTCTTTGTTCCCTTTCTGCACCCCCCCTACCTCCCTCCTCATCTCAGCCGTCTCTTCCTCCAAAAGATCCAGTCTCTGTGAGTTATTAATCTCCCGGTCTTGGTTCTCTTTAAGCTGCTCATTCATCTCCTTAAATTGATTTTTTAAGTCCTCCTGTCCCTTTAAGATCTGTTGAAACATCTGCTGGAAGTCCACCTCAGAAGGCTTGGGTTGAAGCAAGGAGGTTAAAGTCTGTTGTCCGCTGGGGCTGGACGCTGAGGATGTCGGGGCGAAGACTGCAAAACCCGGCTTCCCCGGGGGTGGTCTTTTGGGTGGCATTACAATGAGCAAAGAGATAACAATGTCAATACAGAGAGGAAACAATTAGGGAGGAGAACCGCCGAGGAGGTTACGAGGCACAGAGTCCAAGCAGATAGGAACTTTTTCTATATTCAGCTCCTGGCAATAAAGTAATAAAGTCCTTTGTTCCAGGCCCAGAGTCCAATGTAACAAGAGATATATCTGAGTGCCACGGAGGCAAAGACAAAATGCCTGAAGTTTCTATGGGTGGAGTCACGTTTCAGTGTCCATGAAGACAACGGAAGTGTGCCATCTTGCCCTGCCAGCTCCGGGATCAGAAGGCAAAATCCAAAAGTTTTCAAAGTTTTCAGATCATCACCTCATTTACACAAATGCAGTCCAAAGTCTGCCTTTGCTATGAGCGTGATTTCGTTGCATGGCTCCCCCCCCCACCTCCTCCTCTGGGGGCAGAGAGCAAAACCATTTAAAGCCACTTGTCCAAGGGGGGGGGGGGAAATCCCCCTCCCTCCAGTCACTCTTCTCCAAAACAGGTTGAAAGTCAGTTTTAAAAAGCCGGCAGTTTTTTTTCCCCTTTCAGCCAGGTAAGGGAACGGGGGAAAGTTTCCACCTCACCACACAGCAGCTGCGTCCTTCAAATCTTGCTTTCTTCCAGCTGCCTCATCCCGAAGACGCCGCGGCGCCTCCCCTCTTGCCGCCCGGTGCCTAGAGCGATGCGGGGAGCCCCCCCGGCCGCCACCGACACGGCGGATTCCCCGCTACGCCACCCCCTCAGCAGGAGCCCCTCCAGGGTGACCTGTGCCCCCCGGATCAGTGGGGAGCCCACCAGGAGTGCGCGGGGTGAGCAATTCCTGCCCGTCGGGATCTGCAACCAGAACCGGAAGTCCTCCATTTTCTATTCCTAATGGAAAAATGTGCTTGAGGATATTATTACTATCCTGAGGTTTTTCTGTTAAATAGGCTGGTCTTGCAAGATCCCAGCTCTCGTCAGTCACCAAAGTTGGTCTTTGCTGCTGGTCAGGTTGGACGGATGTTCGAAGGTGCCATCCTGGTTTGTTGGGAGTTTTTTTAAAGTTATTTTTATGAGCTCTTGTCTCTGTAGTAGAGAACAGAAGATTTATCCTTCGCAATCAGAGCGGAGTGTAATAAAAATGAAATCTCTTCAGAAAAAAAATGACCAGTGACAGGAGGAAATATATCAGAGGTGGGTTGCTACCGGTTTGCACCGGTTTGGCCGAACCGGTAGTGGTCACTTGGCCTGGGTCACAGAACCGGCAGCAACCCAGGCTGGCCATGCCCACGAACCGGTTGCCCGGTTCCACATGACTGTCATAAATATGAGTCAGTTGTCAAGCATGCGAATGCCCATCACTTGAGCATGGGGATGCCATCATGGCCGTAAGTGCGAACCATGGTCATAAGTCACCTTTTTCAGTGCCGTTTTAATTCTGAATGGTCAGTAAATGAACGGTTGTAAGTCAAGGACTTCCCGTATTTGTAGTCTTTGCATTTTGTTATTTTTCTCCAGTTCTCTTCTGCTCCATTTTGTGGCTCCAGGTATGGCCACATCCACTCTCCAGAAGGTTTTTTTTTTGTCTTTCTTATCGACAATTGTTATGTCTGGGATGTTGTGTGACAGATGCCTGTCTGTTTGAGTTCTGAAGTCCCAGAGCAATTTAGCTTCTTCGTTTTCTATGACTTTCTCGACTCTCAGGCTCCCCTCAGGGCTGTGTGCTCAGCCCCTACCTGTACTCGCTGTATACACATGACTGCATATCCTCTGATCCATCCAACATCACGATAAAGTTTGCAGATGACACAACGGTGCTGGGTCTCATAACTGGAGGGGACGAATCAGCCTACAGGGAAGAAGTCCAGAAGGTATCCGCATGGTACTCAAGAAACAAACTTTCATCTAAATACTAGTAAGACAAAGGAGATGGTGCTAAGTTTCCAGAAGCACAGAGAGGAACCTGCCCCACTGTATATCGAGGGGGGCTGTGGGGAGAGAGTTTCCTCTTTTAAATTCTCGGGAGTGCTTATTAGTTAAGATCTCACCTGGAAAAACAAGACGTCTCTGGTGATTGGAAAGGCCCAACAGAGACTTCATTTCCTTAGAGTCCTGCAAAAAAATCAGGTGGAACAATGGCTGATGACCTCTTTCTACGGTCCACCATAGAAAGTGTCCTCACATATTGTATTACAGTATGGTACGCTGGTTTGACAGCTGCGGACAGGAAGGCACTACAGAGAGTGATCAATTCGGCACAAGAAACCATTGGTTGCCCTCTGACACCACTGGATGACATCGCCAGGTCTCGCTGCTTTAGCAGAGTAAGGAAGATACTCAGAGAGGATTCACACCCTGGCCAGTGTCTCTTTGCACTTCTACCAACAGGCAGGAAGCATCAAAGCATAGCCATCCGAACAAAGAGGTTTAAAGATAGTTTCTATCCTTGGGCTGTGAGATTTTAAATACAACCACAACCACAGGTTTTTTTTTCTTTTTCTTTCTTTTTTCGTTTCTGTTATAATTGTTAAAAACAATTTCGCTGTATTTAAGTACAATAACAATAAAGATTATTCTTATACTTATACTTTACGGTCCCACCAATTCTTGTTTGCAGGCAAAGGATATTTCTTGCAGTTCATCCAATGTATTTATTATTATTATTATCTCTTTTATTCATTAAACATGAAACTCAGTCAACTGAACATTGAAAAATGTATCACAAATACCATTGACTGGTGCTAATGGTTGATATGGGTTGCTCCCAGCGTCTTGGATATTGACCAAATATCTTCTTAAAATATATGATCTTCTTAGTAGCGAACTGTTTTTTGCAGTTTCTGCTGGTGTTATTTCAGGAAGCTGCAATTTCTTCATGTGTTTTATAAAATTCTTGGACATGGTGCCAAGGGAAGTATGCAGTGGAGTACCCCAAGGCTCTGTTTTAGGCCCAGTACTCTTCAACATCTTCATCAATGATTTGGATGAGGGAATAAATGGGGAACTCATCAAATTTGCAGATGATACCAAGCTGGCAGGAATAGCCAACACTCCAGAAGACAGGCTTAAGATACAGAAGGATCTTGACAAACTTGAACATTGGGCACTATCTAATAAAATGAAATTCAATGGTGAAAAGAGTAAGGTTCTACATTTAGGCAACAAAAACGGAATGCACAGGTACAGTATAGGTGATACCTTACTCAGTAGTAGTAACTGTGAAAGGGATCTTGGAGTCCTAGTGGACAACCATTTAAATATGAGCCAGCCGTGTGCAGCAGCTGCCAAAAAAGCCAACACAGTTCTAGGCTGCATCAACAGAGGGATAGAATCAAGATCACGTGAAGTGTTAATACCACTTTATAATGCCTTGGTAAGGCCACACTTGGAATACTGCATTCAGTTCTGGTCGCCACGATGTAAAAAAGATGTGGAGACTCTAGAAAGAGTGCAGAGAAGAGCAACAAAGATGATTAGGGGACTGGAGACTAAAACATATGAAGAACGGTTGCAGGAACTGGGTATGTTTAGCTTAAGAGAAAGAAGGACTAGGGGAGACATGATAGCAGACTTCCAATATCTCAGAGGTTGCCACAAAGAAGAGGGAGTCAAACTATTCTCCAAGGCACCTGAGGGTAGAACAAGAAGCAATGGGTGGAAACTAATCAAGGAGAGAAGCAACTTAGAACTGAGGAGAAATTTCCTGACAGTTAGAACAATTAATCAGTGGAACAGCTTGCCTCCAGAAGTTGTGAATGCCCCAACACTGGAAGTCTTTAAGAAGATGTTGGATAGCTATTTGTCTGAAACGGTATAGGGTTTCCTGCCTAGGCAGGGGGTTGGACTAGAAGGTCCCTTCCAACTCTACTATTCTATTGTATTGTAAGTGTCTCGATGACAATGGGTATCACAGTTACATGTTTCATGCATAATTGCGTAGATTCTATGGCCAGGTTCTGGTATTTCGTGATTTTTCCCCCAGTTCTTTTTCTTTGACTCTGCCGTCTCCTGGTACTGCGATAAATTGTACGTTTCAGTTTTTGACAACCGTGATATCTGGCGTGTTGTGCTCTAAATGACGATCCGTTTGTAATCGAAAGTTCCACAAGATCTTCACCTTCTCATTTTCAATAACTTTTTCCACTTTGTGCTTCTATGACTTTCTGAATACAGGTAAATCATATTTTTTACATAATGACCAGTGAATTAATTTAGCAATTCGGTCATCTCTGGCTTTGTAATCATTTTGTGCAATTTTGCTGCACTCACATATTAACTGTAAAACAGTTTCAGTTGTCACTGGATTTTTGTATCTTCATTCTCATGGCATTAGTTTGCAGTGCTTGTTCTTCAGGATATTTCATCCAATGTATTGTTATTATTATTATTATTATTAAATTTATTTGTTGCCCATCTCACGGTTCGAGGCGATCCTGAGCTGGCTTAAAATGCAATAAAATACAAATACAATAGCAGAGTTGGAAGGGACCTTGGAGGTCTTCTAGTCCAACCCCCTGCCTAGGCAGGAAACCCTATACCGTTTCAGACAAATGGCTATGCAACATCTTCTTAAAGACTTCCAGTGTTGGGGCATTCACAACTTCTGGAGGCAACTTCTGTCCCACTAGTTAATTGTTCTAACTGTCAGGAAATTTCTTCTCAGTTCTAAGTTGTTTCTCTCATTGATTAGTTTCCACCCATTGGTGTGGGAACAAGGTCGCCATGGTATATGTGCAGATCAGTTTTCCTGATTGGAACACATATATGGAATTTGGGACTGGAATAAATTGAGTAGTAAATGCGGGTTGAGATGGATGCCCACTGGGAGGTCCCAAATTAGAAAGCTGTGCTTGCAAAGCTAAAGTAATATCGAAACCATCTTAACAGGGACTTTCAAACTGAGGAAGTAACAGCTTGCAATGTGGAAAATGTAGCTGCACTGTGTATATTTCTGCATATCCTGTTCCAACCACATAACCATGAACTGTGATGTTTTAATGCCTTGCCACACCTACACAGGAAACTATTGTGTACGATTCGCGGAACCCTGCCCTCTTTTTTACCCTAATGAAAAGAGCTCCCCGAGACTGCTCGGGGCGACGATTTCATCCCGAACGATGTCAGAGCCTTCTTTTCATGTGTCTCGCCCCCGGTATGAGAGGCAGCCTCAAACCGGGCCAAAATTCCCTCAGGTTGCCACTGCTAGTGGGGCCCCATGGGATCGCCGCACATTGGTTCTTGTTCTACCCTCAGGTGCCTTGGAGAATAGTTTGACTCCCTCTTCTTTGTGGCTTTAACTTAACTTTAACTTTTATTTGATTTCTAGACCACCCCTCTCCCAGAAGGGACTCGGGGCGGTGTACAGTCATATTAAAAACAGTAAATATACATAATATAGATATAAAATAAATATAGATGTGGCTGGAGGAGGTAGCAATAGTTTACTGTACAATAGTTAAAGTTAGATTTAAAAAATTATAAAAATTTAAAAATACATTAAAAAACACCCCTAAAAACTATCCCAGGGTAAAATATTTGCCAGGAGGTATAAATGGGACTATAAATGGGCCAGGCCAGCTAATTGGAACAGGTGAGTCTTAAGTTTTTGTCGGAAGGAGCGGAGGTCGGTAGTAGTTCTGGCAACTCCTGAGATATTGGAAGATTGCTATCATGTCTCCCCTAGTCCTTCTTTTCATTAAACTAGACATGCCCAGTTCCTGCAACCGTTCTTCATATGTTTTAGTCTCCAGTCCCCTAATCCTCTTTTTTGCTCTTCTCTGCACTCTTTCTAGAGTCTCCACATCTTTTCTACATCGTGGTGACCAAAACTGAATGTCGTATTCCAAGTGTGGCCTTACCAAAGCATTATAAAGTGGTATTAACCCTTCACGTGATCTTGATTCTATCCCTCTGTTGATGCAGCCTAGAACTGTGTTGGCTTTTTTGGCAGCTGCTGCACACGGCTGGCTCCTATTTAAATGGTTGTCCACTAGGACTCCAAGATCCCTTTCACAGTTACTACTGTTGAGCAAGGTATCACCTATACTGTACCTGTGCATTCCGTTTTTGTTGCCTAAATGTAGAACCTTACTCTTTTCACCATTGAATTTCATTTTATTAGATAGTGCCCAATGTCCAAGTTTGTCAAGATCCTTCTGTATCTTAAGCCTATCTTCTGGAGTGTTGGCTATTCCTGCCAGCTTGGTGTCATCTGCAAATTTGATGAGTTCCCCATTTATTCCCTCATCCAAATCATTGATGAAGATGTTGAAGAGTACTGGGCCTAAAACAGAGCCTTGGGGTACTCCACTGCATACTTCCCTCCATGGAGATGCAGTTCCATTGAGGACTACACGTTGAGTGCGGTTGGTCAGCCAGTTATGAATCCATCTGGTGGTGATGCTGTCTAACCCACATTCTTCTACTTTATCTAGTAGTAGGTTATGGTCTACCTTATCAAAAGCCTTACTGAAGTCCAAGTAAACTATATCGACGGCATTCCTCTGGTCCACTAATTTTGTCACTTTGTCAAAGAATGCAATAAGATTAGTCTGGCATGATCTCTTTTTGACAAACCCATGTTGGCTTTTGGCTATTACTTTGTTTGCTTCTAGGTGTTTGCTAATTCGTTGCTTATGTGAAATGTGCAAAAACATACCAGTTTAAGAACTTAAGTTACAGGCTTGAATTTGAACACGTATGACTTGGGGAGAAGATTTTATATGTTTAAATGTTGCTGATCTGGTAGACTTTAATCCAAGTTGCATCTGTGCTACTCTGTTCTGAAGCAGCTGACTTAACTTGAGACACACAGACATGGGCTCATTTTGGTGTTAAATGTTTTTGGGATTAAAAAAGAATATGACTAGGACTTCTGTTTTTTATCTGAATACAAAAAAGCCGTTTCTCAGGAGACGTGCTAGTAATTCACATGCTCAGTTTCTTTTTTTGTGCCCGTGGCTACAGAATAAAAGGAACCCTGTTGTTGACTGTTGCATAAAAGGCAGGGCAAAAAAAATGAATTTCACCTTATTTTTCTGTGGAATCTATAGCACAATAACAGAATAGCAGAGTCTGAAAGGGACCTTAGAGGTCTTCTAGTCCAACCCCCCCTATCAAGCAGGGTTTGGCAGATTATGTCCCTTAAAGTAAGGAATAATACGATTCTTTTACAGGCTGACTTACAACCTCAATCGAGCTCAACATGTCTGTTGTTAAGTGAAACAATTTGTGAAGTGAGTTTTGCCCCGTTTTATTCTTCCCATGGTTGTCTAGTTTTGTATCGAAACTTGACTTGGTACTCGTGAATCAATTAGGGCATTTTTAGGAAACCTTACACAATGCAATCAATCACTGAAGTTGGCAGCACGGTTGTTAAGTGAGTCTGGCTTCCCCGTTGACTTCGGTTGCCAGGAGGTCGCCAAAGGGGACAACCATCGCAAACATGAGTCAGTTGCCGAGCATCTGCAGTTGGATCACATGATTGTGAGGATGCCAGCAATGGTCGTAAGTGTGAAAAACGATCGTGTCCCTTTTTTTCAATCCCACTGGTAACTGAACGGTCACTAAATGAACTGTTGTAAGTCGAGGACTACCTGTATATGTTTCTGAGTTGGCCAGCATGCTTTGATCCTATGCCAGGGATCAGAAGGCAAGGTGTGCTCTTAAATCTGCTGTACACGGAAGTAGAACGTTTGGGTTTTATGTGTTGTGTGGGGGATCTAC
Source organism: Natrix helvetica (assembly GCF_964273705.1). Lineage (NCBI taxonomy): Eukaryota > Metazoa > Chordata > Lepidosauria > Squamata > Natricidae > Natrix > Natrix helvetica. The sequence continues at coordinate 1,781,919 of NC_138549.1, read as the reverse complement.
TTTCCTGGTGAATCTTTGTGTCTTAATGGCCGTGGGAATGTGGTTTATATAAACCTGGAACGCGTTTCTCTTCTGTTCTAGGTTGGGCCTGCTTCCTTCTTCCCCCCGTCGTTACTTTTGCTCATAGACAGGACCGCTGATCGACAGATCCTTAATTCAGGTCAGGCGTTCGATTAGGGAAATTTAGCCTAAATAGTTTGAGAGCTAGGGACGTGTTCAGATCTCACGAATTGGGCAAGCTGAATAAAAATCCCTGTTCTGCTTACTCTAAGGATACTACTTTGACTTCGTTTAGTGACTGTCCAAAGTTAGAGCAACCCTGAGAAAAGGAGCGTACGATGGTTTTTCACACCTATGACCGTTGCAGCATTTCCCACGATCACGTGATCAAAATTCAAAAGGCTTGGCAACTGGCATGTACTTACGACGGTTGCAGTGTCCCGGGGTCACGTGATCCCCCTTTGCGACCTTCTGACAAGCAAAGTCAAGGGGGAAACCAGATTCACTTAACGACGGTGTTACTAATTCAAAAACTGCAGCGATTCCCTTAAGAACCGTGTGAAGAAACGCCGTAAAATGGGGCAAAACTCCCTTAACAAATGTCTTGTTTAGCAACAGAAACTTTGGTCTGGGGGAAGCTGAAAAGGTCGTAAGTGTGAAGAATGGTCGTAAGTCACTTCTGTGCCTGTTGTAACCTCGGACAGTCGCTGAACGAATGGTTGCAAGTCGGGGGCTAAGGAATGCCTCCGCGTTGCATTGTTTATTCTCTGGGCCTGGGGTTCCTGTGGAAATGCTAAATAGAAATCATTTTAAGAGAAAACTCTTGTTCTTTGCCAGCAATGCTGAGGGATGAAACGGCTTTTCCCCCAGAAAGGAGCTGCTGGTTTTTTGGACCATGTTCAACGTTGTTTACGCAAGAAGATGAAAAGGCCAGCCGGGTGTTTGAAAAGCAGTTTCAAGTAAGTCCCTCTGTCCGTGAGGATGAAAGTCCCTCTTTCCCTTTGGAATGCCTGATTTAAAATTAATTCTTTTTATAAAACTGGGCTTGAGCCAAAACGTTCAAAAAGGGCCAGAATATAAGCCCTCTTACTTCATTCTCAAATTTTAGAAGGCAGCGACTTAAAAAACACTAAAATTCCGATTGTTGCAGATAATTTCTGACCACTTTACTGACTTATTTGCTTTTTTTCCTGCCTTTATTATTGCTTATTAATAACTCGAGGCGGCAAACATATCTAACCCAGGTAGTCCTCGACTTACGACCACAATGGAGCCCAGAATTTATCAGAAATGAGTTAAGTGAGTTTTGCCCCGTTTTGCGACCTTTCTTGCTGTGGTTATTAAGTGAATTACGGCCGTTGTTAAGTTAGTCGCACGGTTGTGAAGTGCATCCAGTTTCCCCATTGACTTTGCGTGTCAGACGGTCGTAAAAGGAGGATCATGTGACCCCGTTACACTGCAACCGCCGTAAGTACATGCCAGTTGCCAAGTGTTTGAATTTTGATCACATGACTTTCGGGATGTGGCAACAGTCAAGTGTGAAAAGCTGTCATGAAGTCACTTTTTTTGGTGCCGTTGTAACTTCAAACTGTCACTAAACAAACTGCTGTAAGTCGAGAACTACCTGTACCCAGTCCTCCTCCTGTTTTCCGCATAATAGCAACCCTGGGAGGTGGGTTGGGCAGAGAGAGAGTGATTGGCCCAAAGTCATGCGGTTGGTTTTCCATGCCTAAGAGGGAAACTACAATTCCCAGTCTCCTGGCCCAAAGTCCCACAGCTGGCTTTCGTGGCTAAGGCGGGACTAGAACTCCCAGTCTCCTGGTGATTGGCCCATGTCTCATTGATGGGACTTTGCTCCCAACCTCTTGAATGGACTAGGACCCTTGGGGACTTCCGGAGTATCTAGTCTGAGACCCCTTCGGTGTTGTTATTCTGGTTGGATTCATCTTTATGTAGAAACGTCACCTGCCTTTTCGATCCCGCTCCCTTCGAGTCCGCTGGGCTAAGTGCAGGAATGCAGGTGGGTGGGCATCCCGCATTTTAGGGGGCAGATTTTGGAATGTGACACACCCACAAACCCCTCGTCTTTTTTCACCCTTTAGGTGTATTGTGATAGCTGTGATTGCAGTTTGCTTTATTTACCTGGTCAAAACAATGTACAATGCCACAACATGTGAAACGAGAATGATTCACAAGGTCAACCCTGATCACGCCAAGGTCAGTTCACTGTTTTAATAAGGAGTGACAGAATAGTAGTAAGCAGGGGGGGCAGAAAGGGCTTATGAAACCTTCCTTCCTTCCTTCCTTCCTTCCTTCCTTCCTTCCTTCCTTCCTTCCTTCCTTCCTTCCTTCCTTCCTTCCTTCCTTTCTCTTTCTTTATTTGTCTCTCTTTGTTTTTCTCTCTCTCTCTCTCCCTTCCTTCCTTCCTTCCTTCCTTCCTTCCTTCCTTCCTTCCTTCCTTCCTTCCTTCCTTCCTTCCTTCCCTCCCTCCCTCCCTCCCTCCCTCCCTCCCTCCTCCTCCTCCTCCTCTTAACAATTGTCCTTCTTAGCAACATACATTTTCTGCCCAATTGTAGTCAAAGGTTCAGGACTACCTATATGTGCTAACAATTTCTATGACAACAAATATATGTAGTCATTTCTGATTTTTCATGGTATTTTGGTTAACAGTTGGAGGGGGAATCTATCAATGGATGGCATATCAGTGAGTAAATGTGTAGGAGATATATGGATGTTTTTAAAAAAAGTATTACTGCATATTCTTGCAGATAAGCCCATCCGGAGATAAGCAAAACCAAATTACTCAGTTAATATTCATGAGTAGTATTTACGGTAGTATGAAATCCTTAGATACCTCTTTTTCCCTTTAATTTTGTTTTCTTCTGGAATTATTATTTTTGTTTCATTTGTCTTTCTGAAAAGAGATAAATGACTTAAACCTTTTATTTACTGTCGGTTGAAATATCCTCAAATTTCCTTCTCTGCCCTTGCCAAATTGCAATTGGAGGAATTGCTTTATAAAATGTTGCCTTTAAAATAAATAAATAAATAAATGTTGGCACTCACAAGTAAAGAATTTTTGAACCAATAAACTGGAGTGTAATTCTGGAGAATCCCAATGTTTTATTTTTACGGAAGGTTTATTTTTTGGAAGAGGTGTGTGTGGAGAAGACGTACATTCATTGTGTTAATTCAAAATAGAAAAGAGAATAAAGGTTCTTTTAAAATGATGAGGGAACTGAGGATGGGTACTCTATAGACCCAACAGCAAAAAATGACAAAAGGAGTTACAAGATACCAGAGGAGAAGCAGGACAGATTCACCAAAAAGTTAATAAGAATTGAAATTCTAAAAAGGGCGAGAGACGATGGATAGAGATAGAATACTCTTTTAATATGGTGGTTATTTCAGTAAGTGTTAGAAAGGTGAAGTAGAAAGTAGAAATTGGGTAAATAATATTATGTATACCGAAACATAATAGAACATATTACGATTACTATGTATACACAAATGTTAGAAGTTGAAAAAGTATGATTATGTATATCTAAATGGGAATATCACTATCAGAAGCATATGCAAAATATATTGATCCAGGTAATACACTCTTCACTAAGCACTTACAGAGGTTAAAGGAAAAATTGCAAATAAAATTATATATTTAAAAATTGCATTCAGGATTGGACATAGATGAAAAGAATTGCATGGCACCTCGCTAGGTTGTGTCCACTGCACATTCTTATCACACACGCACAAAATATTCATAACCAGCTGGTATGTTTTGCTGTTCTAGAGAGCTCAGAAATACGCCCAGGGGATTTCGCAAGTTGAGTGTCGCCCATCTTTTGTGAAGACCAAGTTGAATGAGATGTTTCCACACGAATACAACCCAGATCTGCTTCCCTTTTTAACGAAAGAGATCGACGCTCAATCCAATCTCTTTAAATATCCGCCCCCTTTCGGGGCTCGCAATTTTTTGGAGAAGCTTCGAGACTTGGTCCAACTTCTACCTGAATATGATCTACCGGCGGAGCTGAAGTCAAAGCAGTGTAAACGTTGCGTCGTTGTGGGAAGCAGCAATGTATTACACGGGTTGAAGCTGGGCTCCGCCCTGAACCACTTCGACATTGTCATAAGGTAGGTCTTCGATTTTTGTCTACGGTCACAAATGGAAAGAGTGTCTGCTAACAGCGCCAGGGCTCCAAATAGCATCCAAAAGTAAATCAGAGTCCAAGGGAAAGCATTCCTCAAAGTTCCAGTTGATGAAGAGAGCCATGGTGGCACATCTGGGAAAACCCGAATCTGAAAGCTTCCCAGTTTTCCCCACCCAGATGAAAGATCTTGCCCCCACACCCACACGTCCATCCCATGGTCCAATTTCCCACTGCCACAAAGACAGATTCCTCCTATTCAGTTCCGGTCAGGTGCAGAGACAAAGGATGACCTTGGCTTTCTAGAAAGAATGTTGTTATGGCTACATATCCTCTAACTCTGTAGAATCCCCCCTCCCATTTTCCCACAGTAGAAAATGCATAGTAGAATAATAGAAAGTACGGCAGGCCAAAGATCCACAAGAAAAGATGGCTGCAGGCCTGACAAACAAAGGAGAGAGTTGGAAGATACCTTGGAGGTCTTCTAGTCCAACCCCCTACTCAAGGCAGGAGACCCTAGACCAGTGACAGCGAACCTTTTACACTGAAAGGTGCACACAAACACGCATGAGCAGGCGTACACGAATGCACGAATGAGTGGAGAGGCGTGAACATGCGCATGCTCAACAGAGACACGCCGGCGAGAGGCAGCGTGTCAAATGGTAAGATAAAGGATAACTCTTATCCTGCTTGAGCAGGGGATTGGACTAGAAGACCTCTAAGGTCCCTTCCAACTCTCTTATCCTGCATGAAAGTCTCATGCAATTTTTCTCAGCCCTGGCGCTCCCACCTATCAGAGTTCTACGTTCAGTTGCCTTGTGCATTTTGTGTTTTCAGGTTAAACAATGCACCCGTTCGGGGATACACAAATGATGTCGGCAACAAAACAACAATACGAATCAGCTATCCTGAAGGAGCGCCTTCATCTCAAGACGAATATTTTCCAAATAGCTTGTTTGTGGCAATATTATTTAAAAGTGTTGATTTTGCGTGGGTAAAAGCAATGGTGAAAAAGGAAACATTAGTAAGTAATTATATTAAACATTGCATTTGTGTGAAATAGGTGACACCAGAATTCTACTGTTTGCGTGTTTAACACAGCAAGTTTCCGTTTGGGATTTTCTCCCCCTGGCTGGCCGCTGTTAGTTTTGCCTAAAATTTTTGGCTTTGGTGGAAGTAATATGCCTAATGTAGTATTACTGTATAAGTTATATTGATGTGACTATTCAATACATTGCTGTTGCCATTCAATGCATTGGCACCCCTTAAGTGCCAAGCCACTCTGAAAGGGTTTACAGTCAAAAATTAGAAATAAACCAAAACTCAATCCAACAGAAACCAATATAACCATAAGAAACGTACTGAATTCCAATTGAGTACAGATGTTTTGGAAAAAACACATTTCTCCTTAGGGTGTGTATGCATTCATAGGCACACAATCCCAATTTTTATGTTAGTTTTTTCTCCTGTTGTATATTGATTTTTAATTTGATTTTTGTGACACACTTTCTCGTTTAAATATGCCCAACAGGTTGCTTAATTCAGTGCCTCCACTGTGGGGTGGGTGAGGTGGGAAGGTGCCTCAAAACACCCTCTCGTTTTAACTTGACTGCTCCTGTTAGTTAGTTAGTTAGTTAGTTAGTTAGTTAGTCAGTCAGTCCTTCTTTCCATCTCTGGCTGGAGATACCAACTTTAGCCATTTTGAAAAAGGTTTGCGGTGGCATTTCATTTTAGGGCACCTAGTCACCCCTGGCAAAGAATTAGGGATTACAAATAAGCTTCGCTTAATGACGCCCAGGTTTAGTGACTACTTAAAGTTACGGTGATGCCGAAAAGTCGCTTTGTGAACAATCCTCAGTTTGTGACTGATGCAGCTTCCCACGGTCACACTTCCCAGCGAGCTTCTCAAGAGCCAGAGTTAAAATTGCAGCGCTGGTTCCCATGATGTCTTGCTTAACGACTTGTGTGACTCGCTTAACGACCTCAGGGGAAGTAACAACATAACTCCAGCGGGGTCCTGGGGTGTTTGGATTAGTGACCGTGTCACTTAGTGGTTGAGTTAGCCTCAGTAGTGGCCTCTAAGTGGGACTACTGAGTATTAATTTTTTCCCTCCTGTAGTCCTCCACTTACAACAGTTCAGTTAGTGACCAACCAAAATTACAGCAGCACTGGAAAAAAAAGGAACGTATGGCCGTTTTTCACGTGAGCATTTCAGAATTTCTGTGGTCACGTGATCAAAATTCAGAGGCTTGGCAACTGGCATGTACTTACGACGGTTGCAGTGTCCTGGGATCACATGATCCCCTTTTACGACCTTCCGACCAGCCCAAGACAAGGGGAAGTCAGATTCACTTAACAACCTAGTTGCTAACTGAAGAAGTGCTATGATTCGCTTAAAAACCGTGGCAAGAAAAGTCATAAAACAGAGCAAAATCCACTTCACCGATGTCTCACTTAGCAACAGAAATGTTGGGCTCAATTGTGGCCGTAAGTTGAGGACTAACCTGTAATTAAATTCTTCATGGGAGTAATTGCCCCACATTAGGTTGGATTTGAAACCTTGTGGTAATTTGTGTGCCTTGTGTGTCTTTGTTGTGTTGTTGTGCAGCCGCTCTGGATGCACCTCTTCTTTTGGAAGAAGGTGGTGATGAAAATACCCATCGACCCCAGGAGGTTCCGGATCTTGAACCCGATCCTCGTAAAGGAGACAGCGCTGGACATCCTGCAGTACCCAGAACCTCAAGCCAGGCTCTTCTCCTGGGATCAGGTCAGTGTACACAATTGAGCCCAGAATCATTTATTTCCTTCCTTCTTTCTTTCTTTCCTTCCTACTTTCCTTCTTCCTTCCTTCCCTTTCTCTTTCCTTCCATCTTGATCTTTCTTTCTCTTTCCTTCCTTCCTACTTTCTTCCTTCCTTCCCTTTCTCTTTCCTTCCATCTTGATCCTTCCTTCTCTTTCCTTTCTTCTTTCCTTCCCTCCTTCTTTCCTTCTTCCTTCCCTTTCTCTTTCCTTCCATCTTGATCTTTCTTTCTCTTTTCTTTTTTCTCTTTCTTTCTTTCTTTCTTTCTTTCTTTCTTTCTTTCTTTCTTTCTTTCTTTCCTTCCTTCCTTCCTTCCTTCCTTCCTTCCTTCCTTCCTTCCTTCCTTTTTTCCCTCTTAACTTATCTTGCCTCCCTCCCTCCCTCCCTCACACGGTGCTAGAATACAGTATTTCATGCCAATTCTGCTGATTGTCACCAGTTCAAAATTGACCATCCTTCCGAGGTGGGTAAAATGGGGACCCAGATTGTTGGGGGCAAGAGGCTGACTCCATAAACCGCTTAGAGAGGACTGTGAAGTCCTTTGAAGCAGTATATGAGTATAATGCTATTGCTATTGCCCTTCCTTCCTTCCTTCCTTCCTTCCTTCCTTCCTTCCTTCCTTCCTTCCTTCCTTCCTTCCTTCCTTCCTTCCATCCATCCATCCATCCATCCATCCATCCATCCATCCATCCATGGTTAGAATGCAGTATCACATGCTTAGTCAGCCCACAGTCAGGAGTTTGATGCTGACTAGCTGAAGGTGGACTCAGCCTCCCGTCCTTCCGAGGTGGGTCAAATGAGGACCCAGATTGTTTGGGGGGGGGGGCAACATGCCACCTCTGAAAACCGCTTAGGGGGGGCTGTAGAAGGACCGTGAAGCGGGATATAAGTCCTTGCAAAGGGAATACATCTCTTCCTCTGCTTCCCCTCTAGAACATACCCACGATCGGCCTGATAGCCACGGTTCTAGCGACCCATTTATGCGACGAAGTGAGCTTAGCCGGGTTTGGCTACGACCTGCGTCATCCCGAGGCGCCTCTGCATTACTACGACAGCCTGTGCATGAGGGCCATGAATTGGCAAATCATGCACAACGTCACCCAGGAGACGCAATTCCTCCAAAAGCTGGTCAGAGAAGGCGCCGTGAGCGATCTCAGCGGAGGAATCTACTGCAACTTCTGTGAGAAACCGGGCTAAGCGGTGGGATCAGAGACCGACTTTCGCGTGTTCCTGCAAGCTTCCCTAGGGATGGGGGGGGGGGGGAGCCACAGCCGTATTCCACGCAGATCACGCAAGACAACTCCTGCACGAAGTGGACAATAACGTTCCCAAGTTCAGTGTAGATTTAATATTTGGCAGAGGTTTCTGAACATGCTTGGACTTTGCTTCCCAACAGTGGTGCAATTCAGCCGGTTCTATCCAGTTCGGATGAATCGGTGGTAGGGGGCGGGAGCCTCTGCCCACCCACCCGGACCTCATTACAGCCCACGTTTGACACTTCGTGCATGCCTGCGTGGAGGTACAATACAATGCAATACAATAGCAGAGTTGGAAGGGACCTTGGAGGTCTTCTAGTCCAACCCCCTGCCTAGGCAGGAAACCCTACATCACTTCAGACAATTGGCTATCCAACATCTTCTTAAAGACTTCCAGTGTTGGGGCATTCACAACTTCTGGAGGCAACTTCTGTTCCACTGGTTAATTGTTCTAACTGTCAGGAGTTTCTCCTCAGTTCTAAGTTGCTTCTCTCCTTGGTTAGTTTCCACCCATTGCTTCTCGTTCTACCCTCAGGTGCCTTGGAGAATAGTTTGACTCCCTCTTCTTTGTGGCAGCCCCTGAGATATTGGGAGACTGCTATCATGTCTCCCCTGGTCCTTCTGTTCATTAAACATTAGACATATCCATTTTTTGCAACCGTTCTTCATATGTTTTAGCTTCACCTTTGCGAACCGTTAGCGAAGGTGAGTTGATTTCACCCCTGCTTCACAGCTAACTCGTATCGGTCATTGTAACACACAGCACTTCTGAATATTTTTATATGGACACATGGCGAATGAATTATGAGCGGTTCTTGACTTACGACCAAATTAGGGCCAGAATTTCCACTACTAAGTGAGGCAGTTATTAAGTGCCTTGAGCCTGATTTTATTAGCCTTTTGTTCTCCAATGGACGTTAAGTGAATCAGGGCAATTGTTTAAACGAACTCAGCTTCCCCCCCATTGACTTTCATTGTCGGAAAGTGATATCTCCATCCAGTGGCGGGTTCTGCATTCCGTTCCAACTGGTGCGGTTGGAACGGCCCCGGAGTCACCCACTTGCGTGCAGTGCGCACATGCGTTGTAGCATCAAATGAGGCTTCCGCAATCCTCTGCGACACTCCAGCTGCTCGGTGGAGCATTGCACAGGTGCCGTACATGTCAGGGGAAAAACACCCTGTAGAAAATGAGGTCTATGGACCGAGGCTGATTCCCTTCCGCATATCTTTTGAGATATTAAGAAAATAAATAAAAGTCTTTGACAAGTGTTCTAATTAACAAACAAACTTTAATAAAAGTAAATAAAAGTAAAATAAACTAATTGTTACATTTTGATAATGAAAGCTCCGTCTGCCAGCTCTGCTTGGCAGCCGGACAAAAAAATTTTTTTGGAATGTGTAACGCATGCGCAATAAATCACTTTCAGATAAGAACTTTTATGACCTGCGCAATAACTCTTTCTTAGTTTAACTCTTGAGTGTCAATTCATTCAGTTCAGGCCTAGCAAACTTTTTAACATCGTGACACCCCTTCTTTTGCTAGTCTGGGCTGACGTCATCAAATCATCAATTAAGGCACATCTTCTTTTGCAGATACTCGTGTTGATTTGCGGCAAGTGGTTTGTTAAGCATGTCTGCGATCTGATCATGTGTAGAAACATATTGCAATTTAACAAAACCTTGCTTAACTAATTGCTTTGTGTTTTGATAACGAATGTCAATGTGTCTGGACCTAGAACCTGTAAAATGTGACTCAGAAATATAAACCACAGATACATTATCTTCCATCACGGTGATTGGTCGAATCGGACGTGTCCAGATATCTGTGATCAAAGCATCAAACCACGTTAGAGAATTACAAGCATCTGAAACACAAGCATATTCAGCTTCAGTAGATGAACATGAAACAAAACTCTGTTTTCTCACTTGCCAGTAAACAGGACAACCATTTAGGAACATCATGTAACCAGAAGTGCTTTTGCGTGACTTCTTGTCGCTCGCCCAGTCGGAATCAGCAAAACAAATCAACTTTGGTTGATCAGCGTGTGTTGGTTCTAGCAATAACTTCATGTGTTTAGTGTGTTTTAGGTATTTCAATAACTTCTTAATGCATGACCAATGAAATTGTGTTGCCTTACCTACGTGTCGTGATAAAAGATTAACACTAAGTGCGATGTCAGGTCTGGTCCAACTACTAATGTATAATAGTGAACCAATGACTGAACGATAAAGTGTTTGATCCTCTAACTCAGGACTTGGTTCATGTGTTAAGTTGTGAAAATCTGTTTGCATGGGTGTCTTTGTTGTGCTAGCATCTTTCATGTTGCAATGATGTAGAATGTGGTCAGTTTTCTCTTCTTGTGAAAGACTAAACCCCTTCTGTGTCTTTTCAATTTGAACACCTAAATAAGTGCTAATGTGTCCTAAAGATTTTAGTGTGAAGTATCTCTGCAAACTTTTAGCAAAAATCTCACTCATTTTCTTATTTGGACCAATATAAACAATATCATCAACATAAACAAGAATTATCTCATATGCATTGTTAGATCTTTTTGTGAACACGCATTCATCAGTTTCGGACTTAATAAAGCCCATTGAATTTAGTTTGTCAGTAAGACATAAATACCACATTAAACCTGACTGTTTCAGACCATAAAGACTTTTGTTCAGGAACCAGGTATCCCCTTCTTGCTTTCGGAATCCTGGAGGGCTTCTCACGTAGATCTCTTCATCTAGGTCTGCATGTAGATAAGCTGTGTCCACATCAAATTGAAAAACTTCTAAACCAAGAATAGTTGCAGTGGTTAAGGCAATTTTTACACTTTCAGTTCTGACTGTTGGTGAGTAAGTGTTTGTGTAGTCCTCAGGATAACGTTGAGCGAAACCCTGAGCTACAAGTCTGGCTTTGTATAAAGACTCACCATTTGGTTTCTTCTTGATTCTGTAGACCCATCGGGTGCCAATGACTTTCTTGTTTGCTGGAGGTTTTGCAGGTGTGAATACATTAAGTTTCTTTAAACTGTCCATTTCATCCTGCATTGCATCATACCATTTGTCTTGCTCTGAATCAGGAAGCTGTTTGATTTGTGTGAATGTCTCTGGAGGAAGAGTAACGTTGCAAATCAAAGGTAATGGTGATTTTGTCAGTTGCCATGAATAACGTTGTGGAGGGATTCCTTTTGTGGCCCTCTTGGAGCGTCTAGGAGCAACAGACCAGTCTTCTTCTTCTTCTTCATCATCATCATCCTCGTCCTCACGTTCGTCGCTAGCATCAGCATCTGCGGCTTGCGAAGACGGAACATCAGTTTGTGAAGAACTGGTAGAAGGAATATCTGCCTGCGAATTGCCATCAGGCTGCGTGGCATCTGGAACACCATCTCTAGGAAAATAAACTTCAGGATCATTGGAATGAATCCTGGACCAGTCAATGTCTTCCTCAAAATTAGCAGATTGTGAAGTGACAATCACATGTTTAGTATCAATGAATTTGAACCATTTCGAATTATCATCAATACCCATAAATCTTAGTCTCTTTGCTACTGTACCTCCCTTTCTTCTTTGACTTAAGGGAGTGTTCACCATAGCATATGAACCAAAAATATGGAGGTTCTTGAGATCGGGCTTGTAGCCATACAGCATGTAGAAAGGAGTTTGATTGATTACACTGCTCCAAGTACGGTTGACAATGTAATTTGCATATTTGATTGCTTCACCCCAGTATGCGTTACTGAGATTGGCATCTTCTAGAAGACAACACATCATGGTTTGTAGAACCCCTTGTCTTCTTTCTACGACTCCGTTATGAGCCGGTGTATATGGAGCAGATGTCTGATGAAGAATTCCATTCTTACGCATCCAGTCCTGGAAACGCTGAGACATGAATTCTGCACCACGGTCACTCTGGATTCTGGCGATGCGAACTTGGTATTGTGTAGAAACAAACGCTGCAAAGTCTTTAAAGATCTGAAAGGTCTCAGATTTCTCTCTCATAGGATATACAAATCCATATCTAGAATGATTATCTACAATTGTTAAAAAATACTTTCTGCCACCAAGTGTTGGTGGGAAAGGACCCACTATGTCAGTGTGTACCAAATCAAAAATGCGTGTTGACAGGCGTGTAGCGTGTTTGGGAATTGCAGCCGCCTTGGATTTAGCCTTTTTGCAAACGGCACAATCCAAAAACACCTTACACCCCTTTAGATCCAAACCTTTTGCGAACTCCGGCATCTTTCTAAGAACACGGAAACTGGCATGTCCCAATCTTCTGTGCCACTTGTGAATACACCTGGAATGAAAAGGTTTACCAGTTAGTGAATTCTCAACATTAACAGTTTCATGAGGACCCTCAGGCTTGCTCTGAGCAACCTGTTTCTGTTTTCTCTGTTTGTTGGCTTTAGGAGCCTTTGGCACAGTAATGTTTTCTCTCTCTGGGACAACTCTCTCTGGGTCTGCGTTGTGCCTTTTTGGAGTTTGCATACTTGCCTGTGCTTGCCCTTTAGGCTTTGGCTTTAAGTAATAAACACCACCAATCAGCATGGTTTCAGCAACAATATCACCATCTTTAACTAAGTAACTTGCTTTTTCGAGGTGGTGAACCTGGAACTTTAAATCTCTAGACAAGTGACTTTGACTAAGCAAATTACTGGTTGCTGAAGGTATGTAATAAACATCAGGGATGTGTGTATCGAGCTCTTCAATGTAAACAGTTCCTTTTCCCATGACCTTGCAAGTGTGGTTGGTGAAGGAATACAGTTCTCGATACTCGGGCTCTGGTTCGCCCATCTCTGTGAAAAGTTCCCTTCTGTGGGTAACGTGCACAGCTGCTCCACTATCTAAAGTCCACAAAAGACGTCTGTCGAACTTTGGATCAGGTTGTGGAACGTTGGTTATGGCCAGTGTCACAAGTGGAGCTTGTGAATCACGCCTTGGACCACGACGACCTTGTCTTCCGCCTCTACCTCTGCCTCTGGAATCTGTTCCTCTGGGCTGGTACGTGGCGGGAGCTGGAACTCGTTGGGGACAATCCCGGGTGTCATGTCCCACACGGTTGCAGGTGTAGCATTTTGGCATCCTTGGAGCGTAGCCTCTTCCTCGGAAGGGACGTCTGGCTGGAGCCTTCGACGCTGGAGGTCGTTGCAGATGTGGTGTAGCTAACCTGATAGCTTCGTCTTCCACTAAAAGTCTGCAAACGTGGTTAACTGTGCGTTGAGCAATAGGCACGTAGTTAATCTTTGCAACAGCATCTTTCCATTCATAATTCAATGAGTTAATGATGATGCTAATCATTTGGATATCATCGATTACATGGCCATTTTGTCTCAATTCACTTCTCATTCTTTTCAGTTTGGTCAAATGTCCACCAATTCGTTCACCAGGTTTCAACTTCGAACCATGGAACTCAGACATGAGCAAACATGAAGATTCAATTGAAACAGGCCTGTAGCAATCTTCCAAAATAGCCCAAATTTCTTGGGCAGTTGCATCAGGTGGAAAGATACCCTGGATCTCAATTTCCATTGACATGAGCAAAGTCGTGATTGCTCTATTTTCCAAGTCTCTTATCGCAGGTGTCCACGGTGGAGGAGGAGGATTAAAAATCATGCAATGTGTGCCTTCTCTTCGAAGCAAGAGCGCAATTTCACTGACCCAGGCTTTATAATTCTCTCCTGACTCCTTTAATTTGGACTCACCAGTCAAGGGGGTGACTGTGAATACCTGCTGAGGAATGTGCATCAGAACAATTTGTTGTTCTGGTTGAACCAGGGGATGCTGGGGTTGCATCATTGGCCTTTGCGTGGCAACATCAAATTGGCTTCCTCGAATTCGCCTTTGGCTTTGCCTTTTTCCATCTAGGGAGGATTCAGCACCGCCAGGGGGTATTGAAGACTTAACCTTTGGGGGCAAAGTTTTGGCTTCTAAAGGGCTCATAGCCAGATCTCTAAAACTCTGGTGCAACTGCTTCATCTTTTGCTGTAATGATTTTTCTCCGCCAGCAGATGGCAGTGCAGCCTCACTTTTTGGCTGCAGTCGTCTATACGTATGCGGAAGTTCAGTTGACTCAAAGGGACCACGTGACCTTGGTGACGTGTACATGTCTCTTTGTTCTAATTGACCAATGAACTCTGTGGGGTGTGTCTTAGGCTGTTGTTTTGAAGACAAGATGGCGTCCTCAGACATTTTGGGAGTGGGGGAGCTCCTCCTACTTCGCTTTATCTCCTCAAAACACATTCTCGCGTCCCTAGCATATTTTTCAAAGCGTTCTATTTGATCAAGATAGCTTTGCATTTCTTGCTCATCATCTGGGGAGGACTCATAAACTTTGCTTTCTGCGTGGGAGGATTTTTTTTCTGCCGGCAGTTGCCATTCATCAATTGTTTGATAATCTGCGAGGGTCTGGGAATGGAGTGGCTCTGGCAGAGTGGGAAGTTTTGGCTTGGCCCCCAAAAATTCATAATCTCCTGGAGATATTTTAGAAGGAGGAACCACTGACCTCGTTTCGTGGATGTCGCGTCCTGTAGCTCCTTCCCCCACATCTGGCTCGGCACCTGAAGGAATTTGTTGTTCCTCTGTGTCTGAGGGAATGGATTCTTTGTCAGAAGAAGCTGATCCGTCTGTGCTTGCCCCATCTTTCTTTTTCTTTTTTTTCTTTTTCTCCGACATTGCTAATTAGGCTTAGTCGGTTATCTTTAGATAGCATGAAGGGAAAATACAGCCATAAATTGTAGCCATCTCAGCTGCCAAGTTGTCAACCATCCTCTGCTACCAAGTTGTCAGGGGAAAAACACCCTGTAGAAAATGAGGTCTATGGACCGAGGCTGATTCCCTTCCGCATATCTTTTGAGATATTAAGAAAATAAATAAAAGTCTTTGACAAGTGTTCTAATTAACAAACAAACTTTAATAAAAGTAAATAAAAGTAAAATAAACTAATTGTTACATTTTGATAATGAAAGCTTCGTCTGCCAGCTCTGCTTGGCAGCCGGACAAAAAAATTTTTTTGGAATGTGTAACGCATGTGCAATAAATCACTTTCAGATAAGAACTTTTATGACCTGCGCAATAACTCTTTCTTAGTTTAACTCTTGAGTGTCAATTCATTCAGTTCAGGCCTAGCAAACTTTTTAACATCGTGACAGTACACACCCTGCGCATGGCTGGAAGCGCCAAAATCTTAAAGCTATTGTATTGTATTGTATTGATTCTTATCTGACGCCACGCACGAGCTGACCATTGGAAGATTCCCATTCATAGGATTTAATCAATGAATCAGTTTAATGGGATGTCCGTGGAGATTCTCAGTCCTCCTGGTCATGGTCTTCCCCAAAGACTTTGCTTTGGGAAGAGGCAACTGGACTTTCGGGTTTTTCTTTGAAGGAGATGTTTCGCTTCTCATCCAAGAATCTTCTTCAGCTCTGGCTGGATGGTGGGGAATGGAAGGATTTATACTCCTTGCAGGCAGCTGGTCATTTGCATCCTTTTAGAGGGTCTTTGAGGCCACCTGGAGGTTTTATCTGTGTCCTCACAAGTCACCTTAGTGGTGTAAATGGGCGTGGAGCCACCTTGGAACTGTTGAAAGGTCTGTGTTGTAGATTGGAGATGGATGATGTGTTGAGAGAGGGCTGTTCACTTTTGACAGAGATGGCCCCTCTGACTCAGTGGTGGGTTTCAAAATTTTTTGGAACCTACTCTGTGGGTGTGGCCTGCTTTGTGGGAGTGGCTTGCCTGCCATGTGAGCAGGTGGGAGTGGCTTGCCAGCCATGTGACCGGGTGGGAGTGGCTTGCTGGCCGTGTGACCGGGTGGGAGTGGGATGTTAGAAGATCCCAAATGAAGTTAGAAAGGCTGGGTCCCAAACCCAGCTGGCTTAACTGGGATAGGGTGAATAGGGGGTAGAGGTTCACAAATCACCAAGGACCCTCCTCTCCTTTCCCCCCAAAAGCAGAGGGCGTCAGTATTTAGAGGGAAGTCCCCCAACTTCCCCCCTTGGTGTGTCACTCTTTCTCTCTCTCTCTTCCCCCCGTTTCTCTCCCCCCTTTCCTTCCTCCTCCTTTTCCTCTGTTCCCCCCAGTTTTTCAAGCTGAGCCATTGGGGGAGGTCAGAGGGAGAGAGAGACGGATTGAAGGGTGCAAAGAGATGGGCTTCCCATTTTGAGAAGCCTCCCTTAGCAAAAGATCGCTGACAGGAGGAAGGGAGGATTCCCCACCCCACTTTTCCCTTTCCAAAAGATCGCTGAGAGGAGGAAAGGGAGGATTCCCCACCCCACTTTTCCCTTCCCTTTCCACCTCTCAGCGATCTTTTGGGAAGGGAAAAGTGGGGTGGGGAATCCTCCCTTTCCTCCTCTCAGCGATCATTTGGGAAGGGAAAAGTGGGGTGGGGAATCCTCAGATCGCTGAGAGGAGGAAAGGGAGGATTCCCCACCCCACTTTTCCCTTCCCAAAAGATCGCTGAGAGGAGGAATGGGAGGATTCCCCACCCCACTTTTCCCTTCCCAAATGATCGCTGAGAGGAGGAAAGGGAGGATTCCCCACCCCACTTTTCCCTTCCCTTTCCTCCTCTCAGCGATCTTTTGGGAAGGGAAAAGTGGGGTGGGGAATCCTCCCTTTCCTCCTCTCAGCGATCTTTTGGGAAGGGAAAAGTGGGGTGGGGAATCCTCAGATCGCTGAGAGGAGGAAAGGGAGGATTCCCCACCCCACTTTTCCCTTCCCAAAAGATGGCTGAGAGGAGGAATGGGAGGATTCCCCACCCCACTTTTCCCTTCCCAAAAGATCGCTGAGAGGAGGAAAGGGAGGATTCCCCACCCCACTTTTCCCTTCCCAAAAGATCGCTGAGAGGAGGAAAGGGAAGGGAAAAGGGGGGTGGGGAATCCTCCCATTCCTCCTCTCAGCGATCTTTTGGGAAGGGAAAAGTGGGGTGGGGAATCCTCCCATTCCTCCTCTCAGCCATCTTTTGGGAAGGGAA
Organism: Natrix helvetica; assembly: GCF_964273705.1. NCBI lineage: Eukaryota > Metazoa > Chordata > Lepidosauria > Squamata > Natricidae > Natrix > Natrix helvetica. The sequence goes on along the minus strand of NC_138549.1, from coordinate 1,764,755 downwards.
AAGTGGGGTGGGGAATCCTCAGATCGCTGAGAGGGGGAAAGGGAGGATTCCCCACCCCACTTTTCCCTTCCCAAAAGATCACTGAGAGGAGGAAAGGGAGGATTCCCCACCCCACTTTTCCCTTCCCTTTCCTCCTCTCAGCGATCTTTTGGGAAGGGAAAAGTGGGGTGGGGAATCCTCAGATCGCTGAGAGGAGGAACGGGAGAAAGGGGGGTGAGCGAGCAATGGAGTGGCTTCTGAACCGGCAGGGGTGAGCAAGTGAGTGATAGGGGCGGGGCAGGAACTTACTTCCGGGTTCATTGTCCAACAGGTTCGCCAGAACCGGTGCGAACCGGTAGAAACCCACCACTGCTCTGACTCCTCTTTCAAACCAACAATCCTCTCTGTCCAAAATGTGGACTTTGACGTCTACAAAAGAGTGGGCTTTGTCTTTCAAGTGCAGATGTGCTGTTGCATCTAGTCCTGATGGGTTTGTGTTCTGACCCTGCTCCCCACGACTGTGAATAAACCAGAACACAGGCTTGGCTGTTTGCCACTGTTTAATTACTGAGATAACGAATCCTTTGGCTAAGGGCCCAGACAACTCACGCTCAATAGAGCAACCCAGATAATTCAAATGAAGCCACGCAGATAGTCCAAACGAGCAGACACGGCTAGAATACACAGATAGATTTTCTTAACTACTGATTCGAATGGTTGTTTCCTGCAAATGTCCCCTCCCAACGCCTCACCTATAATCTCTCTTGGGAGGGGCCAATCCACAACCACCTGTGCTTAATCATCTTCTGTGAGTCTGCCTTGGAGGTTTATCTGATTATCTGTCCAAGTGGCCTCAATGACTCTCAGAGGGAGCGCTAATGACCAGATGACTGCAAGGAATATAAATCTTTCCATTCTCCGTCATTCAGTCAGAACTGAAGAAGCTTCTTGGATGAGAAGCGAAACATCTTCAAGGAAAAGCAAATTTCATCTTTGGGATAATATGTGGACAAAGAATGTAATTAGCTGGTTTCAGGTTTCTTGATTCTCTGGGCCGATGAACTGCGTTATTTATTCCTGTATTATGTAAAGTTATGAAATTGAACCAATGCTGATCTGTAGGATAAATTTCAATGAATGGATGAATTATAAATCAGAAACGGGGATGCAAAATAATTACGAATGGGATATGAATGGTTAGAGAAAAATGTAAAAGAAAATGAGCTACTGTAAAATGATATAAGGACAATTGAAATTAATAAAGAACCCTGTTTTTTATGAAGATGGGATTTAAATGTTCTTTGATTTGCGTGTCCTTCACAAGTAGAATCCTGAAGTTCTGCAATTGGTTGATTGAACAAATTAACACAATGACTCAGTCCGATCCATACCACACTTTCCCAAGCACCAGTGAAGAATCCGCTTCTTTGTGGGAGAAGAGTAGGATCCCAAGGGTTCTACAATATTGTAAGGTCAAAGATGATTTGCTAACCCCATTCCCTTCCAACACTGATGATGTGACCTAGTTTGGTATTGAAACGTCTGCTAGATAACCAAGCTCAGAGAGCACCAAGGACCCCACAGTTCTCCTCTCCCTCTCCCTCCTCCTCCTCCTCCTCCTCCTCCTCCTCCTCCTCCTCCTCCTCCTCCTCCTCGTAGGAGTAGTAGTACTCCTACTCCACCCCACTCTCTTCTGCACTGTGATAAGGTTACCTAGTTGGGTCATGAAACATCGTGAAGAAAACCACCAAGCTAAGAGAGTCCCAAGGACCCCACAGTCCTCCTCCTCCTCCCCACTCTCTTCTGCACTGATGACATTACCTAGTTAGGTCATGAAACATCTGCAAGAAAACCAAGGAACCCACAGTCCTCCTCCTCCTCTCATAAACCTCCACCTCTTTGCACTGATGAGGTTACCTAGTTGGATCATGAAACGTCTGCAAGAAAACGACGAAGCTCAGAGAGCACCAAGGATCCCACAGGTTCCTTAAAATCGGTTGTCTTGTTTCATGGCCTGATTGCTACCAAGGATGAGTTACCATTTATGGACACAGTTATTAAGGGGTTTGCCTCTAATCTCTACGCTTGGTCTACTCTTCCTTCTCCTTTCCCAGTCTCTCCACAGTCTCCCACACCTGACTTCCTTCATTTGATAGTGACATCCTGAGGAGAGTCCAAAGATGTCTGAAGCACTCGGATAAGATCATCCTGTAAGGGAAGAGCCATTCCTGAAAACACTGGGGTCCAAGTTGCTAAGGAGTTAAAAATCGGAAGGAATCAGGCCCAAAAAACATTTTTCAGTTCTCAGACAAACCGATCCTCTTGTGCTACCTCCACTTGTAACCTACTTCAGATAAACCGAAGTTTCCAGTCATGTTCAGAGGGAGGATTACACTCCCGCCATTTAACCCAAAGGTTACTTGGGTGTATGTATCTCATACGGAGCTACTCTCTGCCCAAAATGTTTTCTAGACAGAGCCCCAGATTAAGTTGATATAAGGGCATCCTCTCTCGCCATTGCAATCTCTGTGCCTTCCAGGGCAGCTGCGGGTAGGACATTAACTCAGTTTGGATTTTAACCTCAGAGAAAACCGAAGATGTTGGCAGGGCCAGCCATAAAGATACCTATCGAATGCTCGGAATAGGAAGAACAAACAGGGTGTACTTAAAAGCCCTGGTACATGAGGACAGTTATGATACTTTCTCATGAACGAGACACTGGGATGAAAGCCACGACTGGAATGTACTGATAGAAAGGTATAGTACATTCAAAAGAAATTTATGGGTGGTTGCAGGAAAAGAGCAGGCAGAATTAAGGGAGCAGAATTAAGCAAGTCATTTTGCAAGAGGCTAATCTCTTGTCAGGCCTGCAGCCATGTTTTCTTTTGAATCTCAGGCCTGCCACACTTTCTATTATTCCACTATGCATTTTCTATTATGGTGAAGTGGGAGTGGGGATTGTACGGAGTTAGATGCTATGTAGCCATAACAAAATTCTTTCTAGGAAACCAAGGTCATCCTTTGTCTCTGCACATCTGCACCTGACCGGAACTGGATGGGTGGAAGCTGCCACCGTGGCAGTGGGATATTGGACCATGGGATGGGCTTGTGGGTGTGGGGGCAAGATCTTGAATTTTCAACCGGGTGGAGAAAACCGGGAAGCTTTCAGATTCGGGTTTTCCCAGATGTGCCAACATGGCTCTCTTAATAAATTGGAACTTGGAGAAATACTTTGCCTTGGACTCTGATTTACTTTTGGATGCTATTTGGAACCCTGACATCTCTTGCAGAAAATGATCAGACTCCCAAGATTAAAATGTCCTTGACTTTTGTCCTTCTATCTAGCCTTTCATTTGCATGGTGGGTTTCTCAGGGAAGATGCTCTGTTTCTCTAAAATTCCTCCCCCCACCACATTTTTCTAAAGTCAGGGTGCTTAGTACCCCAAACTGATCAAATTACTTCCCCAGTTCAAACCAGGAATCCCAACGTGCACCCAATCCAGCCGATTAAATTAATTACATCAGTGGGCTAATGAAGTGTCCTTTTCTGGCCGTTCCTTGCTTCAGAGTCTTGGTCAGGGCATGGTTCACTGGCCCATATCTAAGTGTGGGATCCTCCAGTGAGGAAGACTTCCCAAGGACCCCTTTCCCTCCCCCAAAGAGGGAAAATCAGGAATAATATTTCCAGGATATGGGTGGAACAGTAGGAAGAAGAGACTGGAGTCAGATGAGGACGTCTTAAGGGGGGAGAAACGATCACTCTTTTCTGCAGTTTCAGCTCTTTCAGGAAGACCAGAAAGGGGATTTGGAACACATGAAAAAACTTTTTCCTGCGCTAAGATTATTTTAGCAAAAACATGTGAAACAACTCAACAGCGCTTTGGATCCTTCAAAGATTTGTGTCTCTAGAAATTGTGGCTGATCCATCACTAGAGGTTTTTAATAAGAGACTGGACAACTATTTGTCTGATAGGGGTCTCCAGTTTGAGTAGGGGCTTGGACTAGAAGACCTCCATGGCCCCTTCCAACTCTTCTTCTGTTATCTTATGTTCGGAGTCTCTTTGGTTATGTAGCAGAACAGACACCAGGTGGCGCTGTTAAACTGCTAACTCAGAGCTCTTCCAATCTGGGTTGTAATTTTTGCAAAGTTATTCCCCCCCCCCCCCAAATACACTCCTTTCCCCTCTTCTCTTCCTAAATATTCACAGGAAAAAAAGAAAGAAAGAAGGAAGAACACCTGGGACTTAACGGCACTGAACAAAGTGACTCAGGACCATTTTTCACACTTACAATCATTGCAGCATCTCCCTGATGATGGGGTCAACATTCAGATACTTGGCAATTGTCTCGTATTTATGACCTTTGCAGTGTCCCTCGGGAGGGGGTGTCACATGACCCCCTTTTGTCACTTTCTGATAACCAAGTCAATAAGAAAGCCAGATTCATTTAACAACCGCGTTGCTAACTTAACAACTGCAGGGATTCACTGAACAACTGTGGCAAGAAAGGTGGAACAATGGAGCAAAACTCACTTAGCAAAGGCCTCACAGCAACAGAACTTTTGGACTCAATTGTGGTCAGAAGCCAAGGACTACTTGCAATGCATTTCCTAAATGAGGGCCCTTGAATTTATCTCTCTCTCTGTGTTCCTCCCTCCCTCCCTCTCTCTTTCTCTCCTCTTCCTCCTTCTCCTCTTCTTCTTTCTCCTCCTCCTCATCTCCTACTATTTCTCCTTTCTCTTCCTCCTCCTTCTCTTCTTCTCTCTCTCCTCCTCCTCTTCTCCCTCCATCTCAGCAGAACCGGTAATAAACAATACTTTAAAAAGTTTTTTTTTAAGTTCAGATGATTGCATGTCGCACAGCTGATCTTTTGAACAAAAAAAACCTTTTTAAGCATTTTTTTTAGTACAGGTTCTCTGGAAATGCGGGGGTCGAGGGGGGGTCCGTTTTTGCTCCCAGCAGGCTTCCCGGTGGGGTGTGCTGAGAAAGAAAGAGAGAGAGAGAGAGACGGAGGGAGGGAGGGAGGGAAAAAGGAGAGGAAGGAAGGACTACAAACCTGGCACTAGAAGCAGCTTCAGAGGATAATCCAGGGCTGGAAGGGATCTGGAGGTCATCTAATCCAACCCTGCTCCAGCAGGACATTGTTAAAAATAAGTTTCTGTCTCTTGATCCCCCAGTCACATGACTACATAGCCATGCCCACCCAGTCACATGACCCCCACCAAGCCACGCCCACCAAGCCACACCCACAGAACCGGTAGCAAAAAAAAAAATAGTTTTCACCACTGCCCCATGGGTAGATTTTGGGTAGTAAATCACTTTAATTGGATCTTCCCCATTGGTCTTTTGGTCTTGATGGCAGATTTTGCATGGTATTTCGTAGACTCCTTGGTTTTCTAGCTGGATTTTGTCTTTGGGGTTTCTTAAGATGTTGGCTATTTTTGGTCAGTGTTGAAGGCTGTCTGGATGTTGTGTTTGTGGATAATTTTGCTGACTTTATCTGTGGTGCTTTTGATGTAAGGAAGGAGGGCGATGCCATTGTCCTGTTCTGTCCAGCTAGAGAACCAAGGAGTCTACAAAATACCATGCAAAATCTGCCCTGCAACATACATAGGACAAATGAACAGGAGAATAAACGCATGCATCGCAGAACACAAGAACGCAGTAAGAAAAAAAGAAAAAACTCCCTCCCTTTTCCAGCATCTTAAAGCTACAGGACATGAAATTAATTTTGAAGGAACCAGATTAATTTCCAAAACTGAACACTTCAACAAGAGAATAATTATGGAAGCTATTGAAATAGAGAAACACCCCCACAACATGAATAAACCTGATGATACCTCCCGCCTACCAGACATCTGGAAACCAGCCCTAATCAACAAACGAGCTCCACCCACCACCCAGGCCGTTACAACACAAAACAACAACGGACACACAGCCAGCACCAATCAGCACCAATCTACCAATCATGATGCAGCCACACAGCCAATCATTCCACTTACTGAACCAAAGCCAGCACTCCATCCCCTCCCACCAAGATTTATAGAAAGACGGCAGCTCCGACCACACTTTAAGCCGAAAACACCAGCCTGAAGATGGTGAGACCTCGCCGAAACTTTGCCAAGACAATGTCAATCTTACACAGGAAAAGACCCGAATACAACAAGACCAGCATATATATATATATATTTTACAATACAATAGTAGAGTTGGAAGGGACCTTGGAGCCCTTCTAGTCCAACCCCCTGCCTAGGCAGGAAACCCTATACCGTTTCAGACAGATGGCTTATCCAACGTCTTCTTAAAGACTTCCAGTGTTGTGGCATTCACAACTTCTGGAGGCAAGGTGTTCCACTGATTAATTGTTCTAACTGTCAGGAAATTTCTCCTCAGTTCTAAGTAGCTTCTCTCCTTGATTAGTTTCCACCCATTGCTTCTTGTTCTACCCTCAGGTGCCTTGGAGAATAGCTTGACCCCCTCTTCTTTGTGGCAACCCCTGAGATATTGGAAGACTGCTATCATGTCTCCCCTAGTCCTTCTTTCTCTTAAGCTCGACATACCCAGTTTCTGCAACCGTTCATCATATGTTTTAGTCATATATATATGTATATATAATTATATAGATATAATTTTCAAACAAACATCATACATACATACATACATACATACATACATACATACATACATACATATATATATATATATATATATATATATATATGTATATATAATTATATAGATATAATTTTCAAAACAAAAAGATAAACACTTGACATGTTGATTCCAGAATGTTAACTGGACCCAGATAGCACTTACAATTTGAAAAGAGGCATTTTCCCTTGCTAGCATAAACTCCTTAGAGTGCCCAGAACCTCTCAAAATGATGGTCTGTTGTTAATTAAATACTTGGCCAGTATAACGAAACCTTCCACGTTATTTAAAGATGCTAAATCTTCCCCTCGTGACAAAGCCATTGTTTCTTGCAACAAGAAAGCAACCGCTTCCCGACCTTCGAATCGGATATAACTTTATTCCACTGTTGAGTTGCTAATTTTCATGGAATTTCTCTGCCTGTCACAGACAGAAGTTGTATATACAGGACTTTTAGTATTTCCTCTCTGGCTCCAGCCTCAATTTGAAGGACCGTAAAACTTTGACTGGCTTCCAGTCGTGCAGTGGTTTCCAGAGGCAAAGCGATGGGGCAGAAAAAGAAGCTCGCAGGCAGTCTTTGAAAAAAAGAAGAAGAGTTATTTGCATTTGGGAGCTTGCATGGCGTTGAAATGCTGTCTCAAAATATAGGGTGTCCAAAAGAGAAGGTATTTAGTCTCAGGATGTAAGTAGAGCTGTTTATCCTTCTTCCTAGATCATAAGATTAATTCACACCCCCCTGTGCATGCACGCGACCCCTCCACCATCCCCCTGTGCATGTGTGCGACCCCTGCCTAGCCCCCCCTGCTCCCCCGCCACGCATACGCACACACGACCCCCCACATGCGTCTCCCACATGCGCAGCAGAGACCGAAAAATCAGCTGGCTGGCGGGAGGCACGAGTGGAGTTGAGCTGGGCAACGGCTGGCGTGCCTGCAGAGGGCTCTGCATGCCACCTGTGACAGGTGTGGCATAGGTTCCCCATCACAGCCCTATGTACCTACATCATCCCCATACCTTTAATCAACATTTAATGAGGGCAAATTGTTTGATACAATAGGATTTAATTGTACAGTCTGTTGGTCCAACAGGAGCAATTATTTTTCTGCAAGGGATTAGTCTCCTAAAATGTGCTCTGGATTACAGTACCATGATGCGGACTTTAAAGGTAATACTTTAAGGGTAAAATCCTAGAATAAGTGGAGTTTCATAAGCATTTCTAACCCATCTTGTAGTTAATGAACTTTAATCTTCTGTACAGCTTTTATTTCTCAGCTGCTGTGTTTCTTGGAGTAGTTTTGTCTGCAATGAACAGCAGGAAGATCAGAGGTAAAGGCTATAATAAGTTTTAAACTAATTATGTTGAGCTCACCTGTTCAGAATATTATGACGGATGTGAGCAAGTATTGTGCACAGGAAATCATTTTTTATTTAATTTAAATATTATGAAATATTTAAATATTATTCCTCCTGGATATAAACATAGATATTTTGAGAATGGCACACAAAAAGCATCATTTGGGCATTGTTAACTGAATTCTTTTCACAGTACATAAGAGAATAATAACAGAGTTGGAAGGGACCTTGGAGATCTTCTAGTCCAACCCTTTGGTAGGCAGGAAGCCCTCTACTATTTTAGGCAAATGCTTGTCCAATCTTTTCTTTAAAACCTCCAGTGTTGGCGCATTCACAACTTCTGGAGTCAACTTCTGTTCCACTGGTTAATTGTTCTGTCAGGAAATTTCTCCTCAGTTCTAAGTTGCTTCTCTCCTTGATTAGTTTCCACCCATTGCTTCTTGTTCTACCCTCAGGTGTCTTGGAGAATAGCTTGACTCCCTCTTCTTTATGGCAAACCCTGAGATATTGGAACACTGGTATCATGCCTCCCCTAGTCCTTCTTTCTCTTAAGCTAAACATACCCAGTTCCTGCAACCGTTCTTCATATGTTTTAGTCTCCAGTCCCCTAATCATCTTTGTTGCTCTTCTCTGCACTCTTTCCAGAGTCTCCGCGTCTTTTCTACATCGTGGCGACCAAAGCTGGATGCAAATATTCCAACTGTGGTCTTACCAAGGCAGAGTGGATTTAATTATGGTTTACTCATTATGGTCTATTTTTCTGGGTCCATGCAAACTAAAATCCAGATTGTAGGCTCAGGTTGTATGTCATGTCAGGCTAAATGGTAACTTTGTGCATAGAAAGCCAATTTAAGGTTGGAATATATGTCTTTGTGGTGTATATTGGCAATTGTAATGAATTAATTGTAGGTTATAGGTACCCCATTTAAACTATATTGGAAAGAATAAATATTGCCTTTCATAGATTCTGGTATGGTGCTTGGTGTAGGAAAGAACGCTTAGTATGGATGTTTGTAAATATCTACAGAAAATTGAAGGGAAATTATAATTTTTGGTACACTTAGTTTTGCTCAGGGAAAAAATGCCCAATGCGTAATATACTTTATCCTATTCCTCCAAATTATGGTACTTGCCCTGTAAGAGGGACTAAGATGAGCAATCATAAAATCATCTGATGAAGTTCCATGGGTGAAGAAGGACTTAAATTTGCGTTCCTCAGGTCTAGTTTAATGACTACTACCCATAACTTCTAGTGGCAATCTGTTCCACTGATTAATTGTTCTTACTGTCAGGAGATTTCTCCTTAGTTCCAGGTTGGATCTTCCTCTGAGGAGGTCCATCCGTTACTTCTTCTCCTGTCCTTCTCGCTTTGGAGAACATGTTGTCCCTCTCCTCTATGTGATAGTCTCTTGTAACTTCTAATGGTTGTAAGTCTAGAATTAATAGAACAATTAATCAGTGGAACAACTTGTCTACAGAAGTTGTGAATGCAACAACACAACAGTTGATCCTTCTCTTCTCTCCTCTCCTCTATCTTATCCTTCATTCTCTTCTCTTCCTCTCCTCTCCCCTCTTATCCCCTCTTATCCTTCATTCTCTCTTCTCTCCTCTTCTTTCTTTTCTCTTTCTCTTCCCTCCCCTTATCCTATCTTACCTTATCTTATCCTTCATTCTCTTCTCTTCTCTTATCCTCTTTGCTTTCTCTTCTCTTTCTTCTCTTCTTTTCCCCTCCCCTCCCCAATCTTATTCTTATCCTATCTCATCCTTCATTCTCTTATCTTCTCCTCTCTTCTTTCTCTTCTCTTCCTTTCCTCTCCTTTCCCCTATCTTATCTTGTCTTATCCTTCATTCCCTTCTCTTCTTCATTCCAATATTACCTCTCCTCTCCTCTCTTCTCCCACCCCACCCCATCCATTTCATTCACTACCTGTATTTAGGACTAAAATTCAAAATTGGGAGAGTTTGCTGCTTCAAATGTGAAGAGTTATAGTCTTTCAAGATCTCTCGATAGATTGGCACACCAATCTCTATTCAGCTCAATTTCATTAGCGAAAATGAAGAGCAAATAATTTATATGAAATAACAGAAGGTTAAATTTAGCGGAGAGGAGGATAGGCATTACACACTTCCCTTTGCCTAAAATATAGTATTCTTTTCTTCAAAAGTCCGCATTATTTTACCGTAACATTGAATTATAGTTTTCATTACAAGCATATGTCTCACACACGACACGCATTATTTATAAAATTTACGTACTCCAAGTGAATTTCTCCATTTTTTTACTTCAATTTGAAGTGAAATATACAACATAGCATTCAAATGCCTTTGCATTACATGGCCTTGAACATTTCTGAAATTTAAAATGTGACATTATAAACCTTTCTGGAATATTCTGCTCATTGACACTCTTCTGCTATTGAACTTTCTTTTAATAATATACATTTGAATTAATTAATTGAATGGCGTGGTTTTTTTAAAAAAAGAAACAATCTCTTGTCACGGTCTTTGCTGTTTATCATGATTTTTCACCCAGAAAAGCTGGCGCTTTTAAATAAGCAAAATTTGGTAAAGGCGAAGGGAAAAAAAAAGTGTGGAACAATAGCACAGTGTAGGAAAAAGAGCAGAGAACTTGAGGGTGGCGTCAAAAGAGGAATCAGCTTACAATCTCTATGGAGTCACAAATGGACTAAATCCAACCTCCCTTGAATTCCATCGATCCGATCTAAGCAACCTTAAAAAATGCCTGTGCATTGACTTTTTAGCAATAAATCAATTTGATTGGACCTTCAAATCTTGATCTGATCCTTCACGCCTGGCACACGGGCTGCTTCTTGATGATTTTAGTGTTTCTGTTTTCAGGTACGTAGAACTGGATTTTGTGATAGAAACGTTTGTCAGTTCTGACCCCGCGCCCATTACGTTCAACGGGCTTTGCCACCCCTTCCCTCTACAACCACCTGCACCAGGGGTGGGTTCCTGAACCGCAGGTGCTTTGATTCCCTCCTGCGCATGCCGGCTGTGCATTGCTTGCGCATTTGACTAAAAATTACTCTGCGCCTGCACAGAACCATGCCAGCATCAGCAGAAGACACCGGAGAACTAGTTTGAGGGTGTGTCGGGCCTGGGTGGTTGCTAGTTCTGCGACCCAGGCCTGAATTCCACCACCGGTTCAGCCAAACTAGGCCGAACTGGGAGCAACACACCTCTGACCTGGATGTTTTGAACGTGCGTCCCACCACAAGAGACCATGACTTCTTCCACATCTCAACGGACCCCTGATTTATATGGCTGACCACTGAAATTTACAGAATGTATGGATCACAATCTCTGGATTTGAGGAGACAATACAGAAATGCAACCAGCTCTTTGGCACTTGCAATGTCATTAGAATGGGGCTGGTCTTTGCTACGGAGCAGAGGGAGAAGTTTCTCCATAGATACTAAAATGAGGTGGGCTTCAGAAGAAAACCGCAGAAGGAAAGGTCTCCATCTTCTCCAAATGGGTGTCCCAGCCCAGAGTGTTTCCATAGACGGTCTTCGAACAACAGATGCTTTCTGCTCTCTTCATTGGGGACACAGGCGCTTTTGAGAAGACAGGACGAATCATCTGCTCGGTTCTTCTGCTCAGTCCACCCTTCAGTTGTCATTCCTGAAAACAAACGCAATAGAATCAAAGAAAGGGAATGAGGAATGCCTGTCATTTGCCAGCCTTTGATTGGCACGGGTGTCACTGCACTCCACAAATAAGTTGGAAGATCTCTGAAGAACATTATGTCCTTCACCACGATGATGAAGTAAACTAAAAGCAGAAACAGTCGTTGCCATGGTCCTCACCGTACTTAACTTTGCATCTATGGAATGTTATCTAGAGACAAGCTAGTTGGATGGTCATAACTAACGATCTCAATTGTTTAGGAACAACTCTTTTCCTTGGTTACACGCACCTCAGCTCATCATGTTGTGGTTAATACTAACCAGGATAGCATGAGGAAAGAGTAACTGGGTTTTTTCAGTCTCCGCCACTCGTACTTTAGATGATGATTATTTGAGAAAAGCAGGCTACTTAGTGAGACCTTCCCCTTCCAGTGTGTGGCAGGTGGTAAGAATGGAGGTAATTAGGCCACGTAGAGCAGAGAGTAGAGACTGAGTACAGATAGTTCTCAACTTATGGCCACAATTGAGCCCAACATTTTTGGTAAGTGAGACCATTTTTAAGTGAGTTTTACCCCATTTTATGATCTTGCTTGCCATGGCTGTACAGGTGAATCACGGCAGTTGTTATATTAGTAACACAGTTGTTAAGTAAATCTGGCTTCCCCATTGACTTTGCTTGTCAGACGGTCTGTTTGGTTCCATTCTATTATTAAATTCTATTCTATTCTATCCCTTATTCTATTCTATTCTATTCTATCCCTTATTCTATTCTATTCTGTTCTATTCTATTCTATTCTAAGCTATGCCATTCCATTCCATTCTATTTCTATTCTATTTTGTCCTATCCTACCCTACCCTATTCCTATTCCTATTCCTATTCCTACCCTACTTGATTCTTCTGTTCAACCCCATCCCATCCCATCCTATTCTCTTCCAATCAACAGAGTTTTGTAGATGATGGGAAATGGCTTAGGAGGAGACCATCTGAAAATAAACTTTTTAAATTGACTTTATTAACACAGAGACCATATTTTAGAGTGAGAAAACAACCTAGGAAAGGGACCTTCAACTTTCCTGCCTCATGTTAGTGCTCCAAAAGGGAATAGGGAATGTTTACTACTCTTTATCTTAGACATCTCAGCACATACAGTCAAAGTTAGGGGGTGTATTTTTTTTAAGCAGGGCTGGCCAGTTGTTGGGTGAATAAATCGGGCAAAAGGATGGGGAACTTGAGATGCTGATAGCAGGGCAAGGGGCATTGGAAGGCCCACCCTGCACTTGCAAATTTCTTTGCTATCTTGCAGCCTTGAGACAGATTCAACAAATCCTTGGCTCAGCATTGTGCACCCCCTTGGGCCTGGCTTAATTAACTTTTTGGTGTCAAGCTTCTGAATGCCAGCAACAGATTTTTAGTTGAAAGCAATCTATTCTGATACATTAATTCAGATTGAACCAAGGGACGTATTTCCCTGCCTCTAACCATGGAGATTATCTTCCCGCAGTGCAAATATGCAGAGTCAGGAGAAATAAGGCAGTCAAAACATTTATCTTCCTAGAGACAAAACTCTGATTTAGTTCTTTCAATGAATGCATTCCAAGCTTCCCTTTTCCACATCGCCAAGACATTCCGATGGAACACTCTTAAAATGAACAACTTAATGCTAATATTTCTCAGATCCCTAATATAATCCTTTGCCTCCTGGACACCTAAACAAATTTTCATTAAATGCATAACTAAGGAACCTTCATTGGGTTGATTGGGGTAACGAGGTTAATTCAATTGTAATTCCTTTTATTTGGTCTGACCCTATTTAGGGTCTTAAAATCTTTGAACTGGATAGCATATAACCATGGTGGCAAACCTATGGCACGCTTGCCAGAGGTGGCACACAGAGCTCTCTCTGTGGGCACATGCGCTGTCGCCAGCTGCTCTTCTGGTTTCTTCTTTGCAGGTGCCAGAGCGGCAGAAAACAGCCCCCCAAACGCCATAAAATAGGCCATTTTCAGGCCAAAAATAGCCCCCAAAATGTCCTGAAAACAGCCTGGAAAACGGCATGAAAATGGCCTGGTTTTTGGCTGTTTTCCAGGCCAGTTTCCAGGCTGTTTTCAGGCCATTTTTTCAGGCTTTTTCTGGGCATTTTTCCTGGCCAAAAACACCTGGAAAAATGGTCTGAAAATGCCTCAAAAAACGGTTTGAAAACAGCTCGAAAAAAAGCCAAAACTCGCCAAAAACCAGGCATGCATGTGCCGGGCAGCTGCTCTTTGGGTTTCTGGTGCTCTGGCACATGCAAAGACCAGTTGGGCGGTGCACATGCCCGTGCCAGAAACACAAAGACCAGCCGGCTTGCACACGTATGCACACTGGCCAGCTGGTCTTCGGGTTTATGGCCCTCTGGCACGCACGCACGCACGCATATCCTTGCACACACGTTCCGGTTTGGGAACTCGGTGCCAAAAACGTTCGCCATCCCTGGAACCTAAGAATCGGTGTAAACTGAACACAAACTTGGTTCGAGATCCGTGTGTCTCGGCCCTTTTAAGTTGTGTGGACTTCAACTCCCAGCATGCTGGCTGGGGAATTCTGGGAATTGAAGTCCACAGGTGTCAAAATGGCTGAAGTTGAGAAACCAATCCAGATAAAGCCCACATACCCCCATTCAGGTTGCTCTTCACTTAGAGACCATTCAAAGTTACAATGGCACCAGGGGGGGGGTTCACATTTTGTTACCACCGGTTCGCCCCCCGCGCGCTCCTTCCACGCATGCGCTTAGCTCACACACGTGCCTTCCACGCAGACACACGGCCTCAAAAACGTGCCTAAATAAGGCAATATAGAGCAGGTGACCGGCCCACCTGCGATTTCCGCTACCCATTCGGGCAAACCGGTCCAAAGTGGCTGAATATCCCCTCCGAATAGCACTGAAAAAAGTGACTTAGGACTTTTTAAAGCAGCTGGTAAAATCAAGGTTTGTATTTTTTATTTTTTTATTTTCTCACCCCCGGCTGCAGAAGGGACCGTAAGGAACATTAAAGTCAAAGGGCCAGGCAGATGCATTCATTTCAACAGCTCTCCCTGTTTCCAGCCCGAAAGCATCAAAGGCTAGCACCAGAATGAACTTCCTGGCAATCGTTCCTACACTCTTCTTGTACCCCTGCGACGTGTTTATGTCTTTTATTTTATGGACAGACTTACAAAAGAAATAAAAGACAAAGGAGAATCTGAGTGCTACTTAGTATGGAATTTATGGCGCAAAAGGCTACAGGAAAGATGCAAAGAATAAGAAAGCATAAAAGGAAAAAAGATTAAGAAATTAGAAAGCAGTCATAAAACCGCATAATTAATAAGAGGGGGAAAATGTAAGCTAGATTGTATATAAAATAGTACAGAATAACAGTTATAAGAGGAATATGTGTACATAGGTAGATATAAGATGTATAGAAATAAGTTCATTGAAGTACAGGAAGCTAGATACGTCTCTACACTATCTAAGAGGGGATTGGCTTATTCTCTAAGCTTCCCGAAGGGAGGACAAGAAGGAATCGGTGGGAAGTTGTCAAGGAGAGAACCAACTTTAGAAGTAGGGAGAACTTTTCTGACTGTACAACTAATCAGTAGAATAGATTGTCTCCTGGAGTTGTAGGAGAAGCCTCAGTGGAGATTCCAAAACTAGACAGAACAACCAAATGAATGAAATGGCATAAGGTCTCCTGCCTTGAGTAGGGGGTTAGACTAGAAGACCTCCACGGGTCCTTCCAATCCTATGATTCGAATTTCAAGGACCTTAGCCCAGTCTTTTCTTAAAAGCTTCCAGTGATGGAAGCACCCACAACTTCTGGAGGCAACTTCTGTTCCACTGGTTAATTGTTCTCACTGTCAGGAGATTTCTCCTCAGTTCTAAGTTGCTTCTCTCCTTAATTAATTTCCACCCATTGCTTCTTGTTCTACCCTCAGGTGCCTTGGAGAATAGCTTGACTCCCTCTTCTTTGTGGCAACCCCTGAGATATTGGAATAATGCTATCATGTCTCCCCTAGTCCTTCTTTCTCTTAAGCTAAACATGCCCAGTTCCTGCAACCGTTCTTCCTAGGTTTTAGCCTCCAGTCCCCTAATCCTCTTTGTTGCTCTTCTCTGCACTTTCCCCAAATCTCAACTTCTTTTTTCTAGTGTGCTGACCAAAACTGAATGCAGGATTCCAGGTTGGGGCCTTACGATGACCCTTTTATTTTTTCCCCCATGCCCCCCAATTGTGCCTGCGAAGGGGGGGGGGGAATGATTTAAACCCAGAAATCAATTCGAGCCTTGGGCTTTTATAGCGATTCTTCTTCTGTTATTTATGACTCCAGCTTCCTCTCTCACAAAGCGTCCTTTTGCTGGGTCCCCCCCTCCTCCCACTCCTCTCTAGCAGCTGTTCTCCATGTTGCATCTTGAGTGATGATGAGGGCCTGAAAGTGTTTTTTGGGAACAGATGGCTAGGAGTATGCTGGGGAATGTGCCAGCAGAGAGCTGGGGGGAAGCCAAATCCTGCAGTGACTGAGTGTTTTCGGTTCCAGCTCGCGTGCCTTTCCCCTGCCCTCTGCCCCGACTGGCGCCAGTAGGACTTCCCAACCACCACTCTTAACATCTGGAGTCTGCGACTGCCAGAAGACCAAAGGGGGGGGGAGGAGGAGGAGGGAAGCCCTCCCTGCTCAGCTCCAGCTTCCCTCTGCTCCACAAAATTGCTCACCAGCGAAATAACTAATCAGAACCAAAAAGGCCTCTGTGCACGCACCCACAACCCCCCCCCCGCACGGAGGGGCTTGCAAGCTAAGCAGCTACAGGTCAGCAGCTTCCCGCCCCCCCATCTCTTCCAATGAGGGGGGGGGAGGCTCGTTACATTCGGAAAAACTAATGAAGCAAAGAATATTATCTTTCAAATGCTGGAGACAGAGTGGCGGGTGGGTGCATAGGAGGGGAAGGACGGCCGGGAAAATTCGGTGCTTCTCTCCGAGGTATTTTCCAGCCAAGGAAGGAATGATAGGATGGATGTTCTGAAGGATTCATGCTAGGCTTCTGGGTTTGAAAGACTTGAGGATGTGGAAGTAAGAGAATAAGAGGATAACAGAGTTGGGAGGAACCTTGGAGGTCTTCTAGTCCAACCCCCTGCTCAAGCAGGAGACCTTATACCCTTTCAAATGGTTGTCTAATCTCTTAAAAACCTCCACTGATGGAAGCACCCACAACTTCTGAAGGCAACATCTGTTCCACTGGTTAATTGTCCTCACTGTCAGGAAATTTCCCCTCAGTTCTAAGTTGCTTCTCTCCTTGATTAGTTTCCACCCATTGCTTCTTGTCCTGCCCTCAGATGCCTTGGAGAATAGCTTGACTTCCTCTTCTTTGTGGCAACCCCTGAGATATTGGAAGACTGCTATCGTGTCTCCACTAGTCCTTCTTTTCATTAAGCTAGACATACCCAGTTCCTGCAACCGTTCTTCATATGGTTTAGTCTCCAGCCCCCTAATCCTCTTGGTTGCTCTTCTCTGCACTCTTTCCAGAGTCTCAGCATCTTTTTTTATTAAAATGGTAATATGCACCAAGGTAATATGGACCAGCTATAGTGGAGCACTTCGAAAGAAGGGATCCAGGGAAGGATTAGCAAGGATCCCTGGGGATCCATGTAGGAAATCTCTGGATCCTGCTGTAAGCTCAAAATTTGATAGGGCAGAAGGAGCCCATTGGGAATGATCACCGAGAAAACATATAGTGCTTGAATTACAACCAGAATGGAGTCTAAAATTTCTGTTGCTAAACAAGATGGCTGTTAAGTGAGTTTTGCCTCATTTTGTAGCCTTTCTTGCTACGGTTGTTCAGTGGATCCCTGCAGTTCTTAAGTTATGAAACCTGGTCGTGTGTGTCTGTGGATTAATTCTGCCTCAACTTTGCATGCGATTTACTTGGATTATTTAATTACTCACAACCCAGAGAAGCAACAGAATTGAACCGTTGTCCACTAAAAATATTTGCAAATGTCCCACAGTACTGGTTGATGTGGCTTGGCCTCAATGCAACTAGAAATATCTTTTCAGGATCATTTCTGGACCTTAACAACCTTCTTAGGGTGAAATATTTTTATTTATTTACATGCCACCTTAATTCTTCTTCTTTTTGTATGAACCACTCAATGTGGTGAAAAAAAACCCTAAGATTCTTCCCTTCTCTCCCCCCCACCCCAACTACAACCCTGTGAGGTGGAATGGGCTGGGAGAGAGTGACTGGCTCAAAGTCACCCAGTTGGCTTTCATGGCTAAAATGGGACTAGAACTCCCGATCTCCTGGTGATTGGCCCAAAGTCACCCAGCCAGTTTTTCATACTTGAGGTGGTACTAGAAGTCCTGATCTCCTGGTGATTGGCCCAAAGTCACCCAGATGGCTTTCATGGCTAAGGCGGGACTAGAACTCCCAGTCGCCTGGCAAATGACCCAAAGTCACCCAAACAAATTTCATGGCAAAGATAGGACTAGAATTCCTGGTCTCCCACTTTCTAGCCTGATGATTTAATCAAGTGAGATTAAATTAAAGGTTACTTTTTGTGAACTTCTGGCTGTAAATAAAAATGATTCTTATTATGAAAGCTAAATTGGGCAGCTTTCAGAAACGGTCCTGTTACTAAGGTATGAAAAGGCAATGGGAGAGGAATGCAACTTTTTCCTTCTCAGGGAAAATTATACTTGTCAAAGTTGCTAAACGATCCATTAAAAACGTGAAATATCATCTTTTTAAAAAAAGGTTTATTTTAAAGGCCTATTGGCAACGATTAGGATGAGGTGGTTGTCATGGCTAAACCATTTCTTGGCCCCTTTTCAGTCCGTGAAGGAATTCAGCATTTGAGCAAAGGAAATTGGACAGGACAGAATGCAGCATTCTCCCTTCACTTCCTATTGTAAAAACAAATAGAAGGAGGGGAAAAGAAGAAGAACACCCCCCAAATTCCATGCAGTAACAAAGAGATAGAGGATCACGAAAGGTGACTCACAAGCCCAGTAAAAATATAACATCTGGAGCATCTGATTCAGCTTCCCTGAATCCTTCAAAAGACAGAAGGGAAATCCTAGTAGGGGATCTGTAGAGATTCTCCCTCATCCCGGTCATGGTTCTCCCAAAGGTGCTTTTTTTCAGGAGGTAACTGCTTTTGTCTTTGAAGACGTTTCACTTCTCATCCAAGAAGCTTCTTCAGCTCTGACTGGATGGTGAGGAATAGAAGGATTTATATTCCTTGCAGACGGCTGGTCATTTGAATCCTCTTTGAGGGTCTTTGAGGCACTTGGAGGTTTCTCTGTGTCCTGTGTCTACAGCAAGAAAGACTGCCTGAGTCAGGGAACGTCCTGATGACCTCGAAGGACACTTAGGCATTTGCACAGCCCATCTGGCGGGGCCCTTCTGACGTGGTGGGAGGGCTGGAAACAGCCTTCTGACACCTCTGATTTCCTCAGGACACCCAGTGAAAGCAGTGGTGGTATTTGGGGGGGGGGCATTTGTTTGGTGCTCTGAGCTGGGAAAATACTCCTGCTTCCCCAACACTGCTGTTAGGAACATGAATAAGTCAAGGAAAGGATGTTCAAATGGCATCTTCCCCCTCTTAAGGAAAACCCATATTCTACATTTATCTGTTTGGTTTGGTTTGGTTTATTTGGATTTATATGCCTGGGATCTGTTGTCCCAGGGAGGAAGGAAGGAAGGAAGGAAGGAAGGAAGGAAGGAAGGAAGGAAGGAAGGAAGGAAGGAAGGAAGAAGAGAAAGCAGGGGAGGGAGGATGAGAAGGAGGAAGGAAGAGACAAAGGAATGAATGAAGGATTGAGGGAAGGAAGGGAGAGGGAGAAAGGAAGGAAGAGAAAGGAGGGGAGGGAGGGGGGAAGGAAGGAAGGAACATGGAGAAAAAGAAGAGGGAAGAAGGAGGGAGGGAGGAGGAAGAGAAAAGAAAGGAGGGAAAGAAAGAAGGAAGGAAAGAAAGAAAGAAAGACAGAGAAAGAAAGAGCCAAGCACACAGCCAAAGTTCTGCCTCTCCTGCTCTGTTTTAAATTCTTAAGCCTTGCATAACTCCATCAAGGTTATTCCAACCTCAAAGAATGTGTTTAAAACAGACAAAAAAGGGATGGAACCAGCGCTTGACCGTGGAGCAGCTGTGGAAGAATATAAATCAGGGGCTGGGGGAAAAAAAACCCTTAAAGATAAGAGGCTGATAAAACCACCAAACAGCAGCCGCTGCAAATCTTCACAAAGTCCCAGAGCTGCAGAGCCCTTCCTCCTCCTCCTCCTCCTCCCCCCCTCCTCCTCCTCCTCCTCCTCCTCCTCTTGGCTCCTGCGACCGGAGACCTACCTTCCTTTTTTTAGACCTGCCCTCGGCCTGCAGGGTGCGGGTGCATTGCTCCACGCATTCGGAGAAGCTCAGGTTACTGTGGTCAGCGCTGTAATCCAGGTCGGCCAGTCTGGCCAGGGAGAGGATATAGTTGCAGGCGATTCTTAGGATGGCCAGCTTGGAGAGCTTCTGCCCGTAAGAATAGCAGGGGACCTGCGGAGGACAGGAGGACACATGAGGTCAGGACATCAAAGCAACCTTTGGACGCAGAAAAAGGGAAGGCTTGCAAATGTCACAGAACACAGGAGGATCACAGAGTTGGAAGGGGCCTTGGAGGTCTTCTAGTCTGACCCCACCCCCCCTGCTATTCCAGGCTGGGCTGAGTGAGAGTGGCTGGCCCAAAGTCCCCCAAATGGCATTCATGGCTAAGGTGGGACTAGAACTTCCAGTCGCCTGGTAATTGGCCCAAAGTCACCCAGCCAGTTTTTCACACTTGAGGTGGGGCTAGAACTCCCGGTCTCCTGTTTTCTACACTGGTTCCCTAACAAGACCACAGAGGTTCTCTTCTACTAATGACTAATAGACCGAAGGAGAAACTTGAACCTTTCGAAGAAGCAAGTAAGAAAAAAAAAGTTTTTGTCCTCCCCAGCCCCCAGCAGAACTCGGCAAGCTTCAGCAGGGCTGGGGGGGGGGGGGAGGCAAAAATACCTCCATTTTTGCAAAAAATTGCTGTTTTTTGCAAAAATGGGATGCAGGGATGGGGGTTCAGGAGGCCAAAGATGGCTGTATTCGTTGTATAGGATGCACCAACATTTCCACTCTCTTTTAGGGGGGAAAAGGTGCGTCTTATACTCTGAAAAATACAGGAAGTCCCAGGGATGGAGATCTGAATGGGGCTTTAGGATTCTTTTTTCCTTGTCTCCAAAGGACTCTGCTGGCTGCTGATCCGCTTCCAGGCAGAGTTCAGAGCGCAGGTCCTTAAGGGATTTGCAGAAGCGTTTCAAAGGGCGTTGAATGTGAACGTGCAGGAAACGGCCCGAGTTCAAAAAGGACGGTTCCAATTTTTTAATGCTGAGATTGGTTCACGTCAAGGTCAGAGCCTTTTCAGAGGGGAAGAAAAGCAGCTTAGAACATAGAATGGTAGGACTGGAAGGGATCGCGGAGGTCTTCTAGTCCAGCCCCAACTACTTAAGACAGTAGTCTTTATATCATCCTGGTCAAATGGTTGTCTAGTTTATTCTTGAAAACCTCCATTGATGGAGAACCCATAACTCAGGGAGGGAAGATATGAATGAAGGATTAAATGCACTTGCTGTCAGGATATTTTTAAAGTCGGAATGTCTTCTTGATAAGTCTCCATCTGTTACTTCTTATTCTGCTCTCTGGTGCTTTGGAGAATAAGTTGACCCCGTTTTCTCTGCAACAGCCCCTCAAGGGGGTTGGACCAGATGATCTCTCAGGTCCCTTCCACCTCTTTTATTCTGTATAAGGCTCCTTCTTTAGGCAGGAGGTTGGACTACAACAGTGGTCACCAACTGGGGGTCCGTGAGAAAATTGTGGTGGTCTTCAGGAAAATTAGTTGCATTTTTTATATTGCACTAAATCAGGGGCCCTCAAACTACGGCCCCTGGGATGGATACGTGCAATGAACTCTTGTGTTGCTGCAGGGAGTCTCCCCCTTTGGGGTCTTTTATGGGGGTCAGAGGGGGGCAGAAATTTTGACTTGGGGTCTGCTTCAGCCTCCTGTTGGGGGGCTTTGGGCGAAGGCTGGAGGGAAGAGCCGCTGGTGGAAAAGAGCCAGAGGGCCTCGTTCCAGTGGGACTGCATCATGGCTTGGAACTGGCTGACCATCTCAGCCCACTGAGCCTCCAGGTGCCTGTCCCTGGCCTTGCACTCCCGTAGGTCTTCCCTCTGCTTGGAAAGCCTATGCTCCTAGTCCTCAGTGAGGTGCTTCTGCTGAGCCTCCTTCTCAGTCAGATCCAATTGGAACTGAGCTGTTTTGCCAACTCTTTCTCCTGGCGGCTGCTTAGCTCCAGCAACGGCTTCCTGTTGGGTCCCTAAGGAGCCCAGGAGGGGAGGCGAGGAGCGGCTGGGAGGGGAGGGGCGAGTAGAGACTAATGTCCCAAAGTGCTGCTTTTTTTTCGAAAGAGGCAACTGGACTTTCTTTGTTTCTCCTTGAAGATGTTTTCATCATCTCATCCAAGAAGCTTCTTCAGTTCTGACCAAATGGTGGGGAATGGAAGGATTTATATTCCTTGCAGTTATCTGGTAGTTAGTGTTCTTTCTGAGAGTTGTTGAGGCCACTTGGAGGTTCATATACGCCCTCAGGGTCACACGAATAGTGCAAGTGGGTGTGGAACTGCTGTAGAACTGAAGAAGCTTCTTGGACGAGAAGAGAAACGTCTTCAAGGAAAAACCAAGAAAATCCAATTGCCTCCTGAAAAAGCACCTTTGGGACAACCCTGGCCTGGAGGACGGAGAATCTCCATGGACATATCTTTGAAAATGTTTTGCTTCTCATCCAAGTAGCTTCTTCAATTCTGAAGAAGAAGAGCTGAAGAAGCTTCTGGGATGGGAAGGAAAAATCAAGAAAGTCCAGTTGCTTCGTGAAAAGCCACTTTTGGGACAACCATTACCTGGAGGTTCTCACAAACTCCCCAGGTATCTCTCTCTAATGACCTCCACCCATTGCTTCTTGTCCTGCCCTCAGGTGCTCTTGATATGGTCAACCAGAGGTTGAGATGCTTTAATGGTTTCCTTCTCTAAGCAAGGAACGAACAGGAGGACTTAAATATCTCCTTTACGATTCTACAACTTGGTCTTTTCTGAGATGAAAGCTAGGAACTTAGTTGGGTCAAGAAGGAACGGGACTGCAATGTGGCCCATCCTTTCTTTTGTAGGTATTAAAAACATTTGTGAATGGAGTTAAATCTGTATTACAATCCTATTCATTGTATTCTGATCTCTACCTGCAGAGGTATACTTAAAATTCCTGGTGTGGTTGCTTAATAGGTTTAGCCATGAGTCAATTCTTGCTAAATTAGGGTAGGGGAAGAATTGCTTCATTCTGCAACATGAGAGATTAAGTAAAGGTAAAGGTTCCCCTCTCACATATGTGCTAGTCGTTCCTGACTCTAGGGGGCGGTGCTCATCTCTGCTTCAAAGCTGAAGAGCCAGCGCTGTCCAAAGATGTCTCCGTGGTCATGTGGCTGGCATGACTAAATACTAAAGGCGCATGGAACGCTGTTCCCTTCCCACCAAAGGTGGTTCCTATTTTTCTACTTGCATTTTTAGGTGCTTTCGAACTGCTAGGTTGGCAGAAGCTGGGACAAGTAACGGGAGCTCACTCTGTTAAGTGGCGCTAGGGATTTGAACTGCCAAACTGCCGACCTTTCTGATCAACAAGCTCAGCATCTTAACCACTGAGCCACCGCGTCCCGTCCCCCCTCCCCATTACATCAAGTGGATGGAATGAGAGATTACATCCACTTGAATATTTAGCCTGAGAAAAGGCATAAAACAGCTATTCCGATGGGACGAGAGACATATTGGAAATCTCCACGGTCTGGAAAGGAGACGAAGATATCATTAAGAGTCCCAGGATTGCTCTTGATCAGGGGTGTCCAAACTTGGCAACTTTAAGACTTGTGGACTTCAACTCCCAGAATTCCCCAGCCAGCTGGCTGGGGAATTCTGGGAATTGAAGTCCACAAGTCTTAAAGTTGCCAAGTTTGGACACCCCTGCTCTTGATGCTTCTTGATAATGTATAACCAGAAAATCTTTAGCTAGAAACTTGACAGAAGTCTTCACTTGGTGAAGGTTGATTCAATTGATTGTTTCAATTTGCGGCCCACTTTTTTTCTTGTGGAACTACTCAAGATGGCTGAAGCAACATTAAAAACAAAAACATTCTAATTAATGCTCAAACTGATGAGCAATTCAAAGCTTGTGGATCTCCTGGCTGCTCTGAGGTTGGCTGTTTTCTTCCAGACATTTCATTACCCAACTGCGCAACATCTTCACTGCTCAAGAATGGAAGATGTTACCTAGCTGGGTAGTGGAATGTCTCCAAGAAATCTTTTGCAGACTTTTGAAGACTTCTATTGGCCATTCAAAGCTTCTTAAAAGAGAAGGCATTTTTAAGTTATGGAGAAGGTAGCAGACAAATAAAGCCTCTAAGACAGTAGATTCCCTTGCTAGGAGAAACACAGGGTGGAGAAGTCCTCTTCTGTATTTGAGAAAGATGAGCTTCTAACTAGGAAACATCCCCCAAAGCAGTCCTCTTGAGCTTTGAATGATCCTACAGAGACAGGACTAAGATCGTGGCACCCGGCCCTCTCAATTCCTGACAAATAGATGGAGAGGAAATGGGGGTAGTGACAGATTTTATTTTCCTGGGCTCCAAGATCACTGCAGATGGGGACGGCAGCCAAGAAATTAAAAGACGCTTGCTCCTGGGGAGGAAAAGCTATGGCAAAGCTAGACAGGATACTAAAAAGCAGAGACAACAAAAGTGCATCTAGTCAAGGCGATGGTTTTCCCAGTTGCAATGGATGGCTGTGAAAGTTGGACCATAAGGAAGGCTGAACGCCAAAGAATGGAGGCCTCTGAACTCTGGTGCTGGAGAAGACTCCTGCATTGAGTCCCTTGGGCTGCAAGGCCATCCAACCGGTCAATCCTAGAGGAGATCCACCCTGACTGCTCTTTAGAAGGCCAGATCCTGAAGAGGAAACTCAAAGACTTTGGCCACCTAATGAGAAGGAAGGACTCACTGGAGAAGAGCCTGATACTGGGAACGATGGATGGCAGAAGAAGAAGGGGACGGCAGAGAATGAGGTGGCTGGATGGAGTCCCCGAAGCAGTCGGCCTGAGCTTAAATGGGCTCCAGAGGATGGTAGAGGACAGGAAGGCCTGGAGGAACGTAGTCCATGGGGTCGCGATGGATCAGACATGACTTCTCACCAGTAACAACAACCCAGAGACAGGTGGAACTTCTGAAATACCATCGGATAAGCCCTTTCCTCAGAAGTGGAAGATCAACCCTGAGAGCTGAAGTAACAGACCACCTGTTGCTTCAGCAAAAGCATCACTTGATCTCTGTCCTTTGAACTGGTCTGGAGCCCACCTGCTGCCTTTCGCCTTTTGCTTAGGAAAACTAAGCCCAGCCAAGCCGAGATTCCAACGGCAGGGATTAAAACAGGCGCTCAGCTGAAGGTCTCCCAGGCCAAATCATTCCACACACACTCAAAAGGGGGGTGTCAACCTATTCTCCAAAGCATCTGAAGACAGAACAATAATAAATGGATGGAAACACATCAAGGAGAAACCTA